>NC_086445.1:910034991-910339658 GCF_028390025.1 Pseudophryne corroboree | reverse complement strand
TTTCTCATCTCTGCCTCTTTTTATCTTATTTAAATTTGTCTCTTTCTTTTCCTCTCTTCTTTCTATTGATAATTCAGTAACATATTCTAATGTTAAGATATATTTATATATGTCTATGTGGTTGTATTATATTGGAATATTGCTAGTTTTCTCACTTCTGTTAAAAATCTTCTTGGATATGTAAACGGTTTGTTGTTCTCATCTAAAGAAAATAAAACAGATTGTGAAAAAAAAATACAATAGGACGATATTGTTTCTCTGACGTCCTAGTGGATGCTGGGAACTCCGTAAGGACCATGGGGAATAGCGGCTCCGCAGGAGACTGGGCACAACTAAAGAAAGCTTTAGGACTACCTGGTGTGCACTGGCTCCTCCCACTATGACCCTCCTCCAGACCTCAGTTAGAATTTTGTGCCCGGCTGAGCTGGATGCACACTAGGGGCTCTCCTGAGCTCCTAGAAAAAGAAAGTATATTTTAGTTTTTTTATTTTCAGTGAGATCTGCTGGCAACAGACTCACTGCTACGAGGGACTTAGGGGAGAGAAGCGAACCTACCTGCTTGCAGCTAGCTTGGGCTTCTTAGGCTACTGGACACCATTAGCTCCAGAGGGATCGAACACTGGGCCCGTCCATGATCGTCCGGTCCCGGAGCCGCGCCGCCGTCCCCCTTGCAGAGCCAGAAGCAAGAAGATCTTCCTCAAAATCGGCGGCTGAAGACTCCTGTCTTCATTAAGGTAGCGCACAGCACTGCAGCTGTGCGCCATTGCTCCCTGTGCACACCACACACTCCAGTCACTATGGGTGCAGGGCGCTGGGGGGGGGGCGCCCTGGGCAGCAATTTGAGTACCTTACAGGTGGCAAACACACATAATATAGCTTACTAGGCTATATATGTGTAAAATACCCCTGCCACATTAATTTAATAAAAGCGGGAGAAGTCAGCCGAAAAAGGGGCGGGGCTATCTCCCTCAGCACACTGGCGCCATTTCCTCTCACAGCTCCGCTGGAAGGCTCGCTCCCAGGCTCTCCCCTGCAGTTTCAGACTACATAAGGGTAAAAAAGAGAGGGGGGGCACTAAATTTAGGCGCAATTCTGTGTAATAAGCAGCTATAAGGGAAATCACTGTGAGTAGTGTAAATCCCGGCATTATATAGCGCTCTGGTGTGTGCTGGCATACTCTCTCTCTGTCTCCCCAAAGGGCTTTGTGGGGTCCTGTCCTCAGTCAGAGCATTCCCTGTGTGTGTGCGGTGTGTCGGTACGGCTGTGTCGACATGTTTGATGAGGAGGCTTATGTGGAGGCGGAGCAGGTGCCTATAAATGTGATGTCACCCCCTGCGGGGTCGACACCTGAGTGGATGGATATGTGGAAGGAAGTACGTGACAGTGTCAACTCCTTACACAAAAGGTTTGACGACATGACAGATGTGGGACAGCCGCTTCTCAGCCCGTGCCTGCCCAGGCGTCTCAAAAGCCATCGGGGGCCCTAAAACGCCCGCTACCGCAGATGGCAGATACAGACGTCGACACGGATACTGACTCCAGTGTCGACGACGGTGAGACCACGGTACATTCCAATAGGGCCATCCGTTACATGATTACGGCAATGAAAGATGTGTTGCACATTTCTGATCTTTACCCAGGTACCACAAAAAAGGGTATTATGTTTGGGGAGAAAAAGCAACCAGTGGTTTTTCCCCCACCTGATGAGTTGAATGAAGTGTGTGATGAAGCGTGGGCTTCCCCCGATAAGAAACTGGTGATTTCTAAAAGATTACTAATGGCGTACCCTTTCCCGCCAGAGGATAGGTCACGTTGGGAGACATCCCCTAGGGTGGATAAAGCGCTCACACGCTTGTCAAAAAAGGTGGCACTACCGTCTCCGGATACGGCCGCCCTAAAGGAGCCTGCAGATAGAAAGCAGGAGGCTATCCTGAAGTCTGTGTATACACACTCAGGTTTTTTACTGCGACCGGCTATTGCTTCAGCATGGATGTGCAGTGCTGCAGCCGCGTGGTCAGACTCCCTGTCTGATAACATTGATACCCTGGACAGGGACACTATGTTGCTAAACATAGAGCATATTAAGGATGCACTCTCATATATGAGAGATGCCCAGAGGGATATTTGCCGGCTGGCATCTAGAGTAAATGCAATGTCCATATCTGCCAGGAGGGTATTGTGGACCCGGCAATGGACAGGTGATGTAGATTCTAAAAGGCACATGGAGGTTTTGCCTTACAAAGGTGAGGAATTGTTTGGGGAGGGTCCTCGGACCTTGTCTCCACAGCAACTGCTGGAAAGTCGACATTTTTACCCCATGTTCCCTCACAGCCAAAGAAAGCACCGTATTATCAGGTACAATCCTTTCGGCCACAGAAAGGCAAGCGGGTTAAAGGCGCGTCCTTTCTGCCCAGAGGCAGAGGGAAAAAGCTGCACCATACAGCCAGTTCCCAGGAGCAAAAGCCCTCTCCCGCTTCCTCTAAGTCCACCGCATGACGCTGGGGCTCCACAGGCGGAGCCAGGTGCGGTGGGGGCCCGTCTCCGGAACTTCAGCGACCAGTGGGCTCGCTTACAGGTAGATCTCTGGATTCTACAACTGGTATCTCAGGGTTACAAGCTGGAATTAGAGACGTCTCCCCCTCGCCGTTTCCTCAAATCAGCTTTGCCAACAACTCCCCTAGACAGGGAGGCAGTGCTGGAGGCAATTCACAAGCTGTACTCTCAGCAGGTGATAATCAAGGTACCCCTCCTGCAACAGGGAAGGGGTTATTA
Organism: Pseudophryne corroboree; assembly: GCF_028390025.1. Lineage (NCBI taxonomy): Eukaryota > Metazoa > Chordata > Amphibia > Anura > Myobatrachidae > Pseudophryne > Pseudophryne corroboree. The sequence goes on along the minus strand of NC_086445.1, from coordinate 910,336,886 downwards.
TTCCACGTTGTTTGTGGTACCGAAACCGGACGGTTCGGTGAGACCCATTTTAAATCTAAAATCACTGAACACTTACATAAGAAGGTTCATGTTCAAAATGGAATCGCTCAGAGCGGTTATTGCGAGCCTGGACGAGGGGGATTACATGGTATCACTGGACATCAAGGATGCTTACCTGCATGTCCCCATTTACCCTCCTCACCAGGAGTACCTCAGATTTGTGGTACAGGACTGTCATTACCAATTCCAGACATTGCCGTTTGGTCTATCCACGGCTCCGAGGGTATTTACCAAGGTAATGGCAGAAATGATGATACTCCTTCGAAAAAAGGGAGTCATAATTATCCCGTACTTGGACGATCTCCTTTTAAAGGCGAGGTCCAGGGAACAGTTGTTGATCGGGGTAGCACTAGCTCAGACAGTGCTACAACAGCACGGCTGGATCCTGAATATCCCGAAGTCGCAGCAGGTTCCTACAACGCGTCTACTGTTCCTGGGGATGGTTCTGGACACAGAACAGAAAAAAGTGTTTCTCCCGGAGGAGAAGGCCAGGGAGTTGTCATCTCTTATAAGAGACCTCCTAAAACCAAAACAGGTGTCGGTGCATCACTGCACGCGAGTCCTGGGAAAGATGGTAGCTTCTTACGAAGCAATTCCATTCGGCAGGTTCCATGCAAGGATCTTTCAGTGGGATCTGCTGGACAAGTGGTCCGGATCGCATCTTCAGATGCATCGGCTGATAACCTTGTCCCCAAGGGCCAGGGTGTCTCTACTGTGGTGGCTGCAGAGTGCTCATCTTCTAGAGGGCCGCAGATTCGGCATACAGGACTGGGTCCTAGTGACCACGGATGCCAGCCTTCGAGGCTGGGGGGCAGTCACTCAGGGAAGAAATTTCCAAGGACTATGGTCAAGTCAGGAGACTGCCCTACACATAAATATTCTGGAACTAAGGGCAATTTACAATGCCCTAAGTCAGGCAAGGCCCGTGCTTCAACACCAGCCGGTACTGATTCAGTCAGACAACATCACGGCGGTCGCCCATGTAAACAGACAGGGCGGCACAAGAAGCAGGATGGCGATGGCAGAAGCCACAAGGATTCTCCGTTGGGCGGAGAATCACGTGTTAGCACGGTCAGCAGTGTTCATTCCGGGAGTGGACAACTGGGAAGCAGACTTCCTCAGCAGGCACGACCTCCACCCGGGAGAGTGGGGACTTCATCCAGAAGTCTTCCAAATGATTGTACACCAGTGGGAAAGGCCACAGGTGGACATGATGGCGTCCCGCCTCAACAAAAAGCTAAAAATATATTGCGCCAGGTCAAGGGACCCTCAGGCGATAGCTGTGGACGCTCTGGTAACACCGTGGGTGTACCAGTCGGTGTATGTGTTCCCTCCTCTGCCTCTCATACCCAAGGTACTGAGAATAATAAGAAAGAGAGGAGTACGAACTATACTCGTGGTTCCGGATTGGCCAAGAAGATCTTGGTACCCAGAACTTCAAGAAATGATCTCAGAGGACCCATGGCCTCTGCCGCTCAGACAGGACCTGCTGCAGCAGGGACCCTGTCTGTTCCAAGACTTACCGCGGCTACGTTTGACAGCATGGCGGTTGAACACCGGATCCTAAAGGAAAAAGGCATTCCGGAGGAAGTAATTCCTACGCTGATTAAGGCGAGGAAAGATGTGACCGTAACACATTATCACCGTATTTGGCGAAAATATGTTGCTTGGTGTGAGGCCAGAAAGGCCCCAACGGAGGAATTTCAACTGGGTCGTTTTCTGCACTTCCTACAGTCAGGAGTGTCTATGGGCCTAAAATTGGGTTCCATTAAGGTCCAGATTTCGGCTCTGTCCATTTTCTTCCAAAAAGAACTGGCTTCACTGCCTGAAGTTCAGACTTTTGTTAAGGGAGTGCTGCATATTCAGCCCCCGTTTGTGCCTACAGTGGCACCGTGGGATCTCAACGTGGTGTTGGATTTCCTGAAGTCGCATTGGTTTGAGCCACTTAAAACCGTGGAGCTAAAATACCTCACGTGGAAAGTGGTCATGCTGTTGGCCTTGGCGTCGGCCAGGCGTGTATCAGAATTGGCGGCTTTGTCAAGCAAAAGCCCTTATCTGATTTTTCATGTGGATAGGGCGGAATTGAGGACGCGTTCCCAATTCCTTCCTAAGGTGGTATCAGCTTTTCATGTGAACCAACCTATTGTGGTGCCTGCGGTTACTCGGGACTTGGAGGACTCCAAGTTGCTGGACGTAGTCAGGGCCCTGAAAATATATGTTTCCTGGACGGCTGGAGTCAGAAAAACTGACTCGCTATTTATCCTGTATGCACCCAACAAGCTGGGTGCTCCTGCTTCTAAGCAGACTATTGCTCGCTGGATCTGTAGCACGATTCAACTTGCACCTTCTGCGGCTGGACTGCCGCATCCTAAATCTGTAAAGGCCCATTCCACGAGGAAAGTGGGCTCTTCTTGGGCGGCTGCCCGAGGGGTCTCGGCTTTACAACTTTGCCGAGCTGCTACTTGGTCGGGTTCAAACACTTTTGCAAGATTCTACAAGTTTGATACCCTGGCTAAGGAGGACCTTGAGTTTGCTCATTCGGTGCTGCAGAGTCATCCGCACTCTCCCGCCCGTTTGGGAGCTTTGGTATAATCCCCATGGTCCTTACGGAGTTCCCAGCATCCACTAGGACGTCCGAGACAACAAGATTTTACTCACTGGTAAATCTATTTCTCGTAGTCCGTAGTGGATGCTGGGCGCCCATCCCAAGTGCGGATTGTCTGCAAAACTTGTATATAGTTATTGCTTAACTAAAGGGTTATTGTTATGAGCCATCTGTTGGTGAGGCTCAGTTGTTATTCATACTGTTAACTGGGTATAGCATCACGAGTTATACGGTGTGATTGGTGTGGCTGGTATGAGTCTTACCCGGGATTCAAAATCCTTCCTTATTGTGTCAGCTCTTCCGGGCACAGTATCCTAACTGAGGTCTGGAGGAGGGTCATAGTGGGAGGAGCCAGTGCACACCAGGTAGTCCTAAAGCTTTCTTTAGTTGTGCCCAGTCTCCTGCGGAGCCGCTATTCCCCATGGTCCTTACGGAGTTCCCAGCATCCACTACGGACTACGAGAAATAGATTTACCGGTGAGTATAATCTTATTTTTTTAATTAAAAAGAACAATGCTGAAAATTACAGACTGAACGCTGGGGAGGAGGTGACTAGAAAGGATGAATCCCTTGTGGCTACAATCAAATGTGAGAAGAAAAGAACCATAAGACTGCAGTGGCAAATGCAGGATTTTCATGGGGGATTTCCATACATGTACAGTATGAGTGTGTGTGTGCGTGTGTGTTTAGGTAACCTTGGACTCCAGCCGGGCGCTCATCGGCCCGCGCCCTGTGAAGAAAGAAGCAATACGATCACCACAGAAGTGGTATTTTACAGACACCCGATATTGAGCCCTGACGTTAAGACTAGGGAAAGAGGAAAAACAAATAGGTAAATAAATTAATAAAACACAGTGTTCAGAAGAGTTAAGGTGGGTACATACTAGGCGATGGAGTAATGCTGGCGATGAACGACCATATCGTTGAACGGTATAGTGCGTACACACTGAACATTATCTTTCAACGATAACGATCAGTGACGTCACCGCTGGCATTCCTGGATATGTAGCTGAGGCCAAAATTGACGGGTTGAGCTGCATGTCATCTTAATATTGGTGATCGCTGAATGACGTGCCAAGACGATTTCAGCCAAAAAACAAACAAAAAAAAACGACATTTATGTTGTTATCGTTTATTTTTTAGGCTGAAATCGCCTAGTGTGTACACGCCTTTAGATGAAAAACTATAACATAGAACCACACAGTACCAAAAATGTTGATGTACTACATATACAATATGGATGCTGGATCCAGGGAAAAAAAAGATATAAAGGTCACTTGGAAAAGATTTGCCAAAGCAGAAGCTTATATGGGACTCGCATCAAAGATAAAAAAAAATCCATAAAACAGGCAGCTGCACTCAGAAGTTTGTTTCAGCGTCAAAGTGTATTAAAAAAGTGGTCACATTAAACCATTGTTTTGTACCTTGACAAAGGGGGGGCAAAGGGCCCCAAACAATGGTTTTAATGTGACTCCTGAGTGCAGCTGCCTGTTTTATGGATAATACATACACGTGCATGCTGTCCTGATGTACTTACAGATATAATTATAGCCCACCAGCCCCTATTACACAACCCGACATATGTAAAAGGCACCGTGAGTGCAGCCAGAGACAGCCACTGTCTTAAAGCCCCACGTATGTAGTATTTGAGAGGAACTGCGAGCTCCCGCTGCAGCCCCCCTGCCGGTAGCCAGCGGCCAGCTTCTTACCCTCACTGACTGTCTCCTCTGTGAGGAGGAGGGTGCCGCCGCAGCCGCGGTGCAGATACAGCCTAAATAAAATCGGTCAGCAGTACTGATGGATCGGTGGCCATGGGGGTTTCTAGGTACTTGGAAACCACCCCTGCGTGCGCGTATGGACTGTTAAACAATAGCACAACCAGAAAATATGCAAGGAGCAGAAGAGAGTATCCCGTATTCAGTGGTTAAGCGAGTATTCATTATTCGTTCAAGAAGATGCAATATTCTATCCCATAAGCTTTATCGGGATATGTATGATTTGCCGGTGGATGGCAGCAGGGCAAGCACAAGAAAGCTCCTTGCGGGCTCGCTGTGCTCGCCACTCTGCGGACACAGTGGCTCGCTGCACACGCCACAGGTTATATTTTCCCTTTATGGGTGTCGGCATTTCATCCGCTGTTTTGTAGTTTTGAAAGAGCCAAATACCATCATGTACAAAGTTGAAAAGTGTTTCCATGGCCATATTTATAGAGGACTTGCTTGATCAGCGACCATTACTCCTGATCATGGCTGGATCCTGGACAAGGTGTTACAGACATCCTCAGAGGACATGCTAGGACCTATGGGCCACAGTCATCGCATTTTAAAGTACTGTTACTCGGCAACGGGGGAGGGGTGTCCATGAATCATTTACAAGAGGAGAGGTGAAGAAGTGTCAGGCAGTGAGCTGTATTACCAATCGCATTTAATATACAATTATTATTATTATTATCCTTTATTTATATGGCGCCACAAGGGTTCCGCAGCGCCCAATTACAGAGTACATATGCACATAATCAAAACAGGAAAACAGTGACTTACAGTTGATGACAATTTAGGACAAGTACAGGGTAACTAAGCATAACTACACCAGTAAATGACAGAAGTTCCAGGTGGCCAAAAAACTGCTTGATTTGGTGCAGTTGAAGATTATTAAAGTAAGAAAAGGATAAGCACATGAGGGAAGAGGGCCCTGCTCGTGAGAGCTTACATTCAAAAGGGGAGGGGTAGACAGACAGGGGTGACACAGATGGGGTACATAGAGAGTGTAGAACAGAGGGTTAGGATGAGATTTGGCTGGGTTTGGTAAAGAAATGGCTCTTGAGAGCCCGTTTGAAGTTTTGTACTGAGGTGGAGAGTCTGAGGGGGAGAGGTAGGGAATTCCAGAGAAGTGGTGCAGCATGTGAAAAATCTTGGAGATAGGAGTGGGAGGAAGTAATCCGTAGGCAGGAGAGTCGGCGTGCATTAGCAGAGCGAAGAGGACGGGTGGGAGTGTAAAGGGAGATGAGGTCAGAGATGTAGATGGGAAAGGAGTGGGTGAGGGCTTTGTAAGCGAGTGTGAGAAGCTTGAAATGGATTCTAAAAGGGAAGTGGAGCCAGTGAAGGTCTAGTAAGAGAGGAGAGGTGGACGTAGTGCGTTTGGTGAGGAAGATGAGCCGGGCAGCAGCATTGAGGATAGATTGGAGTGGAGAGAGGTGTTTGTCAGGAATGCCAGTCAGGAGGAGATTACAGTAGTCCAGTCTGGAGATGACCAGTGAGTGGATAAGAGTCTTAGTAGCATCCTGGGTCAGAAAGGGTCTGATCCTAGAAATATTTTTTAGATGAAAATGGCAGGTTTGTGAGAGGTGCTGAATGTGTGGTTTGAAGGAGAGGGAGGAGTCAAGGATTACTCCAAGACAGCGCACTTGGGGGCTAGAGGAGATAGTAGTGCCATCAATAGATAATGAGATTGTAGGAGGTGAGGTTATGCGGGAGGGAGGGAAGATGATCAGCTCAGTCTTAGACATGTTAAGTTTAAGAAAACGCCGGGACATCCAAGAAGAGGTAGCAGAGAGACAGTTGGAGATACGAGTGAGGAGAGCAGGGGAGAGGTCTGGAGAGGAAAGACAGATTTGGGTGTCATCAGCATAGAGATGATATTGGAAACCAAAAGAACTAATGAGCTTACCTAGTGAGGACGTATAGAGAGAGAAGAGAAGAGGACCAAGGACAGAACCTTGGGGTACCCCTACAGTTAGTGGAAGTGAGGGGGAGGTGGAGTCATGAGAGGAGACAGATAAAGAATGGTCAGAAAGGAGGACAGCCAAGAGAGGGCAGTGTCACACAGACCAATGGAGTGAAGAATTTGCAGTTGGAGAGGATGGTCCACAGTGTCAAAAGCAGCAGAGAGATCAAGTAGAATAAGTAGAGAGTAGTGTCCCTTAAATTTAGCAGCATGGAGGTCATTGCATACTTTTGTAAGGGCAGTATCAGTGGAGTGGAGAGGACGGAAGCCAGAGTAGAATGGGTCAAGCAGTGAGTGTGAGGAAAAAAAGAAAGTAAGGCGGTTATAGACAATACGCTCAAGGAGTTTGGAGGCAAAAGGGAGGAGAGAGATGAGTCGGTAGTTGGAGAGAGTGTTTGGATCAAGGGTAGGTTTTTTAAGAATAGTAGAGATGAATGCATGCTTGAAGGCAGAGGGGACAGTGCCTGATGAGAGGGAGAGATTGAGAAGGTGGGAAAGATGGGAACAAGCAGAAGGAGAGAGGACTTACCAGCTTTAAAGTTTGCCAGAATCCTGGATTTATATCTTTCCAGGACAACTCCATGATATACAGCTGCCCTGGCAAAGTTTTGACTTAAGTGCACGTCTGATTATGGGGCTGCGCGTGCACCAGTGGCTATTATCAGAGAGGGACCCTTTGCTCAGTACTGTTACTGAATTTGTATCTTTTTCGCAATGCTGATGCAACAAAAGTGAAAGAATGCATACCTGTACAACACTGGTGGTTTTGCGTGCTAAAGCAGTGCGACAAGGATGCTAATCTGAGAAATAGTCAATATGATTTAGCTGTGCCATGTGCCACATGATGTGATGCAAATTTACATTGCCGCAAATGAAAGAAAAGTACAAATTATAAGCCCCCAGTTAACTACAATCCTGTTTGTATGTGGCTGCCATGCAAATAAGATGCTAAAGCATACCTCCCAACTGTCCCGATTTTCACGGGACAGTCCTGTTTTTTAGGGTCTGTCCTGCTGTCCCACCCACGGGCAGCAGTGTCCCGCGGTGAGGGGGGGAGGGGCAGTTTGGAGGCTTCTGTCACTCACTCACAGAGCAGCGTTGAATAGATGCTGTTCGGTGAGTCGGACCTCATGGCGTAATGCGCAGAGCAGAACTGTGACCCAGGAGGCCTGTACTGGGCCTTCCACTAGATGGATTTGGAAGAAAACTTCCAGAGTGGTAACACGGATCCCAGAAGACATACTAGGGGGTTGGGGTTCCAGTCAGACCTCTTGTTGGTGTACACTGGGCAGAACTTTGACACAGGGAGCATGTTCTGGCCCTTCCACTGGATAAAAATATTGATGAACTGCAATAACTGACATAAATGACCATAAGTCAAAGACGTGGGGGGGCGTGGCTTGGCCGAGCATGCTGTAAGGAGCTAGGTGAGAGAGCTCCGTCTAACATCCTCCGTTTATCCTGGCTTCCCCGCTGCTGAAAGTCCCTGACCCTGCTCACCCTGCCTGACATCCTCTCCTGCCCGTTTTGAGTGGTCTCCCGGCGTGTTACCTTGCCTGGTGCTGCCGCTGGACTCATTGAGGTCTGCGCCGCTCGGTCTCCCTGGCTCCGTCTGACCGGAAGTGCGGCGCCATCTTGGGGCTTGTGAACGGAGGCTGACAGCGCGCTACTCCGGAGCTCCTCTCCAGCGCGATACCCGCTGCCTCTGCTCCCGCCTGCTCTCCACTGCCCTGTACTCCTGCACAGTGTGTTCGGCGGGCCGCAGACCGCTGTATGCGGAGACCTGCTGCATACTTTCTGGAGGGGCTCTGCAATCCATTAGCTGAGCCTGCTGGAAGTCTCTGCCTGCCTGTACTGACTCTGCACTCCCTGCACTGTCCTGTCAGGGGAAACTTAAGATCCTTGCAGTATCTGGTGAATGCACATTCTCTGTCTTCCATTTGGTGACTTTTTACTTTGGGGACTGTGCTACCGTATACTCTCCTTTACTGTATCCCTGATTTAAAACACCTCCAAAGTATAGTGGAGGGTGTTCCATCACCTGACCTCTAAGCAAATAAAATAAAAAAATAAATAAAAAAAAATATATATTTTTTTTAATACTGCTTTTACCTGCCCACTGTACTCCTCTTGGACTGCATTATGGTTCGTGGGGGCAATACCGCTGCGGCTTCCAAGCTTGAAAGATTTGCGAGGGATTCTCCATCCTCCTCTCGACCCTCCCGAGGTGCTGCACCCCCATCCCCTCCTTCACCTTCCAGGAACCCTCCTCAGCCTGACGACACGTCCCAGTCAACGCAACAGATTCTTCTGGCCATATCTACGTCTGAACAGCGAGTTATGGATAAAATCGGCCAGGTGCAGGTGGATATTACCCTGATCAGGCATGATATGCAAAAAATACGTGAAAGGGTGGGAGAAGCCGAGCACCGTATCTCTGATTTGGAAGACCTCACCAACCCTCTTAAAGATACGGTTTCCAGTCTCACCACCCAGATGTCGGCAGTAAAAGCGAAACTGTCTGACATTGAAGGAAGGCTTCGTCGTAATAATGTGCGTTTTGTTGGCCTCCCGGAGAGGGCGGAAGGCTCTTCTCCGGAATCATTCCTTGAGAAATGGCTCCTTCAATTGTTTAACCGTGCTGACTTTAGTCCTCAGTTCTCCGTTGAAAGGGCACATCGTCTGCCCGCAAGGGCTCCTCCCCCGGGTGCACCTCCACGTACTTTCATAGCCCGCTTTCTACACTACAAAGACCGGGATGCGGTCCTCCGGCTGGCCCGCACTCAGGGGCCTTTAAAATTTGACAGCCAAACTATATCCGTTTATCCGGATTTCGCTGTGGATGTCCAAAAGACCCGTGCACAGTTTCTTCACGTGAAGAGGAGGCTTCGTGACCGACAGCTGCAGTACTCCATGTTGTTTCCGGCGCGCTTACGGGTTGTGCATGATGGCTCTACACACTTCTTTAACACCCCTCAGGAAGTGGAGGCCTGGCTGGACCGTATACCTCATGCCCCTCCTTGAGGACAATTGTTTGCTTAGTCGTTTATCCATTGTGCTCTGATACCTCAGAGTTTTTTCTTGCTATTTTTTTTTTTAGGCGTTACAATATATGCTGGGTTCCTTCTCACAGCAATGTACCTTTTTTCATTGTCTATGCAGCGGGGATGCTCTTTTAGTTTTTGGAGCTGAATGCTAGGATATAGCTTTTTATAGAGGTATAGTTTGTCTCTATACCCCAGGGCTGTTTTAGGTTTTTTATTAGCTTTAGTTAGGATTGTTTTGGGGATCCAAGTGTATCTAGGTTCTAATGGATATACAGGGTGGGGGATGGTTGGGCTGTTTTGTGTCTGTTTTTGTTCTTGTTAGTATATTAATGCCTGTGTCACTGTGTCATTTTTTGTTTTTTTTCTTGAACTGCCATGTGATTCCGTATTCCACTGTGTATATTCTGTGGTTTCTCTATGTCATATTTGTTTGCTGGAGGGGTGCCGTCAAGGCCCTTTTGATTTTTCCTTTTCTCCAATGCAGGTTCCTCTTTACTGTGTGCCTCTATTCTCTTCGATGCTTCGTCTCCTCTGTTCCTCTGTATTCTCACCTTGATTTTAATCTCCTTCAGTCCCTTCTTTCTTCTCTTCATGGCTACAGGGATTGATGGGCTCCGCATACTCGGCTGGAATGTGAGGGGCCTGAATGACCGCATTAAGCGTGCTCTCGTTTTGTCTCAACTGCAGAAGTATAGAGCAGATATTATATGTCTTTCTGAAACCCATTTGTCTGGTACTAGGACCTTAGCTCTCAGGAGGCCTTGGGTTGGTCTGTCATATCATTCTACCTTTTCCACGAATTCTCGAGGGGTTTCGGTTTTGATAAGGAAATCGGTCAGCTGTCACTTGGTCCATAGTCAAATTGACCAATATGGTAGATATGTCTTCCTCAGGGCTTATGTTAACCGCACATTTCTTCATATACTTGCTGTCTATGTCCCCCCCCCCTTACAGTAATGAGGTACTTCGTCATGCTATGGCATTTATTGCTACCTCTCCCTCAGCGCCGATCCTCTGCATAGGCGACTTTAATAATGTTTTGGATGGAGGTTTGGATAGGTGGTCTGAGCGTCCACCTTCTTTACCCTCTATTTCCCCTTCCCCTACGCCTTTTGCACGGCTGGTTGCTGAACTTGAGCTTGTTGATGTTTGGAGGCTAAGACACCCTCAGCAGTTGCAATACTCTTGCCACTCAGCCAGTTTCCATACCTTTTCAAGGATAGATTTGGCCTTGGTTTCCCCTGATCTCACCCCTAGAATAGTCGATGTCGGATATTTACAGAGAGGGATCTCGGACCACTCGCCCTTGCTGGTGGTCCTAGATACGATACCTGCCTGTGGAGCCAAAGTGTGGAAGCTAAACCCCTTTTGGTTGACCTTGCTGACTGATCATGACGCCCTGGTTCATGAGTGGAGGGACTTCGAAACACATAATATGACTTGTTTAGACCCACTTATTAAACACGATGCATTTAAGGCTTCAATGAGGGGCTCCTTTATACAGCGCATTGCTTCTGTTAAGAAATCTGGTAGAGAAGAGGAATCACGCCTGGAGCTTGCCTGTTCCCAAAGTGAATCTGATTATCTTCGTACCAAAACCCTTAGTGACCGTTGCAGGTGGGATATGGCGAGGAAGGCCTGGTCTGACCACTTATTGGATAAATCCAAACGTAAATTGCTTTTCTCGCAGCATGCCCTCTATTCACAGTCGGACACAGGTGATAGTTATTTAGCTTTTCTGGCACGGGAGGAGAGAGCTGGAGGATCCATTCAAAAGATTTGTGACCCCCAGGGAGCAATAGTCTATACTACCCCTGAGATAGCCCAAGTTTTCCAGTCCTTTTACTCCTCGTTATACACTTCTAGAAGCACTTATACCTCAGGTCAATTACAACAGTACCTCTCTGGTGTTGATTTGCCCCAATTATCACAACAAGCTATTGAATTTCTCGATAGTGGTATCTCTGTTGAGGAGGTTGAGGCGGCTATTGCCTCCTTCCCCAATAAGAAAGCCCCGGGTAGTGACGGCATACCTGTTGAGGTCTATAAACAGTATAGTGAATATTTTGGCCCTTACCTTCTAAATCTTTTTAACGCTCTCCTGGAGGGTGGCTGCTTGCCTCCTTCTATGTCGGAAGCTCTTATTGTAGTGATCCTTAAGCCGGGTAAAGACCCTACGGTCCCAGACTCCTACCGCCCAATATCATTGCTATCCACTGATGTAAAAATTTTGGCCAAGATTTTGGCGATTCGACTTAATACTGTTATAGCATCGATTATTCATGATAACCAGACAGGGTTTATGCCAGGCAAGACTACCCTACAAAACTTGAGGCGGCTGTTTTGTCATCTGCAGAGGAGGGATCAATCGGGTTCAGATGCCGTGGTGGTTTCCTTGGACGCCGCTAAGGGATTCGACTCCGTGGAATAGGATTACCTGTGGGAAGTCCTTAGAAAATTTGCTTTTGGCCCCAAATTTATACGATGGTTGCAGTTGCTCTACTCCTCTCCTATGGCTCGTCTATCTGTCAATGGTTTTGTTACATCCCCCTTCGCTTTATATCGTGGAACTAGACAGGGCTGCCCGTTGTCCCCTGCCCTCTTTGCCCTAGCTATAGAACCACTGGCGAGCTTTGTCAGATTGACCCCTGCTGTTAGGGGCATTACTATTGATGGACATGAGGATGTTATCGCATTGTACGCTGATGATATGCTCTTGTATCTCAATGATGCCGATGTTTCCCTGACCTCCCTGCTGAATATTGTTGACACATTTGGCTTCTATTCTGGCTTGTCTATCAATTGGAATAAATCTCATGTCCTCCCCTTATCTGGTATTATCCCTGACCCGTTACCTATTGTTTGCTCACTACAGTGGACCCTCCGCTTTCAATATCTTGGTGTCTGGATCACTCCTGATGTCACAACTTTTGTACATCATAACATAGACCAGATCATGGAGGATTTGAAGCGTCGGGTCCATATATGGAAGAAGCTTCCCCTTACTGTCACGGGTCGCATTAATCTAATTAAAATGGTGATCCAACCGAAATTTCTTTACCTATTACAACATTCCCCTGTTTATATTCCTAAGAAGGTATTCTCTGGCATTGATAGTGTACTCTCTTCATTTGTTTGGGGTAACAAGACGCCTAGGGTTGCCCTGAGAGCTCTGGTTAAGGCTAAATCTGCTGGAGGATTGGGTTTTCCTAATATGCGCGCTTATTATCTGGCTGCCCAACTTGTACATTTATCGAATTGGATTTTAAATAGGGATAGTCCCACGTTTGGGAGATTCTATGCCGAGTGTGTGGGGTCTCACTTCTCCCCTGTTCAGTTCCTTCTTTCAGCCTCTTCTACTGCTGGTCTTCCCCTTCTACTCCGTCAGTCGCTACTTATATGGCGACTGGCTCACTCTTTTTATGACTGGAGCGATACAGATCCCGATATGCCCCTTTGGTTTTACACTACATATAGGGAGCTATTGCATCTCACACAAGATAATATATGGATTGGCGCGGGCCTTATAACAATTTCACAGCTCTATGATAATGGTGTTTTCAAATCTTTTGCGCAACTGCAAGAGGAGCTTGGTATATCCAATAAATCCTTTTATCGTTACCTACAGCTCCGTCATGCAGTGCAGGCACAATTTGGGGTTTCGTCTCCGACCATTTCTAATTCGCCAATTAAAGAATTGGTTGTGAACCTGGGAACGAGACATCAGGTTTCCACTTTATATGCTAGCCTTAATGATCACATTTGCCCCAATGTCTTTGACCCGCTTAAACTTAAATGGGAGCAGGACATAGGTCCGCTTGAAGATGACCAGTGGCTCCAGGTGTTGTGCTCTCTTAAGTATACTACTCCATGTATCAGATATCAACAAGTCTTCTTCTTTATTCTCCATAGGTCGTATAGAACTCCAGTTTCTCTTTTTAAAGCGGGGCTGCGGCCTAATGATGCATGTCCGAGGTGTGGTGCCTCTGGAGCTAATTTCTGGCACTTATTATGGTTATGCCCAACTGTGTATGCTTTCTGGGAAGCAATTTGGTCAGACATATTAATTACAGAACCGACGTTACCCCCTTTCTCTCCTACATTGTGTATGTTTGCCTTAGATTTAGAGGAAACCTATTGTCCGATACTTTATAAATATGTTCTTTGCTTGACTACCTTAGCGAAGGTGATTATAGCGCGTAACTGGTTTGCTGTCTCCCCTCCTAACCTATACAACTGGCGGGCTCTGGTAAACGTGGTGTCTGGACACGAAAGGTTTACACATAGGTCTAGAGGGACCCTGCCACATTATCTCAATAAGTGGAACAGGTGGAACGCCTCCCGTCTAGCTACGGCTGTGACGGCTCCAGCTCAACTCTCTGACTGTTAATACTAGATGAGAGATTAATGATCACAAAACCCTTATGTATTGATATAAACACGAAATTTTTTTATTGATATGTTTACTACATTGTGACACGGATTGTATCTGTTTATTCTTTGTATGTTCTTTATGTTTATATGTTTTTTTTTTCGTTTTTTTTTCTTCCCTTTTGTTTCGATGTTCTTATTGTTTCCCTTGCAAAAAAAAAAGAAAATAAAAATTACTCAATTTAAAAAAAAAATAATAAGTCAAAGACGTGAAATTACTGACTGAAAAAATATTAATCGATTAACTAAAATAACTGACAGAAATGGAGGTGGGAAGACAAAAAAAATGTTGTGTGCCCAAAAGCCTTAGAATAGCAACAGTGATAACAGGAGGAAAACGTTAAACCCATCTCGCAATAAAAAAGTTGATAACTTGGGAGTCTATTTACTAATCCTTGCATTGAGATAAAGTGGACGGAGATAAAGTACCAACCAACCAGCTACTAACTGCCATTTTTCAATCACGGCATGTGACATGGTAGTTAGGAGCCGATTGGCTGGTATTTTATCTCCATCCGCTTTATCTTTGTCCAAGGCTTAGTAAATAGACCCCTTAATAACTGGAAAATGTAAACCCAGGCAACGCCAGGTACTTCAGATAATACATTTTATTTTATATATTTGTAGCTTGGTACGGCGGCACTTACGGCTTAAAATGAAGACGGACCGCAAGACCAAGCTACAAATATTACAGGACACAGCCCCGCTGTCATCCTTGGAGGGCACTGTTTTTTTCACAGCTACTTATTTTTATTCTGGTAAATTGGGGTGCCGTGGACTGCTTCTTATATATATATTAGTGATGAGCGGGTTCGATTCCTCGGAAACCGAACCCCCCCGAACTTCACTCATTTTACACGGGTCCGAGGCATACTCGGATTCTCCCGTATGGCTCGGTTAACCCGAGCGCGCCCGAACGTCATCATCCCGCTGTCGGATTCTCGCGAGATTCGGATTCTATATAAGCAGCCGCGCGTCGCCGCCATTTTCACTCGTGCATTGGAAATGTTAGGGAGAGGACGTGGCTGGCGTCCTCTCCGTTTATTCATTGTTGAGTTGATGCAAATATTTGTGCTTGCTTATATCATTGTGGGGACTGGGGAGCACCTTTATATTAATATAGGAGTACAGTGCAGAGTTTTGCTGATCAGTGACCACCAGTTTCATCCGTTCTCTGCCTGAAAAAAATGCTCCTTATCTGTGCTCAGTGTGCTGCATATATCTGTGCTCACACTGCTTAATTGTGGGGACTGGGGAGCAGCTGTATTATATAGCAGGAGTACAGTGCAGAGTTTTGCTGACAGTGACCACCAGTATACGTTGTCTGCCTGAAAAACACTCCATATCTGTGCTCAGTGTGCTGCATATATCTGTGCTCACACTGCTTTATTGTGGGGACTGGGGACCACCAGTATAATATTATATAGGAGGAGTACAGTGCAGAGTTTTGCTGACCAGTGACCACCAGTATACGTTGTCCGCCTGAAAAACACTCCATATCTGTGCTGCATTGTGTAGTATATAGTAGTACAGTGCATAATTTTGCTGACCACCAGTATATAATATATAGGAGTACGGTACAGAAGGCCACTGCTGTACCTACCTCTGTGAGTGTGTCGTCAAGTATACTATCCATCCATACCTGTGGTGCATTTCAGTTTTGCACAGTTTGCTGACCACCAGTTTATAATATAGAGCATTACGGTACAGTAGGCCACTGCTGTACCTACCTCTGTGTCGTCAAGTATACTATCCATCCATACCTGTGGTGCATTTCAGTTTTGCACAGTTTGCTGACCACCAGTATATAATATATAGCATTACGGTACAGTAGGCCACTGCTGTACCTACCTCTGTGTCGTCAAGTAAACTATCCATCTAGATTCTATACCTGTGGTGCATTTCAGTTGTGCAGTTTGCCGACACAGTGACCACCAGTATATATAGCAGTACGGTACGGAAGGCCACTGCTGTACCTACCTCTGTGTCGTCAAGTATACTATCCATCTACATTCTATACCTGTGGTGCATTTTAGTTTTGCAGTTTGCCGACAGTGACCACCAGTATATATATAGCAGTACGGTACGGAAGGCCACTGCTGTACCTACCTCTGTGTCGTCAAGTATACTCTCCATCTACATTCTATACCTGTGGTGCATTTTAGTTTTGCAGTTTGCCGACAGTGGCCACACCAGTATATACAGCAGTACGGTACGGAAGGCCACTGCTGTACCTACCTCTGTGTCGTCAAATATACTATCCATCTACATTCTATACCTGTGGTGCATTTTAGTTTTGCAGTTTGCCGACAGTGACCACCAGTATATATAGCAGTACGGTACGGAAGGCCACTGCTGTACCTACCTCTGTGTCGTCAAGTATACTATCCAGTGATCGCAAAAACGCGCTATAACGCGTATTTTACGCGTTATAGGCAGTGGGGGACTCAGTTTTGAAAAATGAGGGGGTCCTGCGGGACGCGCTGTGACTCCCCTACCAATCACTGCAGGCAGCTGCACGTCGCGTCTCTTCAACCAGTCATAGCCAGCAGAGTCCCCAACCAATCACTGCTGGCAGCGTTTCCTCTCATCCAATCACTGCGGCAGCCTCCGTCCTGACTTCTCTTCCCGCTCTGCAGCTTGAATCCTCCTCCTTGGGCTCCGGGTGACAGCAGTCGAATGCTGGGGCTGAGACGAGATTTAGCAGCGCTCTCTGTGCCGGCTGCAGGGCGGACTCCAGGTTTGAATTTAAAGGTGAGGACGCGCTGCGCTGCACGGCAATGCGCTGTCAGTGTGTGATCCGTCCTCCTCCCTGTCCTCACCCGTCTGTGCGCTGCCGCGGGATACGGGGCCGACGCTGCGAGTGGGAGGCAATGTCCACACAGCCTGGCAGACGGGACAGTGAGCGGGGCAGCGGCTACTCTGCTGCTCTGTCCGCTCCTCGCCTGGCTCATTACATAGGGAGGGAGGGAGGGTGATGCGGCGCTGGTAAGATGCGGCTGCTGGGGGCCATTGCTACAGGCTGGATAAGCTAATATCGATATGGTGTTGTGAGTCACAGGCAGGACACCCCCTCCAGTGACACCTGCAATGACTGAGCACCCCCTTCCTGCACAATTCCCCCCCCCCCCCCACACCCTTTTCCGCACAATCACTGTGGATACCACCTTCCCTCGCTGACACCCATGATCGCTGTGTCTGGGGGGGTCTGAGGTGGTGGCTGCAAAGTGTATAACGTGCTGTACCGGCGCAAAGTGTATAAAGTGCTGTACCCGGCACAAAGTGTATAATGTAGAGATGAGCGCCGGAAATTTTTCGGGTTTTGTGTTTTGGTTTTGGGTTCGGTTCCGCGGCCGTGTTTTGGGTTCGACCGCGTTTTGGCAAAACCTCACCGAATTTTTTTTGTCGGATTCGGGTGTGTTTTGGATTTGGGTGTTTTTTTCAAAAAACAGCTTAAATCATAGAATTTGGGGGTCATTTTGATCCCAAAGTATTATTAACCTCAAAAACCATAATTTACACTCATTTTCAGTCTATTCTGAATACCTCACACCTCACAATATTATTTTTAGTCCTAAAATTTGCACCGAGGTCGCTGTGTGAGTAAGATAAGCGACCCTAGTGGCCGACACAAACACCGGGCCCATCTAGGAGTGGCACTGCAGTGTCACGCAGGATGGCCCTTCCAAAAAACCCTCCCCAAACAGCACATGACGCAAAGAAAAAAAGAGGCGCAATGAGGTAGCTGACTGTGTGAGTAAGATAAGCGACCCTAGTGGCCGACACAAACACCGGGCCCATCTAGGAGTGGCACTGCAGTGTCACGCAGGATGGCCCTTCCAAAAAACCCTCCCCAAACAGCACATGACGCAAAGAAAAAAAGAGGCGCAATGAGGTAGCTGACTGTGTGAGTAAGATAAGCGACCCTAGTGGCCGACACAAACACCGGGCCCATCTAGGAGTGGCACTGCAGTGTCACGCAGGATGGCCCTTCCAAAAAACCCTCCCCAAACAGCACATGACGCAAAGAAAAAAAGAGGCGCAATGAGGTAGCTGACTGTGTGAGTAAGATAAGCGACCCTAGTGGCCGACACAAACACCGGGCCCATCTAGGAGTGGCACTGCAGTGTCACGCAGGATGGCCCTTCCAAAAAACCCTCCCCAAACAGCACATGACGCAAAGAAAAAAAGAGGCGCAATGAGGTAGCTGACTGTGTGAGTAAGATAAGCGACCCTAGTGGCCGACACAAACACCGGGCCCATCTAGGAGTGGCACTGCAGTGTCACGCAGGATGGCCCTTCCAAAAAACCCTCCCCAAACAGCACATGACGCAAAGAAAAAAAGAGGCGCAATGAGGTAGCTGACTGTGTGAGTAAGATAAGCGACCCAAGTGGCCGACACAAACACCGGGCCCATCTAGGAGTGGCACTGCAGTGTCACGCAGGATGGCCCTTCCAAAAAACCCTCCCCAAACAGCACATGACGCAAAGAAAAATTAAAGAAAAAAGAGGTGCAAGATGGAATTGTCCTTGGGCCCTCCCACCCACCCTTATGTTGTATAAACAGGACATGCACACTTTAACCAACCCATCATTTCAGTGACAGGGTCTGCCACACGACTGTGACTGAAATGACGGGTTGGTTTGGACCCCCACCAAAAAAGAAGCAATTAATCTCTCCTTGCACAAACTGGCTCTACAGAGGCAAGATGTCCACCTCATCATCATCCTCCGATATATCACCGTGTACATCCCCCTCCTCACAGATTATCAATTCGTCCCCACTGGAATCCACCATCTCAGCTCCCTGTGTACTTTGTGGAGGCAATTGCTGCTGGTCAATGTCTCCACGGAGGAATTGATTATAATTCATTTTAATGAACATCATCTTCTCCACATTTTCTGGATGTAACCTCGTACGCCGATTGCTGACAAGGTGAGCGGCGGCACTAAACACTCTTTCGGAGTACACACTTGTGGGAGGGCAACTTAGGTAGTATAAAGCCAGTTTGTGCAAGGGCCTCCAAATTGCCTCTTTTTCCTGCCAGTATAAGTACGGACTGTGTGACGTGCCTACTTGGATGCGGTCACTCATATAATCCTCCACCATTCTTTCAATGGTGAGAGAATCATATGCAGTGACAGTAGACGACATGTCCGTAATCGTTGTCAGGTCCTTCAGTCCGGACCAGATGTCAGCATCAGCAGTC
Organism: Pseudophryne corroboree; assembly: GCF_028390025.1. NCBI lineage: Eukaryota > Metazoa > Chordata > Amphibia > Anura > Myobatrachidae > Pseudophryne > Pseudophryne corroboree. Next base: position 910,317,810 of record NC_086445.1, on the reverse strand, counting down.
GCTCCAGACTGCCCTGCATCACCGCCAGCGGGTGGGCTCGGAATTCTGAGCCTTTTCCTCGCACCCCCAGTTGCGGGAGAATGTGAAGGAGGAGATGTTGACAGGTTGCGTTCCGCTTGACTTGACAATTTTCTCACCAGCAGGTCTTTCAACCCCAGCAGACTTGTGTCTGCCGGAAAGAGAGATCCAAGGTAGGCTTTAAATCTAGGATCGAGCACGGTGGCCAAAATGTAGTGCTCTGATTTCAACAGATTGACCACCCGTGAATCCTTGTTAAGCGAATTAAGGGCTCCATCCACAAGTCCCACATGCCTAGCGGAATCGCTCCGTGTTAGCTCCTCCTTCAATGTCTCCAGCTTCTTCTGCAAAAGCCTGATGAGGGGAATGACCTGACTCAGGCTGGCAGTGTCTGAACTGACTTCACGTGTGGCAAGTTCAAAGGGCATCAGAACCTTGCACAACGTTGAAATCATTCTCCACTGCGCTTGAGACAGGTGCATTCCACCTCCTATATCGTGCTCAATTGTATAGGCTTGAATGGCCTTTTGCTGCTCCTCCAACCTCTGAAGCATATAGAGGGTTGAATTCCACCTCGTTACCACTTCTTGCTTCAGATGATGGCAGGGCAGGTTCAGTAGTTTTTGGTGGTGCTCCAGTCTTCTGTACGTGGTGCCTGTACGCCGAAAGTGTCCCGCAATTCTTCTGGCCACCGACAGCATCTCTTGCACGCCCCTGTCGTTTTTTAAAAAATTCTGCACCACCAAATTCAAGGTATGTGCAAAACATGGGACGTGCTGGAATTTGCCCATATTTAATGCACACACAATATTGCTGGCGTTGTCCGATGCCACAAATCCACAGGAGAGTCCAATTGGGGTAAGCCATTCCGCGATGATCTTCCTCAGTTGCCGTAAGAGGTTTTCAGCTGTGTGCGTATTCTGGAAAGCGGTGATACAAAGCGTAGCCTGCCTAGGAAAGAGTTGGCGTTTGCGAGATGCTGCTACTGGTGCCGCCGCTGCTGTTCTTGCGGCGGGAGTCCATACATCTACCCAGTGGGCTGTCACAGTCATATAGTCCTGACCCTGCTCTGCTCCACTTGTCCACATGTCCGTGGTTAAGTGGACATTGGGTACAACTGCATTTTTTAGGACACTGGTGAGTCTTTTTCTGACGTCCGTGTACATTCTCGGTATCGCCTGCCTAGAGAAGTGGAACCTAGATGGTATTTGGTAACGGGGGCACACTGCCTCAATAAATTGTCTAGTTCCCTGTGAACTAACGGCGGATACCGGACGCACGTCTAACACCAACATAGTTGTCAAGGCCTCAGTTATCCGCTTTGCAGCAGGATGACTGCTGTGATATTTCATCTTCCTCGCAAAGGACTGTTGGACAGTCAATTGCTTACTGGAAGTAGTACAAGTGGGCTTACGACTTCCCCTCTGGGATGACCACCGACTCCCAGCAGCAACAACAGCAGCGCCAGCAGCAGTAGGCGTTACACGCAAGGATGCATCGGAGGAATCCCAGGCAGGAGAGGACTCGTCAGAATTGCCAGTGACATGGCCTGCAGGACTATTGGCATTCCTGGGGAAGGAGGAAATTGACACTGAGGGAGTTGGTGGGGTGGTTTGCGTGAGCTTGGTTACAAGAGGAAGGGATTTACTGGTCAGTGGACTGCTTCCGCTGTCGCCCAAAGTTTTTGAACTTGTCACTGACTTATTATGAATGCGCTGCAGGTGACGTATAAGGGAGGATGTTCCGAGGTGGTTAACGTCCTTACCCCTACTTATTACAGCTTGACAAAGGCAACACACGGCTTGACACCTGTTGTCCGCTTTTCTGTTGAAATACCTCCACACTGAAGAGCTGATTTTTTTGGTATTTTCACCAGGCATGTCAACGGCCATATTCCTCCCACGGACAACAGGTGTCTCCCCGGGTGCCTGACTTAAACAAACCACCTCACCATCAGAATCCTCCTGGTCAATTTCCTCCCCAGCGCCAGCAACACCCATATCCTCCTCATCCTGGTGTACTCAACATCTTCATCTTCAATCTGACTATCAGGAACTGGACTGCGGGTGCTCCTTCCAGCACTTGCAGGGGGCGTGCAAATGGTGGAAGGCGCATGCTCTTCACGTCCAGTATTGGGAAGGTCAGGCATCGCAACCGACACAATTGGACTCTCCTTGTGGATTTGGGATTTCGAAGAACGCACAGTTCTTTGCGGTGCTTTTGCCAGCTTGAGTCTTTTCAGTTTTCTAGCGAGAGGCTGAGTGCTTCCATCCTCATGTGAAGCTGAACCACTAGCCATGAACATAGGCCAGGGCCTCAGCCGTTCCTTGCCACTCCGTGTGGTAAATGGCATATTGGCAAGTTTACGCTTCTCCTCCGACAATTTTATTTTAGGTTTTGGAGTCCTTTTTTTACTGATATTTGGTGTTTTGGATTTGACATGCTCTGTACTATGACATTAGGCATCGGCCTTGGCAGACGACGTTGCTGGCATTTCATCGTCTCGGCCATGACTAGTGGCAGCAGCTTCAGCACGAGGTGGAAGTGGATCTTGATCTTTCCCTAATTTTGGAACCTCAACATTTTTGTTCTCCATATTTTAATAGGCACAACTAAAAGGCACCTCAGGTAAACAATGGAGATGGATGGATACTAGTATACAATTATGGATGGACTGCCGAGTGCCGACACAGAGGTAGCTACAGCCGTGGACTATTGTACTGTACTGTGTCTGCTGCTAATATAGACTGGATGATAATGAGATGTAGTATGTATAAAGAAGAAAAAAAAACCACGGGTAGGTGGTATACAATTATGGATGGACTGCCGAGTGCCGACACAGAGGTAGCTACAGCCGTGGACTACCGTACTGTACTGTGTCTGCTGCTAATATAGACTGGATGATAATGAGATGTAGTATGTATAAAGAAGAAAGAAAAAAAAACCACGGGTAGGTGGTATACAATTATGGACGGACTGCCGAGTGCCGACACAGAGGTAGCTACAGCCGTGGACTACCGTACTGTACTGTGTCTGCTGCTAATATAGACTGGATGATAATGAGATGTAGTATGTATAAAGAAGAAAGAAAAAAAAACCACGGGTAGGTGGTATACAATTATGGATGGACTGCCGAGTGCCGACACAGAGGTAGCTACAGCCGTGGACTACCGTACTGTACTGTGTCTGCTGCTAATATAGACTGGATGATAATGAGATGTAGTATGTATAAAGAAGAAAGAAAAAAAAACCACGGGTAGGTGGTATACAATTATGGACGGACTGCCGAGTGCCGACACAGAGGTAGCTACAGCCGTGGACTACCGTACTGTACTGTGTCTGCTGCTAATATAGACTGGATGATAATGAGATGTAGTATGTATAAAGAAGAAAGAAAAAAAAAACCACGGGTAGGTGGTATACAATTATGGATGGACTGCCGAGTGCCGACACAGAGGTAGCTACAGCCGTGGACTACCGTACTGTGTCTGCTGCTAATATAGACTGGTTGATAATGAGATGTAGTATGTATAAAGAAGAAAGAAAAAAAAAAACCACGGGTAGGTGGTATACAATTATGGACGGACTGCCGAGTGCCGACACAGAGGTAGCTACAGCCGTGGACTACCGTACTGTACTGTGTCTGCTGCTAATATAGACTGGATGATAATGAGATGTAGTATGTATAAAGAAGAAAGAAAAAAAAAACCACTGGTAGGTGGTATACAATTATGGACGGACTGCCGAGTGCCGACACAGAGGTAGCTACAGCCGTGGACTACCGTACTGTCTGCTGCTAATATAGACTGGTTGATAATGAGATGTAGTATGTATAAAGAAGAAAGAAAAGGAAAAACCACGGGTAGGTGGTATACAATTATGGACGGACTGCCGAGTGCCGACACAGAGGTAGCTACAGCCGTGGACTACCGTACTGTACTGTGTCTGCTGCTAATATAGACTGGATGATAATGAGATGTAGTATGTATAAAGAAGAAAGAAAAAAAAAACCACGGGTAGGTGGTATACAATTATGGATGGACTGCCGAGTGCCGACACAGAGGTAGCTACAGCCGTGAACTACCGTACTGTGTCTGCTGCGACTGGATGATAAATAATTATATAAAAAATATATATATATCACTACTGCAGCCGGACAGGTATATATTATATAATGACGGACCTGCTGGACACTGTCTGTCAGCAGAATGAGTTTTTTATTTTATAGAATAAAAAAACACCACACAAGTCACACGACGTGTGTTTAACTTTTACAGGCAGACATTCACAATACAATATAGTATACTATATACTGGTGGTCAGGTCACTGGTCAGTCACACTGGCAGTGGCACTCCTGCAGAAAAAAAGTGTGCACTGTTTAATTTTTTAATATGTACTCCTGGCTCCTGCTATAACCTAACTGCTCCCCAGTCTCCCCCACAATTAAGCTGTGTGAGCACAGTCAGATATTATACATAGATGATGCAGCAGCACACTGGGCTGAGCACAGATATGGTATGTGACTGAGTCACTGTGTATCGTTTTTTCAGGCAGAGAACGGATTATATTAAATAATATAAAACTGCACTGGTGGTCATACTGGTGGCCAGGTCACTGGTCAGTCACACTGGCAGTGGCACTCCTGCAGAAAAAAAGTGTGCACTGTTTAATTTTTTAATATGTACTCCTGGCTCCTGCTATAACCTAACTGCTCCCCAGTCTCCCCCACAATTAAGCTGTGTGAGCACAGTCAGATATTATACATAGATGATGCAGCAGCACACTGGGCTGAGCACAGATATGGTATGTGACTGAGTCACTGTGTATCGTTTTTTCAGGCAGAGAACGGATTATATTAAATAATATAAAACTGCACTGGTGGTCACTGGTCAGTCACTAGTATAACTAACTAATACTATCAGCAAAATTCTGCACTCTCTGTCTGAGTACTCCTCCTAAGCTCCAGTAAATGAAGTGTCACTGTCTCACTCTGTCACTAGTATAACTAACTAATACTATCAGCAAAATTCTGCACTCTCTGTCTGAGTACTCCTCCTAAGCTCCAGTAAATGAAGTGTCACTGTCTCACTCTCACTCTCCTATCTATTTCTTCTCTAAACGGAGAGGACGCCAGCCACGTCCTCTCACTATCAATCTCAATGCACGTGTAAAATGGCGGCGACGCGCGGCTCCTTATATAGAATCCGAGTCTCGCGATAGAATCCGAGCCTCGCGAGAATCCGACAGCGTCATGATGACGTTCGGGCGCGCTCGCGTTAACCGAGCAAGGCGGGAAGATCCGAGTCGCTCGGATCCGTGTAAAAAAAGCTGAAGTTCGGGCGGGTTCGGATTCCGAGGAACCGAACCCGCTCATCTCTAGTATAATGTGCTGTACCCGGCGCAAAGTGTATAATGTGCTGTACCCGGCGCAAAGTGTATAACGTGCTGTACCCGGCGCAAAGTGTATAACGTGCTGTACCCGGCGCAAAGTGTATAACGTGCTGTACACAGTGCAAAGTGTGTAACGTGCTGTACCCGATGCAAAGTGTATAATGTGCTCTACCCGGCGCAAAGTGTATAAAGTGCTGTACCCGGCGCAAAGTGTATAACGTGCTGTACCCGGCGCAAAGTGTATAACGTGCTGTACCCGGCGCAAAGTGTATAACGTGCTGTACCCGGCGCAAAGTGTATAACGTGCTGTACCCGGCGCAAAGTGTGTAACGTGCTGTACCCGGTACAAAGTGTGTAACGTGCTGTACCCGATGCAAAGTGTATAATGTGCTCTACCCGGTGCAATGTGCATAAGCGGCACTACTGTGTGGTGTAATGTGAATTGGCACTATTATGTGGCCACGCCCCTAAATTTTTGCGGCGCGCCGAAGGCGCGCATTATCTGTTCTTTGCTATGTAGGACCGGGAGCACCAATTCACTTTCTGCCACAAGGGCGCCAAAATGTCTAGTTACAGCTCTGGTGCAGTGTCTGTATGCTACACAGCCCAGCGGCTTTGTCACTTCCCCCCTCCTGCTACACTTTTGTAGTGTCCAAATCAAGTCTGTGTTTTCATGTTTGAATCGGTAATGAGATTAATATGAACCTTCACTTCAATGGGACCCAGAAAAGGACCGGTAGGACCCCAATTTTTAAAAGTGAGGGGTCCCTGGGACCCACTTTTTTTCCGGCTCAGCGCAATCACTGCTATCCATCTAGATTCTATACCTGTGGTGCATTTCAGTTGTGCAGTTTGCTGACACAGTGACCACCAGTATATATAGCAGTACGGTACGGAAGGCCACTGCTGTACCTACCTCTGTGTCGTCAAGTATACTATCCATCTAGATTCTATACCTGTGGTGCATTTCAGTTGTGCAGTTTGCCGACACAGTGACCACCAGTATATATAGCAGTACGGTACGGAAGGCCACTGCTGTACCTACCTCTGTGTCGTCAAGTATACTATCCATCTACATTCTATACCTGTGGTGCATTTTAGTTTTGCAGTTTGCTGACAGTGACCACCAGTATATATAGCAGTACGGTACGGAAGGCCACTGCTGTACCTACCTCTGTGTCGTCAAGTATACTATCCATCTAGATTCTATACCTGTGGTGCATTTCAGTTGTGCAGTTTGCTGACACAGTGACCACCAGTATATATAGCAGTACGGTACGGAAGGCCACTGCTGTACCTACCTCTGTGTCGTCAAGTATACTATCCATCCATACCTGTGGTGCATTTCAGTTGTGCGCAGTATATATAGTAGTAGGCCATTGCTATTGATACTGGCATATAATTCCACACATAAAAAAATGGAGAACAAAAATGTGGAGGTTAAAATAGGGAAAGATCAAGATCCACTTCCACCTCGTGCTGAAGCTGCTGCCACTAGTCATGGCCGAGACGATGAAATGCCATCAACGTCATCTGCCAAGGCCGATGCCCAATGTCATAGTAGAGAGCATGTAAAATCCAAAAAACAAAAGTTCAGTAAAATGACCCAAACATCAAAATTCAAAGCGTCTGATGAGAAGCGTAAACTTGCCAATATGCCATTTACGACACGGAGTGGCAAGGAACGGCTGAGGCCCTGGCCTATGTTCATGGCTAGTGGTTCAGATTCACATGAGGATGGAAGCACTCATCCTCTCGCTAGAAAAATGAAAAGACTTAAGCTGGTAAAAAACACAGCAAAGAACTGTGCGTTCTTCCAAATCACAAATCCCCAAGGAGAGTCCAATTGTGTCGGTTGCGATGCCTGACCTTCCCAACACTGGACGGGAAGAGCTTGCGCCTTCCACCATTTGCACACCCCCTGCAAGTGCTGGAAGGAGCACCCGCAGTCCAGTTCCTGATAGTCAAATTGAAGATGTCAGTGTTGAAGTACACCAGGATGAGGATATGGGTGTTGCTGGCGCTGGGGAGGAAATTGACAAGGAGGATTCTGATGTTGAGGTGGTTTGTTTAAGTCAGGCACCCGGGGAGACACCTGTTGTCCGTGGGACGAATATGGCCATTGACATGCCTGGTCAAAATACAAAAAAAATCACCTCTTCGGTGTGGAATTATTTCAACACAAATGCGGACAACAGGTGTCAAGCCTTGTGTTGCCTTTGTCAAGCTGTAATAAGTAGGGGTAAGGACGTTAACCACCTAGGAACATCTTCCCTTAAACGTCACCTGGACCGCATTCATCAGAAGTCAGTGACGAGTTCAAAAACTTTGGATGACAGCGGAAGCAGTCCACTTACCACTAAATCCCTTCCTCTTGTAACCAAGCTCCTGCAAACCACACCACCAACTCCCTCAGTGTCAATTTCCACCTTACACAGGAAAGCCAATAGTCCTGCAGGCCATGTCACTGGCAAGTATGACTAGTCCTCTCCTGCCTGGGATTCCTCCGATGCATCCTTGAGTGTAACGCCTACTGCTGCTGGCGCTGCTGTTGTTGCTGCTGGGAGTCAATCGTCATCCCAGAGGGGAAGTCGGAAGACCACTTGTACTACTTCCAGTAAGCAATTGACTGTCCAACAGTCCTTTGCGAGGAAGATGAAATATCACAGCGGTCATCCTGCTGCAAAGCGGATAACTCAGGCCTTGGCAGCCTGGGCGGTGAGAAACGTGGTTCCGGTATCCACCGTTAATTCAGAGGCAACTAGAGACTTGATTGAAGTACTGTGTCCCCGGTACCAAATACCATCTAGGTTCCATTTCTCTAGGCAGGCGATACCGAAAATGTACACAGACCTCAGAAAAAGACTCACCAGTGTCCTAAAAAATGCAGTTGTACCCAATGTCCACTTAACCACGGACATGTGGACAAGTGGAGCAGGGCAGACTCAGGACTATATGACTGACAGCCCATTGGGTAGATGTATTGCCTCCCGCAGCAAGAACAGCAGCGGCGGCACCAGTAGCAGCATCTCGTAAACGCCAACTCGTTCCTAGGCAGGCTACGCTTTGTATCACCGCTTTCCAGAAGAGGCACACAGCTGACAACCTCTTACGGAAACTGAGGAAGATCATCGCAGAATGGCTTACCCCAACTGGACTCTCCTGGGGATTTGTGATATCGGACAACGCCAGCAATATTGTGCGTGCATTACATCTGGGCAAATTCCAGCACGTCCCATGTTTTGCACATACATTGAATTTGGTGGTGCAGAATTATTTAAAAAAATGACAGGGGCGTGCAAGAGATGCTGTCGGTGGCCCGAAGAATTGCAGGCCACTTTCGGCATTCAGCCACCGCGTACCGAAGACTGGAGCACCACCAAACATTCCTGAACCTGCCCTGCCATCATCTGAAGCAAGAGGTGGTAACGAGGTGGAATTCAACCCTCTATATACTTCAGAGGATGGAGGAGCAGCAAAAGGCCATTCAAGCCTATACATCTGCCCACGATATAGGCAAAGGAGGGGGAATGCACCTGACTCAAGCGCAGTGGAGAATGATTTCAACGTTGTGCAAGGTTCTGCAACCCTTTGAACTTGCCACACGTGAAGTCAGTTCAGACACTGCCAGCCTGAGTCAGGTCATTCCCCTCATCAGGCTTTTGCAGAAGAAGCTGGAGACATTGAAGGAGGAGCTAAAACAGAGAGATTCCGCTAGGCATGTGGGACTTGTGGATGGAGCCCTTAATTCGCTTAACCAGGATTCACGGGTGGTCAATCTGTTGAAATCAGAGCACTACATTTTGGCCACCGTGCTCAATCCTAGATTTAAAACCTACGTTGTATCTCTCTTTCCGGCAGACACAAGTCTGCAGAGGTTCAAAGACCTGCTGGTGAGAAAATTGTCAAGTCAAGCGGAACGTGACCCGTCAACATCTCCTCCTTCACATTCTCCCGCAACTGGGAGTGCGAGGAAAAGGCTAAGAATTCCGAGCCCACCCGCTGGCGGTGATGCAGGGCAGTCTGGAGCGAGTGCTGACATCTGGTCCGGACTGAAGGACCTGCCAACGATTACTGACATGTCGTCTACTGTCACTGCATATGATTCTGTCACCATTGAAAGAATGGTGGAGGATTATATGAGTGACCGCATCCAAGTAGGCACGTCAGACAGTCCGTACGTATACTGGCAGGAAAAAGAGGCAATTTGGAGGCCCTTGCACAAACTGGCTTTATTCTACCTAAGTTGCCCTCCCTCCAGTGTGTACTCCGAAAGAGTGTTTAGTGCAGCCGCTCACCTTGTCAGCAATCGGCGTACGAGGTTACTTCCAGAAAATGGGAGAAGATGATGTTCATCAAAATGAATTATAATCAATTCCTCCGTGGAGACATTCACCAGCAGCAATTGCCTCCAGAAAGTACACAGGGACCTGAGATGGTGGATTCCAGTGAGGACGAATTAATAATCTGTGAGGAGGGGGATGTACACAGTGAAAGGGGTGAGGAATCGGAGGATGATGATGAGGTGGACATCTTGCCTCTGTAGAGCCAGTTTGTGCAAGGAGAGATTGATTGCTTCTTTTTTTGGTGGGGGCCCAAACCAACCAGTCATTTCAGTCACAGTCGTGTGGCAGACCCTGTCGCTGAAATGATGGGTTCGTTAAAGTGTGCATGTCCTGTTTATACAACATAAGGGTGGGTGGGAGGGCCCAAGGACAATTCCATCTTGCACCTCTTTTTTCTTTGCATCATGTGCTGTTTGGGGACAATTTTTTTGAAATGCCATCCTGCCTGACACTGCAGTGCCACTCCTAGATGGGCCAGGTGTTTGTGTCGGCCACTTGTGTCGCTTAGCTTAGTCACACAGCGACCTTGGTACGCCTCTTTTTTTCTTTGCATCATGTGCTGTTTGGGGACAATTTTTTTGAAGTGCCATCCTGCCTGACACTGCAGTGCCACTCCTAGATGGGCCAGGTGTTTGTGTCGGCCACTTGGGTCGCTTAGCTTAGTCACACAGCTACCTCATTGCGCCTCTTTTTTTCTTTGCATCATGTGCTGTTTGGGGACTATTTTTTAGGACTAAAAATAATATTGTGAGGTGTGAGGTGTTCAGAATATACTATAGGATCAAAATGACCCCCAAATTCTATGATTTAAGCTGTTTTTTAGGGTTTTTTGAAAAAAACACCCGAATCCAAAACACACCCGAATCAGACAAAAAAATTTCGGTGAGGTTTTGCCAAAACGCGTCCGAATCCAAAACACGGCCGCGGAACCGAATCCAAAACCAAAACCCGAAAAATGTCCGGTGCACATCACTAATAAATATATATATATATATATATTTATGTACACATACATACACACACACACACACACACACACACACACATATATATATATATATATATAGAGAGAGAGAGAGAGAGAGAGAGAGAGAGAGAGAGAGACACACACATGCTAATCGTGGCTCCATCTGTCCCTGGGCGTGCCCGTCCGGGCACATCTATCGCCGCATCTGCACCCCATTCAATAGAATGGGAGCTTCTCTGTACGCTCCCGGTGTGACTATGCGGACGGATCGCCTAGTCACGCTGGGAGCACTCGTATGCGATGGAGCTGCACTACATGAGTGCGGTTCCATCTGTGTTTGTGTGCGTATATATATATACTTTGAAGAAGTCTGTTTGAGACGAAACGCGTTGGGTGCCCTGCAGTGACCCCCCTAGCCTTTTTAAAAAAGCTAAGTCCAAATTCCTTACCTTTTATTGAGATTTTTTATGCTTTTAAACCAGTACTTGTGAAATATTCTGTATTTTATTCCATTTTTATATTAAATAGCTTGTTTTTTAATTATATATTTTTTGGCTCATAAATCTTATTCTGTAGTGATTCTATTATAAACAACACCAGTCGCCGTTACCCATATTCCCCCATTCTATATATATATATATATATATATATATATATATATATATATATATATGTTGGTCTCCACAGCTACCAATGGTCTCCCCTCCATCTTTGCACTGGGGGTAGGGGGGGGGGGCTGCTGGGAGATGTAGTTATCCCTGCTACTGCCTCCCGGGGGTCACACGTGCTCACCGCTGCTGCAGAAGACCGTCTCCCGAATGAAGGACGAAGACACCGCTTCAGAAGGTTAGTAATTACTGACTAATTAAGCTAACTTGAAACTTACAATTGCTTAATTAGTCCTTAGGGGGGTGCCGCAAGGCAGGGACGTGCAGTCAGGGGAGGCAGGGCCTCCCCTGTCATAATGATTTAAATAATAAAAAGAAGATATTTATGACAGCGTCTGTTATAAATATCTTCTTCTATTATTTTAACCATTGTCCCCTGTCACTGTGCTGCATCCTTGGGTTGAGGCAGCAGGAGAGGTGCCTCCCGCTGCTACCATTACAGTCCGGGCAGTGGGGGGCGGGCGCAGCAATGGGCTGTGAAATCCCATTGAAAATGCATGGGGAAGCGGCACCTTTACTGGTGCCGCAATGACAGGGGCGTGCATTCAGCCCCGATGAATGCACGCCCCTGTCAGTCCCCCGGATGTGATTGGCCCAGCGGATCAAGTGCTGGATCCGCTCTCCAATCACAAGCGATCTCCCCTTCCCGGCTGCAGCAGGCGTTGTGGGCGCCCGCTGCAGCCAGCGCCGCTGACTGACACTAGAGGTCATAATTGACCCCTAGTGTCTGAGCGGCGCTACTATGGGAGAGACGTCATGACGTCTCTCTCTCCCATAGTAGAGACGAGCCGCCCGGCGGACGGAGACGGAGGACAGCGCTGCAGGATCGGTAAGTATGTGTGTGTGGTTTTTTTTTTTTATGTGTTTGGGCTTTGGGGGGCACCGCCACAAGGGGTAATGCTACAAGGGGCACAGTGACTGGGGGCACAACTACGGGGGGCACAGTGACTGGGGGCACAACTACAAGGGGCACAGTGACTGGGGGCATAGCTATTGGGGGCAGAGCTACAAGGGGCACAGTGACTGGGGGCACAACTACAGGGGGCACAATTACAAGGGGCACAGCGACTGGGGGCACAACTACAAGGGGCACAGTGACTGGGGGCACAACTATAAGGGGCACAGTGACTGGGGGCATAGCTATTGGGGGCAGAGCTTCAAGGGGCACAGCTACAAGGGGCACAGTGACGGGTCACAACTACATGGGGCACAGCGACTGGGAGCACAACTACAAGGGGCACAGTGACTGGGGGCACAACTACAGGGGGCACAGCTACAGGGGGCACAGTGACTGGGGGCACAACTACAGGGGGCACAGCTACAGGGGGCACAGTGACTGGGGGCACAACTACAGGGGGCACAGCGACTGTGGGCACTGCTACTCGAGGCACTGCTACTCTGGGCACAGCGACTGGGGGCACAACTACAGGGGCACTGCTACAAGGGGCACAGCTACAGGGGGCACAACGACTGGGGGCACAATTACAGGGGTCACAACTACTGGGGGCACAGCCACAAGGGGCATAGCTACTGGGGGCAAAGCTACAGGGGTCACAACTGCTTGGGGCACAGCGACTGGGGGCACAATCACAGGGGTCACAACTACTGGGGGCACAGCCACAAGGGGCACAGCTACAGGGGGCACAGCGACTGGGGGCACAATTACAGGGGTCACAACTACTGGGGGCACAGCCACAAGGGGCACAGCTACTGGGGGCAAAGCTACAGGGGTCACAACTGCTTGGGGCACAGCGACTGGGGGCACTGCTACTTGGGGCACAGCGACTGGGGGCACAACTACAGGGGCACTGCTACAAGGGGCACAGCTACAGGAGGCACAGCGACGGGGCACAGTGACTGGGGGCACAGCAACTGGGGGCACAATTACAGGGGTCACAACTACTGGGGGCACAGCCACAAGGGGCACAGCTACTGGGGGCAAAGCTACAGGGGTCACAACTACTCGGGGCACAGCGACAGCGGGCACAACTACTCAGGCACTGCTACTGGCGGCAAAGCTACAGGGGTCACAATTACTCGGGGCACAGCGACAGCAGGCACAACTACTCAGGCACTTCTACTGGGGGCACAGCTAGAGGGGTCACAACTACTGTGGGCGCCTGCTTCATCCTCCCAGCCAGCAGCAGCACTCTCCCCTGTCTGTGCTAATGTCTTCCTGCGTCAGCGAGTGCATAATATTCATTCATTTCTCTCTCTCTCTCTCTCCTCCCCCCCACTCCTGTGGATTACTTTGTTTGTAAGTTTAATGTTCATTTTTACAGGCACCGGCCCTATTGGATTCTACTGGACAAGTGGACGTGATCGGCGTGGGATGTAGGTAAGTGATCTCTCTCATTTTTACAGGTACCCCTATTGGATTCTACTGGACAAGTGGACGTGGATCTCAGCGTGGGATGTAGGTAAGTATGTGTGAGTGTGTAAGTGTGTTATAATAAATTTTTACTTACACGGTGTGTGTGTTGTGTTTTTATTTGGGTATTTTTGTTGTTGTAGAACTACAGGTACCAGCGCGCCCGTTATTTCCCCACATGCTGGTACTTGAGGTTCTCCAAGTACCAGCAAGCGGGGGAGGCTTGCTGGGCCTTGCAGTTCCACAACAAAAAACAATATTCTTTTTATACACACTTATGGCTATCAGCCCGGCACCCACCGCCCAGGGGTGCTGGGGACAGCCTTGGGCTTCACCCCTGGCCCTTGGGTGCCTGGAGGGGGGGTGGCCTTGATTTAAGGGATCCCCACTCCTCCAGGGAACCCCGGCCAGGGGTGACTAGTTGGGGGGGTAATGCCACGGCCGCAGGGACCTACATAAATGTGTCCCCCAGCTGTGGCATTATGTCCCTGGCTAGTGGAGCCCGGTGCTGGTTTTAAAAATACGGGGGACCCCTACATCTTTTGTCCCCCATATTTTTGGAACCAGGACCGGACTAAGAGCCCGGTGCTGGTTGTCTAAATACGGGGAACCCCTGTCCAATTTTTCCCCAGTATTTATACAACAAGGACCGGCTCAAAGAGCCCGAGGCTGGTTATACTTAGGAGGGGGGACCTCACACATTTTTTTTTTACATTTTTTAACCCATTCAGACCGTTCTCCATTAAGTTAATGGAAGCCCTGGACAACAAAATTGCATTTGTGTCCTCCTCCCACTCCTTTCCCAGTACCAAACACTAATTATTATTTTTATTTTCTATAAAAATGTACAATAAATCACAAGTATGATGAGCAGGCAGGCAGCGGGCATTGGCGGCATCGGACTGAGATGCAAATTAGTAGCGGAGGGCTGGGTCAGTTGATGGTGGGCAAGTTTGTAAGCCATTGGCGGTGGCAGCGGGCATCAGCTCAGAGGCAGTAGCAGGCATTGGCTCGGCGGCGGTAGGGGTCATTGGCAGGATCCGGTGGACATTATGGCTGTAGTGCCTCACCAGCCACTGACCTCACCCCACGCCACTGCCGCAAGAGTGCCAGAGCAAGTCCCGGTGATTTTCCTAAAAATAACGATTTTAGGGAAAAATATCAGACTTGTTCTACAGGTGCGTGAACAAAAGACACAGTGATTTTTACAGAAATCGCAACATTTAATTTTTCTCTAATTGAATAGGAAAACCCTACGGCTGCAGGAAATATCCCGTGCCGCGGGTTTTATTAGTTTTACCCCTTTATAAATGCTGCCTTTTTCTTACTAGAATAGTTCTAGTGGTTTTCTTTTTATTTATTTTTTTAAGAAGTGCTTATGTGACTGACCCCAAGGCAAACGAGATCATATTCAACATGCAGTGGTTTACAAGTATTTGAAATCAAGTAAATGTTGCAAGCAGTGTATAATAAAAACATTGCTGTAACACATCTGCTCTGGTAGCGCAAACGCTGGTGAGTTTAAGGTTATTGCATCCCAGTCACTTGTGCTCAAGCACGGATATCCTTAAAACCTGAACGGTTATGATTTCTGTCTTGACTTGTTGAATGATGACTGTATCACTTGTTTTGTCAGATCTATTTTACAATACTTCCTTGTCGCCATGCGCTATAATGTACTATTAGGGGTATATTTACTAAAGGTCTATTTGATAAGATTTTTATCAATTTCAAAAAGATCAAAATCGATGTATTTCCTGGGCTAAAACATACATTCACTAAAATTTTAAATTGATATATAAAAAAAAAAAAAAATCATCTGTTAAGGTGCATACACACTTGGCGAAAAAATGAGCCACGTTGCTCACTTTCACCTTTCCTGAACGACGTTGCTAATTTTCTCTGCAAGTGTGTATGCCGCCGGTGACCATCGATGCGCGGACCTGCGGGTCATTAAAGACCCTCGCTGTCGGCCGTGCAGGCAGCTCAATCTGGACTGTCGTCCAAGAGCTCCCTGCACGGCCCGGGAGGGGGAAACATGTCGCCTAGTGTGTACCCACCTTTAGTAAATGTTTGTTTCAGTCCCTGAAACCCAACAATGATTGAGACTGATTTTCATAGTTTTAAAATCAATTAAAAAAAAAAAATAATTAAAAAAAAATTAAAAATAAAAATCGACCATTCAGTAAATAAACCCCTTAATGGACTTTTTTTTATTGTTTGATGACAAATCTTTAGACATTTATGTGTTTTTAAGGACAAAATTGGGAATCATGGCAAGTGAAGCAGCTGCCCAGAAAAAAAGCCATCGCAAAGTCCTCACATATGCAGCACGGTCGCAATTAATGAGGAACAGACTGGCTGCGGCAGTAGTGACGCTGCCGCCATGTTTCTCTGCATACTTGATTGCAGCTGACGGCAGATACATGTCCCAAAAACTGCCACGACGCGCCTGTGTTTTTGCTGTTAGTCCCCATTACCACCCCCAAACGGTCCCTTCCTGCCAATAACTCTGCGATTAAATCCTCGCTGTAGGCGGTACCCTGGCATGTGCGCACTGCGATCACAATGCATGCGCAGTCTGCCGATAATCGCTCGGTTGCATGAACATCGTCGTTGTGTACACACATGAATTAGTCCCTGAGTTTGGGAAACACTAATGTAACCAGTGATTTCCATTTCCAAATATTCTTTTGCTAGCATGAAAAAAAGAAAGAAAATCTAGCAAACCCATGTAAATTGAGGGAGGGTTCCTAAAGGTTAAATGGTTTGCAGAGAGCTGTAACATTGCTCCAACGCACAAAAACAAACAGCAGTTAGAAAGGAAATGGTCCCAACAGGGACACAACAGGGTACAGGCAACATCCCAGCAGAAATATGTGCTTATTCTTCCACCAAATGCCATCGAAACATTTAAAACCAAGAATTTGCAAATCATATTAACAACTGCCTGGTAATAATTATTTGAAAGGCATCCACCTAACGTTCTATAGATTAATGTACCCAGGGCCGGTTCTAGACCTTGTGGCACCCAAGGCGAAAGTTTCCTTTGGCGCTGAGCGCCCCCCCAGACAGGCAAAACAGGGTTACTGCGTGCCGTAGTCACACGTAAAAAAGGGGGCGTGGCTTCATGGGGAAGGGGCATGGTCAGTTATGCTCCCTGTAGCTGTGCCCTCAGTACTGTGCCCTCAGTGGTTGTGCCCCCAGTACTGTGCGCCCTGTAGCTGTGCCCTCAGTAGTTGTGCCCTCTGCAGCTGTGCCCTCAGTAGTTGTAACCCCAGTACTGTACCCCCTGTGTAGCTATGCCCTCAGTACTATGCCCCCTGTAGCTGTGCCGCTTACAAAAAGAAAGAAATACTCACCATACCGGCTCCTGCTTCCCGACTGCTGCTGCCCTCCGTCTCCGGCCGCCGGCGCCGCTCCTCGGATCTATGGGAGAGACGTCATGATGTCTCTCCTACAGCACCTCATAGATACCAGAGGACAATTATGACCTGTAGGGTCTATGGCCGCTCCCACAATGCTGTGCGCGATGACGTAATCGCGCACAGCACCGGCACCAGTAGCGGATCTTGCCAAGGCGGCGGCGCCCTCGGGACGGCAGCGGCACCCTCGGGGCAACGGCGCCCCGGGCAAAAGTCCTGCTTCCATGTGGCAAGATCCGCTACTGAAGGTACTTGTAACATATTGTAACATATACTTTACCTCTGCCAATTCCTCTGCATAGTTATAAACACCCTATGGGGGGTCATTCCGAGTTGTTCGCTCGCAAGCTGCTTTTAGCAGCTTTGCACACGCTAAGCCGCCGCCTACTGGGAGTGAATCTTAGCTTCTTAAAATTGCGAACGAAAGATTCGCAATTTTGCGATAAGACATCTCTGTGCAGTTTCTGAGTAACTCGAGACTTACTCGGCATCTGCGATCAGTTCAGTGCTTGTCGTTCCTGGTTTGACGTCATAAACACACCCAGCGTTCGCCCAGACACTCCTCCGTTTCTCCAGCCACTCCCGCGTTTTTCCCAGAAACGGAAGCGTTTTTTCACACACACCCATAAAACGGCCAGTTTCCGCCCAGAAACACCCACTTCCTGTCAATCACATTACGATCACCAGAACGAAGAAAAAAACGTGAGTAAAATTCCAAACTGCATAGCAAATTTACTTGGCGCAGTGCGGACATTGCGCATGCGCGCTAAGCGGAAAATCGCTGCGATGCGAAGAAATTTACCGAGCGAACAACTCGGAATGACCCCCTATGTACAGAGAGTAACTAACATGTCAAACTAAAGATTATTTAGTAATACATGCTAGGCTTGGTACTATAGGGGAGATGTATCAATCCTTTGAGATACTGAGGAGAAGTTGCTTATAGCAGAAAATCAGCTTGTAGCTATCGCATATCTTGCTGTCTATAACATGCAGCACTCAAGCTGCAGTGGAACTACACATCCCAGCATTCACTGCCACAGATTTCCAGTTGTAACGTTCCACAGGAGCTGGGGTGCCACACACTGACCTCCCCCTGGTCTATTAAATGACAGAAGCTGATCGGTGTTTTGGGCAACTTTTCCACTTTATCTCTCAAAGGTTTGATACAGCTCCACCTACTGTATGTCCAGTCATCTCAATGGAAAAAATAATGTTGGAATTCCAGTTCTGTCCCTCCAGCTCCATACATTTCATCATAAGGCATGTCTGTCTGGAGATATTTGTCTGCTTGAATTGTTTCTACTGTCTGAATCTAGCTGACTCAATTTATTTAAAAAGCCTTACTTAATTTAACCCAATTTAATTGAGTCAAAAAGTAAAATGGGGCACACATGGGAAAATGTGTGCTGAGCGATCTAGCACGGAACGCTCAGCACACATTTCTGCCTCGCTCAGCACACTGCGCAATGTGGGCTGAGTGGAGGGGGGTGGACGGGGGGACGACGACGCTCACTTCACACAGCGGTGAAGTGAACGATCTGACAAACTTGTACCGGCGATAGCAACGAGCGGGGCTGCGCATCGATATTGCTATGGGCATATACACGGAGAGATGTGGGCTTCTTTTCTAAGCAATCTAGTTAGATTGCTTAGAATTTAAGCATACATCGCTACGTGTGTACCACCATTAAGAGGAGAAACAAATTTACACTTGGTTTAATGGGTCACACTGACATCTGTGCTGTAGCCTTTTTTAGATCGTTAATGGATGGCCTAACCGGGAAACTGTATGAATGTTAAATTCAGCGCTTGATGATGCATCAAAGAAGTCTGTGGAAAGAAATGATGGCTGTATCTGGTGTTCTCAAAGACAGGAGCAGGGCCGCTGAGAGTGGCCACGGGCCTGGATACTATCCATGGGTGGTCAAATCTGGGGTGACGTGGGAAGTGGTCATGCTCCGTAAATAAATTAGAAAAATTAGTAAGTGCACTGCACAGGGGGGTACCGGCGGCTGCACAGGAGAACATTTGTCCCCAGTAGCAGCTCTGCAAAGTGCCTGTTCTAGGCCAGGGCCTCTCCCAGGGTCCTCTAACATGCCCGGGCCGGGTTAATTAGTGGGAGCCCACACCCCAGATGAAGTATGTGGCCGAAGTTCAGAGAGTCCCAGACGAGATTGTTGACCTGTGTGTCGACCACTAGTGGTCGACCTAATGACTGTCGACCTAAGTCTTGTTGACCTAACGACCATATCCCGACATGGGTGCTCTGTGATATCGGTGACTAGCAGGAGTGAAGGTTCAGTGATTACTCCATATTGGACTTATGACAGATACGCTTCATCACATTTGCTTAATTGTGGTCATATTTTATTATATCCTGCATAAATGATTTTCCTTTTAATGGAACTGCATTAGTGTATGTATATATATATATATATATATATATATATATATATATATATACATACACACACACACACACACACACACACACACACACACACACACACACACACACACACACATATATATATATATATATATATATATAATATAAGAATTTACTTACCGATAATTCTATTTCTCGTAGTCCGTAGTGGATGCTGGGGACTCCGTCAGGACCATGGGGAATAGCGGCTCCGCAGGAGACAGGGCACAAAAATAAAGCTTTAGGATTAGGTGGTGTGTACTGGCTCCTCCCCCTATGACCCTCCTCCAAGCCTCAGTTAGGATACTGTGCCCGGACGAGCGTACACAATAAGGAAGGATATTGAATCCCGGGTAAGACTCATACCAGCCACACCAATCACACCGTATAACTTGTGATCTGAACCCAGTTAACAGTATGACAAACGTAGGAGCCTCTGAACAGACGGCTTACAACAATAACAACCCGAATTTGTTTGTAACTATGTACAAGTATTGCAGACAATCCGCACTTGGGATGGGCGCCCAGCATCCACTACGGACTACGAGAAATAGAATTATCGGTAAGTAAATTCTTATTTTCTCTAACGTCCTAAGTGGATGCTGGGGACTCCGTCAGGACCATGGGGATTATACCAAAGCTCCCAAACGGGCGGGAGAGTGCGGATGACTCTGCAGCACCGAATGAGAGAACTCAAGGTCCTCCTCAGCCAGGGTATCAAATTTGTAGAATTTTGCAAACGTGTTTGCCCCTGACCAAGTAGCAGCTTGGCAGAGTTGTAATGCCGAGACCCCCCGGGCAGCCGCCCAGGATGAGCCCACTTTCCTTGTGGAATGGGCCTTGACAGATTTAGGTTGTGGCAAGCCTGCCACAGAATGTGCAAGTTGAATTGTGCTACAAATCCAACGAGCAATCGTCTGCTTAGAAGCAGGAGCACCCATCTTGTTGGGTGCATACAATATAAACAGTGAGTCAGACTTTCTGACTCCCGCCGTTCTTGAAATATATATATTTTCAATGCCCGGACCACGTCCAACAACTTGGAATCCTCCAAATCGTTAGTAGCCGCAGGCACCACAATAGGCTGGTTCAGGTGAAACGCTGACACCACCTTAAGCAGAAAATGAGGACGCGTCCGCAGTTCTGCCCTGTCGTATGGAAAATCAGATATGGGCTCTTATATGATAAAGCCGCCAATTCTGATACTCTCCTGGCTGAAGCCAGGGCCAGTAGCATGGTTACTTTCCATGTAAGATACTTCAACTCCACCGATTTGAGCGGCTCAAACCAATGGGATTTGAGAAAATCCAAGACTACATTAAGATCCCACGGTGCCACTGGGGGCACAACCGGGGGCTGTATATGTAGTACTCCTTTTACAAAAGTCTGGACTTCAGGAACTGAAGCCAATTCTTTCTGGAAGAAAATCGACAGGGCCGAAATTTGAACCTTAATGGACCCCAATTTGAGGCCCATAGACAATCCTGTTTGCAGGAAATGTAGGAATCGACCCAGTTGAAATTCCTCCGTGGGGGCCTTCCTGGCCTCACACCACGCAACATATTTTCTCCAAATGCGGTGATAATGTTGTGCAGTCACCTCCTTCCTGGCTTTTACCAGTGTAGGAATGACCTCTTCCGGAATGCCTTTTTCCCTTAGAATTCGGCGTTCAACCGCCATGCCGTCAAACGCAGCCGCGGTAAGTCTTGGAATAGACACGGTCCCTGCTGAAGCAGGTCCCGTCTTAGAGGTAGAGGCCACGGATCCTCCGTGAGCATCTCTTGAAGTTCCGGGTACCAAGTTCTTCTTGGCCAATCCGGAGCCACTAGTATCGTTCTTACTCCCTTTTGCCGTATAATTCTCAGTACTTTTGGTATGAGAGGCAGAGGAGGGAACACATACACTGACTGGAACACCCACGGTGTTACCAGAGCGTCCACAGCTATTGCCTGAGGGTCTCTTGACCTGGCGCAATACCTGTCCAGTTTTTTGTTGAGGCGGGACGCCATCATATCCACCATTGGTTTTTCCCAACGGTTCACAATCATGTGGAAGACTTCAGGATGAAGTCCCCACTCTCCCGGGTGTAGATCGTGTCTGCTGAGGAAGTCTGCTTCCCAGTTGTCCACTCCCGGAATGAATACTGCTGACAGTGCTATCACATGATCTTCCGCCCAGCGAAGAATCCTTGCAGCTTCTGCCATTGCTGTCCTGCTTCTTGTGCCGCCCTGTCTGTTTACGTGGGCGACTGCCGTGATGTTGTCCGACTGGATCAACACCGGCTGACCCTGAAGCAGGGGTTTTGCCAGACTTAGAGCATTGTAAATCGCTCTTAGCTCCAGTATATTTATGTGAAGAGACATCTCCAGGCTTGACCATACTCCCTGGAAGTTTCTTCCCTGTGTGACCGCTCCCCAGCCTCTCAGACTGGCATCCGTGGTCACCAGGACCCAGTCCTGTATGCCGAATCTGCGGCCCTCTAACAGATGAGCACTCTGCAACCACCACAGAAGAGACACCCTTGTCCGTGGCGATAAGGTTATCCGCTGATGCATCTGCAGATGTGATCCGGACCATTTGTCCAGCAGATCCCACTGAAAAGTTCGTGCGTGGAATCTGCCGAATGGAATCGCTTCGTAAGAAGCCACCATCTTTCCCAGGACTCTTGTGCATTGATGCACAGACACTTTCCCTGGTTTTAGGAGGTTCCTGACAAGTTCGGATAACTCCCTGGCTTTCTCCTCCGGAAGAAACACCTTTTTCTGAACCGTGTCCAGAATCATTCCCAGGAACAGCAGACGTGTTGTCGGGGTCAACTGAGATTTTGGAAAATTCAGAATCCACCCGTGTTGTTGCAGCACTAGTCGGGTTAGTGCTACTCCGTCCTCCAGCTGTTCTCTGGACCTTGCCCTTATCAGGAGATCGTCCAAGTAAGGGATAATTAATACGCCTCTTCTTCGCAGAAGAATCATCATTTCGGCCATTACCTTGGTAAAGACCCGAGGTGCCGAGGACAATCCAAACGGCAGCGTCTGAAACTGATAATGACAGTTTTGCACCACGAACCTGAGGTACCCTTGATGTGAAGGGCAAATTGGGACATGCAGGTAAGCATCCTTTATGTCCAGGGACACCATAAAGTCCCCTTCTTCCAGATTCGCTATCACTGCTCTGAGTGACTCCATCTTGAACTTGAATTTTTGTATGTACAGGTTCAAAGATTTCAGATTTAGAATAGGTCTTACCGAGCCGTCCGGCTTCGGTACCACAAATAGCGTGGAGTAATACCCCTTTCCCTGTTGTAGGAGGGGTACCTTGACTATCACCTGCTGAGAAATCAGCTTGTGAATGGCTTCCAATACCGTCGCCCTGTCTGAGGGAGACGTTGGCAAAGCAGACTTTAGGAACCTGCGAGGGGGAGACTTCTCGAATTCCAACCTGTAACCCTGAGATACTACCTGCAGGATCCAGGGGTCCACCTGTGAGCAAGCCCACTGTGCGCTGAAATTCTTGAGTCGACCCCCCACCGCTCCTGAGTCCGCTTGTAAGGCCCCAGCGTCATGCTGAGGGCTTTGCAGAACCCTGAGAGGGCTTCTGTTCCTGGGCAGGGGCTGCTTGCTGCCCTCTCTTACCCCTTCCTCTGCCCCGAGGCAGATATGACTGTCCTTTTGTCCGCTTGTTCTTATAGGACCGAAAGGACTGCGGCTGAAAAGACGGTGTCTTTTTCTGTTGGGAGGGGGTCTGAGGTAAAAAGGTGGATTTTCCGGCAGTTGCCGTGGCCACCAGATCCGATAGACCGACGCCAAATAATTCCTCCCCTTTATACGGCAATACTTCCATATGTCGTTTGGAATCCGCATCACCTGACCACTGTCGCGTCCATAAACTCCTTCTGGCAGATATGGACATCGCATTTACTCTCGATGCCAGAGTGCAAATATCTCTCTGAGCATCTCGCATATAAAGGAAAGCATCCTTTAATTGCTCTATAGTCAATAAAATACTGTCCCTATTCAGGGTATCAATATTTTCAGTCAGGGAATCCAACCAGACGACCCCAGCACTGCACATCCAGGCTGAGGCGATGGCTGGTCGCAGTATAACACCAGTATGTGTGTATATACTTTTTAGGGTAGTTTCCAGTCTCCTATCAGCTGGATCCCTGAGGGCGGCCGTATCAGGAGACGGTAACGCCACTTGTTTTGATAAGCGTGTGAGCGCCTTATCCACCCTAGGGGGTGTTTCCCAGCGCGCCCTAACCTCTGGCGGGAAAGGGTATAATGCTAATAACTTTTTTGAAATTAGCACTTTTCTATCTGGGTTAACCCACGCTTCATCACATACATCATTTAATTCCTCTGATTCAGGAAAAACTACAGGTAGTTTTTTTCACCCCCCACATAATACCCCTTTTTGTGGTACTTGCAGTATCAGAGATATGCAAAGCCTCCTTCATTGCCGTGATCATATAACGTGTGGCCCTACTTGAAAATACGTTTGTTTCATCACCGTCGACACTAGATTCAGTGTCTGTGTCTGGGTCTGTGTCGACCGACTGAGGTAAAGGGCGCTTTACAGCCCCTGACGGTGTCTGAGACGCCTGGGCAGGTACTAACTGGTTTGCCGGCCGTCTCATGTCGTCAACTGATTTTTGTAATGTGCTGACATTATCACGTAATTCCATAAACAAAGCCATCCATTCCGGTGTCGACTCCCTGGGGGGTGACATCACCATTATCGGCAATTGCTCTGCCTCCACACCAACATCGTCCTCATACATGTCGACACACACGTACCGACACACAGCAGACACACAGGGAATGCTCTTATCGAAGACAGGACCCCACTAGCCCTTTGGGGAGACAGAGGGAGAGTTTGCCAGCACACACCCAAGCGCTATAATATATATGGGAACAACCTTATATAAGTGTTGTTCCTTATAGCAGCTTAAATATATCAAAATATCGCCAAAAAATGCCCCCCCTCTCTGTTTTACCCTGTTTCTGTAGTGCAGTGCAGGGGAGAGTCCTGGGAGCCTTCCTCACAGCGGAGCTGAGCAGGAAAATGGCGCTGTGTGCTGAGGAGAATAAGCCCCGCCCCCTATTTCGGCTGGCTTTTCTCCCGGAGTTTTAGATATCTGGCATGGGTTAAATACATACATATAGCCTCAATGGCTATATGTGATGTATTCTTTTGCCATAAAGGTATTAAATATTGCTGCCCAGGGCGCCCCCAGCAGCGCCCTGCACCCTCCGTGACCGCTTGGTGTGAAGTGTGTGACAACAATGGCGCACAGCTGCAGTGCTGTGCGCTACCTTCATGAAGACTGAAGAGCCTTCTGCCGCCTGTTTCCGGACCTTCAATCTTCAGCATCTGTAAGGGGGGTCGGCGGCGCGGCTCCGGGACGAACCCCAGGGTGAGACCTGTGTTCCGACTCCCTCTGGAGCTAATGGTGTCCAGTAGCCTAAGAATCCAATCCATCCTGCACGCAAGTGAGTTGAAATTCTCTCCCCTAAGTCCCTCGATGCAGTGAGCCTGTTGCCAGCAGGACTCACTGAAAATAAAAAACCTAAAAACTTTTTCTAAGCAGCTCTTTAGGAGAGCCACCTAGATTGCACCCTGCTCGGACGGGCACAAAAACCTAACTGGGGCTTGGAGGAGGGTCATAGGGGGAGGAGCCAGTACACACCACCTAATCCTAAAGCTTTATTTTTGTGCCCTGTCTCCTGCGGAGCCGCTATTCCCCATGGTCCTGACGGAGTCCCCAGCATCCACTTAGGACGTTAGAGAAATATATATATATATATATATATATATATATATACATACATACATACATACACATATACACACACACGTACACACCCACACAATACAAGTCATATGATGTGAGGTGATGAATCAGGGGATTCTATTGAAGATACAATTTGTCACTGTACACTAAAGAACATATATTTTAAGCCTCATTATAGCAAGTATATGTAGGTATGTAATGGCATTTGAATAAGCAGCCCTTGATTCTTGGTACACTGCACTATGGGCAGAGGCGTCACTAGGGTTGGTGTCACCCGGTGTGGTAACTCATGGTGTCACCCCCCATGGACCTCCTCCCTTATCACACCACACGGAATCCTGGCAGGGGGTGGTGATGGGGCGTCGACGCACCTTTTGAGGGGTGTGGTCCGGACAACGAAGACGTTTCCGGACCATTTGTGGGGCGGACCGCGGCGGCTGCATGACGGCACACACAGCCACTGCGATCCAAAAGATGGCGGCCCGGCGACTGCATTCACATTTAGGCTGTGGAGGCAGAGGGCTAACCTTAAAATGCGAGCGCATCTCTGTATAGCAATGCGCTCGCATATCAGCGGGGAAGGCGGACCCGGCATGCGGACGGCCTTGCCCTGTGATGGGAGGCCCCCCTCCTGCTAGAGAAAGCAACACCCATACTACGCTGACACAGCACCCATACTACGCTCACACAGCACCCATACTATGTCACACAGCAGCACACCTACTACGTCACACAGCACCCATACTACGCTCACACAGCACCCATACTACGCTCACACAGCAGCACCCATACGTCACACAGCACCCATACTACGTCACACAGCAGCACCCATACTACGTCACACAGCACCCATACTACCCTCACAATGTAGCACCCATACTACGCTCACACAGCAGCACCCATACTACGCTCACACAGCACCCATACTACGCTCACACAGCACCCATACTATGTCACACAGCAGCACCCATACTACGCTCACACAGCAGCACCCATACTACGCTCACACAGCAGCACCCATACTACGCTCACACAGCACCCATACTATGTCACACAGCAACACCCCTACTACGTCACACAGCACCCATACTACGCTCACACAGCATCACCCATACGTCACACAGCACCCATACTACGCTCACACAGCACCCATACTACGCTCACACAGTACCACCCATACTACGCTCACACAGTACCACCCATACTACGCTCACACAGCAGCACCCATACTACGCTCACACAGCAGAACCCATACTACACAGCACCCATACTACGCTCACACAGCAGCACCCATACTACACAGCACCCATACTACGCTCACACAGCACCCATACTACACAGCACCCATACTACGCTCACACAGCAGCACCCATACTACATCACACAGCACCCATACTACACTCACACAGTAGCACCCATACTACGCTAACACAGCAGCACCCATACTACGTCACACAGCACCCATACTACGTCACACAGCACCCATACTACGCTCACACAGTAGCACCCATACTATGCTCACACAGCACCCATACTACGCTCACACAGCAGCACCCATACTACGTCACACAGCACCCATACTACGCTCACACAGCACCCATACTACGCTCACACAGCAGCACCCATACTATGCTCACACAGCAGCACCCATACTATGCTCACACAGCAGCACCCATACTATGCTCACACAGCAGCACCCATACTATGCTCACACAGCAGCACCCATACTACAGTCACACAGTAGCACCTATACTACGCTCACACAGTAGCACCCATACTACACAGCAACCATACTACGTCACACAGCAGTACCCATACTACACAGCAGCACCCATACTACGTCACACAGCACCCATACTAAACAGCACCCATACTACAGTCACACAGTGGCACCCATACTACACTCACACAGCCCCAATTTGCAATTTGCTCCCCCCCCAGCACTCGGTAACCCAACAACTTGTATATCCCAATGCCCATTAACACATTCACCCCCATACAGACACACACACACAACATAAATCGATTCTGCTCATCGTGGAACATTTATAGAAAGTACCTGGCATCATGCAGCAGCTCCTTCCTCCTGTAGTATAGTCTGGGGGGGCGGAGCTTGTGAGTGTCAGGCCCCGAGTGAGGAGAGAGTGGAATCTGCAGGAGAGAGGGGCGGCCAGTGCACTGCCTGCACGGCTCTGTGGCTGCTGCCTGCTGATCTATCTCACTGACAGGTGAGAGTGTCGGGCTTTAGGAGGCGGGGCCTAGGAGGAGGGGGGGTGTTCGAGGAGGGGCTGTGGTCGCAGCCGTGAAGTGGACCAGGCTTTGTCACGTCAGGGGATAGGGGTGCCTGCATGTGAGTGTGCGGCTCATTTTGGTGTCACCCTATTGAAGGGTGACACCTGGGTGCGGGCCGCACCCACCGCACCCACCTCATGATGCCACTGACTATGGGGGTTATTCATGTTTGTTAGCAAACCAAAATAGCACAAAAATGGGCAAAACCATGTTGCACTGCAGGTGGGGCAGATGTAACGTGCAGAGATTTAGATTTGGGTGAGTTATATTGTTTCTGTGCACAGTAAAAGGAGATTTATGGTAGACTTACCTTGGTTAATTCTCTTTCTGTGAGGTACACTGGATTGCAGAGGGAATACATTGGGGGTGTAGAGTTGGATCTTGATCCGAGGCACCAACAGGCTAAAGCTTTGACTGTTCCCAGGATGTATTTGTGGTACCCTGCCACTGGGGTACCCCTGATTTAATTATATGGGCCACCACAGATGCCAGAGCAGCCTAAGGAGGCTCCCTTCGTGGGGAGACTGCAGGGATTAATCTCCTTATCCCGGTTGCTAGGCAACCACAGCACCAGGTAGAAGAACCAGTGAGGCATTAGGACCCAGGACCTGTGGAAAAGGTCCGTGCCGCACGGGAAGCCGGTCCCCACTTGGATTGGCTGAGCAGCGCGCGGGAAGAGAGAGGAGGACCCGGAATAAAAGAGAAAGCGAGCTGGCGCGAAGAGGAGACGGGTGGACCCTGACCGGAAGTGGCCGCAGAGAGGGAGACGCCGGCCGCAGCAGCGTGCAAGGAGCGACACGGAGGAGACCCGCCAGCCCCAGCCGGGACCCGAGAGGCATGCTGAGTGGGAGGTACAAGCCAGCCGCTGACGCCAGCCGAGACCCGCTGATCACTCCCCTGCCTACTAGCGGCTGGGAGGAGAGACCGCCAGCCGCTGACACCAGCCGGGACCCGCTAACCATCCACCCCGCCTGTCAGCTTTGAAGGGAGAGGAGCCGCCAGCAGCAGCACGGAACGGGAAGCCCACTCCAGCGCCCTGTGCTACCACACACCGCCTGTCGCAGTGGCAGGAGACGGGGGCCAAGCGTACAGCGCTGAAGGGAAGTCCTGCACTGCTAACCACTGCAGCGCCACCAGTCTCGAGCCACCTACCGCTGCCAGTCCATCTGACCAAGGGTAAGCCCCAAAAACACTGCATGCTGCAGATTGCAGGACACTCTGCCCCACATTTCACTACCTCAGCCAATACCAGCCCACCGCTGACATTGTGTGTACCACCTACCAAAATAACTGCACATACTGGGCTCCATAGAGCATTGTTGCACCCTTGCACCCGTTGTTTGCCACCAGAGCTTCCCTGTGGCTGTGTTGTAAAGCCATACCTGAGTCCCCAATCTTAACCGGCTGCACCTATTCCAGTCACGTTACGCAGCTATACAAGGGAACTGGGATACCCACTAAGCTGCCTGAATTATTTGCACCCTGAGCGGGTTTATTGACCTCACTGACTGCCCTTTTGAGTTATCACTGGTGATTGTCCACTAGATGTCTCACTTAGCGATATACCTACTGCCAGCCGTGAGCGGGACTTGCTAAGCCGGACTTTGGGGGGGGGGGGGGGGGGGGGGGAGTAATCCAAGGGTTGACCTACACTCATTGTGAGTTTTGCATATACTCACTTATGGACTTCTCCGGATTGTGTATTACATTGTAGATTTCTTTTATCTGAGTTCATATCGTCACCTAGTGGCACGTTAGTATACTATTTTAATGTCCCTGAATCCTGTTATGCAAATAATATGTGACAGCATTTGCGCTTACCATGTGAATGATATGTGATGACACTTATGTTGATTATGCAAATGTTATGCGATGTGTCGCAGTGTACCCTCCGAAGTGCAATTGACTCGCTAGCCGACATGCGAGGTCATTAAAAGGTGGTTGTCCTTTTGGCTAAATAAACGTGTTGTCACCGCCCATTTTCCGTTCCTTTATCAGTGGGGTCCTCCGTGGGGTGATCATTCTTCTGTCACAGGTTCCAGAAGAAGAAGTCGGGAGAAGTCTTAGAACCGCAGGCGTCGATTGAAGAAAGCAGGTACGATTGCACCATCTCACACAGGGGTACTATTACATATTGCATCGCCTCCTCTATAACCCCGCCTCCAGACACTGGAGCTCCATTTCGTTAACCAGTCCAATACAGTAGCAGGTAAAAGAGACGGTAGATGTTAGTCATGTAGAACCACATTCTCATGACAGGCGAAGGGACTAGCGGCTAATGCCACACAAACCCAAAGAAGCTATGTGCGTCAGGGTGGGCGCCCTGTGGAAACCAGTGTACCTCGCAGAAAGAGATTTAACCATGGTAAGTCTACCATAAATCTCCTTTTCTGCAGCAGGGTACGCTCGGATTCCATAGGGAATACATCGGGGATGTCCTAAAGCAATTCCTCATGGTAGGGGACGCACCGTAGCGGGCACAAGAACCCGGCGTCCAAAGGAAGCATCCTGGGAGGCGGAAGTATCAAAGGCATAGAACCTGATGAACGTGTTCACTGAGGACCACGTAGCCGCCTTGTACAATTGTTCAGCAGACGCGCCTCAGCGGCCCGCCCAAGAGGGTCCAACAGACAGAGTAGAATGGGCTTTAATAGCAGCAGGAACTGGAAGGCCAGCCTGTGCATAAGCTTGTGCAATCACCATTCTAATCCATTTGGCCAAGGTTTGCTTATTCGCAGGCCAACCACGTTTGTGAAAACCAAAAAGTACAAAAAAGGTATCTAAAGGAGGCAGTCCTCTCTACGCAAATACGGAGTGCCCGTACCACATCCAAAGACCGCTCTTTGGAGGACAAACCAGAAGAGATAAAAGGCAGGAACCACAATCTCTTGGTTAGGATGAAAAGATGATACCACCTTAGGTAGATAACCAGGGCGAGTTTGAAGAACTGCCTAGTCCCGGTGAAAAATCAGAAAGGGTGGATGACAGGACAAAGCACATAAGTCCGACACCCTCCTAGCAGAGGCAATAGTCTGTAAAAACACAACCTTAAGCGTAAGGCATTTAAGGTCCACAGACTCAAGAGGTTCAAATGGAGACTTTTATAGGGCATTTAAGACAACAGACAGATCCCATGGAGCCACAGGAGGGACATAGGGAGGCTGAATCCGTAAAACACCCTGAGTGAAAGTATGAACGTCAGGAATAGACGTAATTTTCCTCTGAAACTTCAACGACAAGGCAGATAAATGAACCTTGAGGGAGGCCAGACGAAGGCCTAAATCTAGACCTTGCTGCAGAAAAGCCAAAAGCCTAGAAGTTCTGAACGAATAGGCATCATAATTCTTAGCAGCACACCATGTGAAGTAAGAGTTCCAGACTCTGTAATAAATCAGTTCAGAAGCCGGTTTGCGGGCCTTCAATAGTTTGAATAACCGCCTCAGAGAATCCCTTGGCCCTCAGGAGTGAAACTTCAAGAGCCACGCCGTCAAAGCTAGTCTGGCCAGGTCCGGATAGACACAAGGGCCCTGAACGAGGAGATCTGGGCGTTGAGGAAGTAGAAGAGGACGTTCTATTGATTGTCCCTGCAGGTCTGAAAACCAATGCCGTCTGGGCCACGCTGGAGCGACTAGAAGAAGTAGTATTCCTCTTTCTTGCTTGAACTTCTGTAGTACCCTGGGCAGGAGTAACACTGTAGGGAACTCGCATGGCAGCCAAAAGTTCCATGGAATTGCCGCACTGCTTGCCACGCTGCTTGTGGATCCCTTGTCCTTGATCCGAAGTCCGAAACCTTGTGATTGTGTCGAGACGCCACCATGTCTACATCTGGTAGGCCCCACTTGTCCACTAGGAGTTGAAAGACTTCCGGATGAAGACTCCACTCTCCAGCGTGAATGTCCTGATGACTGAGGAAATCCGCTTCCCAGTTGAGGACTCCGGGGATGAACAATGCTGATATTGCTGGCAAATGTGTTCTGCCCAACGGAGGATGTTTGATACTTCCAGCATTGCCATGCGGCTTCAAGTGCCGCCTTGATGATTTATGTACGCCACCGTGGTAGCATTGTCTGATTGTACTTGAACAGGCCTGTTCTGTACTAGGGGCAAGGCAAGTGTCAATGCATTGAACACCGCCCGCAATTCCAGAATGTTGATCGGTAGGTGAGACTCCTCCCTGGTCCACCGACCCTGGAGAGAGTGTTGCTCCAACACCACGCCTCAACCCCGCAGACTGGCATCCGTTGTCAGGAGGACCCAGTTGGAGATTCAGAAGGGACATCCCCTGCTCAACTGTTGGTCCTGTAGCCACCAGCTCAGTGACAAACGAACCTCTTGAATCAAGGAGATCATTTGAGACCTGATCCAATGAGGCAGGCCATCCTACTTGGAAGGGATTAACCTCTACAGAGGGCGGGAATGAAATTGAGCGTACTCTACCATGTCGAAAGCCGACACCATGAGGCCTAGTACTTGCATCGCCGAGTGTTATCGACACTCTGGGGCAAGAGAGGAAATATCTGATCCTGTCCTGAAGTTTCAGGACTTTCTCTGGAGACAGAAACAATCGTTGGTTGTGTTTGTCCAGTAGTGCCCCCAGGTGCACCATGCTACGAGCAGGGACCAGCGAGGACTTTTTCTAGTTGATGAGCCACCCATGGGCTTGTAGGAATTGGACCGTCAGTTCCAGATGACTGAGGAGAACCTCTTGGGAGTTCGCCAGGATCATCAAGTCGTCCAGATACGGCAGGATCCCAATTCCCTGATGGCGGAGAAGAGTCGTCATCATGGCCATGACCTTGGTGAAGATCCGAGGGGCCATGGCCAATCCAAAAGGCAGTGCCTGGAATTGATAATGTAGGTTGCCAATAGCAAACCGCAGATATTGCTGATGCGACATGGCAATAGGTATGTGCAGGTAAGCAACCTGTATGTCCAGGGCTACCATATAGTCTTCGGGTTCCATGGCCAGCACTATAGAGCGTAGAGTTTCCATACGGATTTTGGATACTCTCACAAACTTGTTCAATGATTTGAGGTTGAGAATAGGCCGGAGGGACCCATTTGGCTTCGGAACTCGAATAGTATCCCCTGCCTCTCTGAGACAGAGGCACCGGCACTACCACTCATGTATCCAGGAGGGATTGTACACCCTAGTGTAGAGCCTGCGCTTTTAACGGATCCGCAGGGATAACCATTGTGCAAAACTGGCGAGGGGGACATCTCTTGAAAGAGATTGCGTACCCATGAGAGACAACTTCCCGCACCCAGGCGTCGGACATGATCTTTTACCAGGCTTGGGCGAACTACAGAAGTCGGCCTCCCACCCTGGGGTCCCCCAGGGGGAGGCCCACCCCGTCATGCGGCAGGCTTGTCTTGTTTGGAAGCAGGCTGACGGGCAGCCCAGGATTGTTTAGATTTAGGCTTAGTGGATTTGGAAGCACGAGCCTGTCGCGGATACGCCTGACCCTTTGCTTTCCCTGGAGGTCGAAAGGAATGAAAGGTGGTACTCTTAGCCTTCGGAGCAGAAGGATTAGTGTTTGGGAGCCAAGTCAGTTACATTCTTGTTCAGATCCTCCCCAAATAGGATGTCTCCCTTAAAAGGGAGCACCTCCAAGGTCTTTTTAGAGTCCAGGTCAACCTTCCAGGACTCCTGAATATAGTGGGAGGCTGTGGTAATATAAGACAGATATTGTCTGGCAGGGTCATAAAAATCCTGAAGCAGCTCATCCTCAGTTGCCTGAACCCCTGCTTCAATATCTTTCGCAGCCCAGGAGGCTGGTATAGTGGGTCTATGTACCGCACTGGTAAGAGAGTAAATAGACTTCAGGCATCCCTCCACACGCTTATCCGTCAGTTCCTTCAGTGAGGGGACAGTGGCGACAGGCAGAGTAGATGACACCACAAGACGGGCGACATGAGAATCCACCGGCGGTGGAGTTTCCCACTTGTTACCCAACTCCGCAGTGATAGGATAACGGAGCTAGCATGTTTTTACACAGGGAAAATTTCCTTCCTGGCGACGACCAGGATTCCTAACGTATGTCAATTAAGTGGTCAGAATGTGGTAAGACTAGTTTAGCAACCTTCTGACGTTTGAACTTATCAGGTTTCTTAGACGCAGTAGTAAGCTCAATGTCATCATCTATTTGAAGAATTAGCTTAATAGCCTCCAATAGGTCAGGAACATCCTCATCAGAAGAATTATCCGAAATATTAGTGGATTGTGAGGAAGAAATGGCCCGTTTAGACGACCCCTTGGCCTCAGAGGGGCGTGGGGTATACTTTTGTCTAACTAAGGATTAACTACAGGGACAATATTTGTCCTGCAATGGCACTGGAGGTCCCACAGGGGGCGTAAGACGTGTCACAAGTGTACTCAGTGTACTTGAGAACGCTGCCCAAGGTGGGTCCTGATTGGCCACAGGTGCTGCAGGGTGAATGGGTGTATGGCACTCAGCGCCTGAACCAGCAGCTAAAACATCCCCCTCAGAAAAATCCGTGGTGCCAGTACTGCAGGATGCAAAAGCGTCTGCGGATTTCCCGCCCTGTGTGGCCGACATAAGGAATGTAGCCTTAGGGCGTAACAGTACAATATAGCCAGATAAACACAATACCTGCAAAAAACCCCTATGTTATGTGACAGTAAACACAGGATACAAAGAGGATTTAAGCGGTATGAGGTGACTAAAACACACAGTAGAAATACCAAATTGTATATTCTGTGTAACACTTTATATATATATATATATATATATATATATATTTGACATCCCCACACAATCCCCTGCCTCTAAACTCCTTAACCTTACCTCTTCACTTGGTCTCTCCCAGTGGACCTCCTCACCCTCCCATGTGAATGGGAGCTCACTGGATCTGGTCTTCACTCACCGCTGTGATATTTCTGATTTTTCCAATTCCCCATTTCCCCTCTCTGACCACCACCTGCTTTCCTTTAACCTATCTCTCTCGACATCCCCATCTCTACCTCCCAAGGCTACCAACACTAAGCCTAACATTGAGGCTACTGACACCACATTCCTTTCCTCCCTGTTTGACTCGCTTCTCTCTGCTATTCTCTCTCTCTCATGCCCTGAACAAGCCACTTCCATATACAATGCATCCCTCACTTCTGCTCTTGACTCTGTTGCTCCACCAACCACTACTCACCCTCGCAAATTAACACCTCAACCCTGGCACACCAAATGCACCAGATATCTGCAAAAATGCTCACGTACCGCTGAGCGTCACTGGAGGAAATCACGCTCTAAGGCAGACTTCCTCCATTTCAAACTTATGCTCTCATCCTTCAGTGCTGCCCTTTCTCTTGCTAAACAGTCATACTTCAAGAACCTCATCTCCTCCCAGTCTTCCAACCCCCGGTGAGATGTGCACCGGACATTTTTCGGGTTTTGTGTTTTGGTTCCGCGGTCGTGTTTTGGATTCGGACGCGTTTTGGCAAAACCTCCCTGAAATTTTTGTCGGATTCGGGTGTGTTTTGGATTCGTGTGTTTTTTTTTCAAAACCCCCTCAAAAAACAGCTTAAATCATAGAATTTGGGGGTAATTTTGATCCTATAGTATTATTAACCTCAACAAACATAATTTCCACTCATTTCCAGTCTATTCTGAACACCTCACAATATTATTTTTAGTCCTAAAATTTGCACCGAGGTCGCTGGATGACTAAGCTAAGCGACCCAAGAGGGCGGCACAAACATCTGGACCATCTAGGAGTGGCACTGCAGTGTCAGACAGGATGGCACTTAAAAAAATTGGCAACAAACAGCACATGATGCAAAGAAAAGAGAAAAAGAGGTGCACTGTGGTCGCTGGACGGCTAAGCTAAGTGACACAAACACCTCAATATCACAGGAATTATTCGTTCTAATCAATGGTATTATTGGTCCAAATCACTGGAAGAAAATGACAAAATCACTGGAATCATTTGGCAAGATCACTGTAATTAATAATTAATTATAAATCACTGATATTAATTGGTAAAATCTCGCTATCGCCTGCCTAGTGAAGTGGAATCTAGATGGGATTTTGTACCAGGGACACAATAACTTAATCAACTGTCTAAATCCCAATGCACTAATGGCGGAAAACGGGCGCACGTCTAACAGCGCACTGATTATACTGAGAACTGATTATACTGATCAATCACTGATTATACTGAGCACTGATGATACTACGGAGAACTGACACTGAGCAGCACGAACAGCACTGGACTACTGTACTGTAGTATACTGGTCACCACAATGCTGCACTGTACTACTATATACTGCTCACAACAATGCAGCACAGATATGGATACTTGAAGTGACACGGAGCTGCAAGATACAGCAATGGCCTACTGTACTGTACAACTATATACTGTTGGTCACCAAAATGCTGCACTGTACTACTATATATACTGCTCACAAAAATGCAGCACAGATATGGAATGGATACTTGCAGTGACACAGAGCTGCAAGATACAGCAATGGCCTACTGTACTGTACTGTACAACTATATACTGTTGGTCACCAAAATGCAGCACACTGAGCACAGATATTTTCAGCACACTGAGCACAGATATAGAGCTTTTCAGGCAGAGAACGTAGATATTTGCAGCACACTGAGCACAGATATTTGCAGCACACTGAGCACAGATATGGAGCTTTTCAGGCAGAGAACGTAGCCACGTCCTCTCCATTCAATCTCCAATGCACGAGTGAAAATGTCGGCGACACGCGGCTCTTTATATAGAATACGAGCGGGATGATGATGTTCGGCTGCGTTCGGGTTAACCGACCAAGGCGGGAAGATCCGAGGCTGCTCGGAACCGTGTAAAATAGGTGGGATCTCGACGAACCGAACCCGCTCATCTGTAAAATATATATGGGACCCTGACGCGCCTAGCGCCGCAATATGTGATACAGGAGATGGGAATCCCACACAACAGCTACAGGCACACTCAGTCACATGTACAATGCAGAAGTTATTACATATAAACAATAAAACTGCCTAGTAATCTGGACTAGTAATCTACATATTAATACGAGTATAGATATAACAATGCACAGTAGATACTGGATGTGTATCAAAGAATACTTGTACCAAATATTCAGATAGCAGTACACTTGTTCTTAATTAACACTGTCTAAAATGACATGTAGAATACTTAAGTGGCTGTAAATGCACAGCGCTGATGAGACAGACGGCTTTACAGAGGAGACAGAGCCCTGCAGTCCCGGAGATCAGCCCAGCTAGTAGTGAAGATAGCGCCAAAATATCAGTGAGGGAAAGTGAAATGCAGCTCCAGGGCGGGAACAGCAGCAGTAGATGGTGCCCGGAGCTGGGGGAGGGGCTACAGATCAGCGCCTTATCCCCTATGCTGGTCCTCACCACCGGGTACTGTGGAGCCTATATCAAACGGATTTTAGTAAATCTGACCTGTGCTCCCTTGCCCTGGTGGATATAGTAGGGTCCCTGTGCAGTACAGTGTCCACGCCAGCGGTGCGGTCCGTCTCCTGGGACCACGACCGTACCGCGATTAACTGGCGGGTCCCACCTGGGGGACCCTCTTATCTCCTCCCTGATGTGCAGCCACGCGATCCTGGAGAGCGTCAGCGGTGGTGTGCCTGATGACCGGTGCGCCTCCGCTGCAAGTACCCGGGAACCCGGCCGCGGGAGTATCCAGCGCTGCTGGGGAGGTGATAGAGCCGCAGCACAGAATGTCAGACTGACATAAATAGTGCTGCAGCCCTTGAAGTCTTCTTAAAAAGCTCTTATCAGGGCTGCCTAGGGCAGCCCCACCTGTTCGTGACCTGCACTGCAGGCACCAACTTACGAACTGAGTTACAGTGCCTGGAGGTGGGGTTATAGAGGAGGCGGTGCAATGCGTCCTGGGAACAGTCAAAGCTTTAGCCTTTTGGTGCCTTGGTTCAAGATCCAACTCTATATCCCGATGTATTCCCTGTGCAATCCCAGTGTACCCCACTGCAGAAATATTGGATGCTTTATTTTTACACTGCAATTTAGATTTCATTTTGAACACACCCCACCCAAATATAAATCTCTCTGCACATGTTACATCTGCCCCACCTGCAGTGCAACATGGTTTTGCCCATTAGTGTGCTTTTTTGTTTTCTAACAAACCTGAATAAGGCCCTATGTGTCACAAATCGCGGTCTTAGCCGTCCATACAGTGTTAAACATTAATCCTGATCATTCTCCAGTGGGGTTCACTACGATCTGCCGGCGGCCGGCCTCCCGGCGACCAGCATACCGGCGCCGGGAGGCCGGCTTACCGACAGTGTGGCGAGCGCAAATGAGCCCCTTACGGGCTCGCTGCGCTCGCCACACTACGGGCACGGTGGCGCGCTACGCGCGCCACACTATTTTATTCTCTCTCCAGGGGGGTCGTGGACCCCCACGAGGGAGAATAAGTGTCGGTATGCCGGCTGTCGGGCTCCCAGCGCCGGTATGCTGGTCGCCGGGAGCCCGACCGCCGGCATACTGAAGACCACCCCTCCAGTGACTACTCTGCTTCTCCGTGTCCTGCTGCTGTTACCTGCATTTCCACCTGCTGCTTTTATTCCATCTATCAGCAGTGTGGTTCCCATGTTGCCGGCATTCAGTGACCCTCAGGTTACCGCTGAGTTACCATCCACCAGCGTTGCTGCTTCCACGCTGCATACAGACTTGCTTCCAATCACCTCACCGTCAGCACGGCCTGTGTACCTGCGGTTCATACCACCTGCTGCTGTACTCACCACATACTATCTTCGTGGATCCAGTTCCACGTCCAAACTGACTTCTTCCTTTGACCTCACTCTCAAGCATTGCTCTGGGGTTCACTCAGGTTAAACGCCATATCTCCTGCTGATGCTTATTGGTTTCCCAGTACTGTGTGTGTTGTCTTGGGCTGGTAGAATAGGGGGCTGGTTCTGGCGCTAGAGTTCAGAGTTGGGTTGCAGTCTGTGCACTCAGGTGCCCAGTACTGTTTTACTTTGTATGCTCCTCTGCTCCTGGATCGTGTGGATCCTGGGGCCAGGTCTCGTGTCACAGCAGTACCAGGGATATAGCTTCCTCGGTGTGTATCACGTTACAGGCAGCCGGGATGCCGGCTGCAGAATGTTGGTTAGGGGGGAGGGGAGGGGGGGGGGGGGGGTGGAGTGCAACAAGCCCCTTGCGGGCATTGTGGCGAGCTGCACTCACCAAAGGTTCTATTCCCACACTATGGGTGTCATGGACTCCCATGAGTGGACATAGTCCCTGTTGGTCGGCATGCCGACACTCGGGATAGTGAGAGGGCGGGATGTAGGTGGAGGTGTTGTGACCGTCTGTCCCCTGACTGCAGGTCACATAACTACATCCCGCTTCCTCAAGCTCTTCTCTAGTTACATAGGACTCCACTTTCCTGACTTGGATCCTGGTTCCATTTTGCCAGTACTATGCCGCTCTGAGTTCCAGGGGTCCTTCCTTTTGGAATGTGCGTCTCTGACCTGGTTGGTTTTAATTGATCACCAGGTTAGAGGCCGCCCAGTGACCTGGAGTACCTTGGTTCTATTTCAGTATCCTAACATATCACCAGTCCGTGATTCCTAGGTGTCCTTCGTGTGCTTAATCTCCTGTAAAACCTATGAGTACAAGTAACATCAAGCCTCCCAGTTTCCTGTACATCTCATCTCATACCCAGGGCCACGAGTCGGATCTAAAGAATCCCAGAACCGTGACACTATGGACCTAATTCATGTTTGTACGCAAATACAATTGCTTTCTAGGCAATGGAACTGCTAATGTTACAAGTGAAACTGCCACCGAGATATGAAAAGAGACGCCCACCAAAGCCATCGCAATCTCATTCAGAATTGTGTACACATTTGCAGCCTATACACAAAAACGAGGAACATTGGGGGTAATTGAGAGTTGATCGTAACAGCAAATTTGTTAGCAGTTGGGCAAAACCATGTGCACTGCAGGGGGGGGCAGATATAACATGTGCAGAGAGAGTTAGATTTGGGTGGGTTATACCGTTTCTGTGCAGGGTAAATACTGGCTGCTTTATTTTTACACTGCAATTTAGATTTCAGATTGAACACACCCCGCCCAAATCTAACTCTCTCTGCACGTTATATCTCCCCCCGCCACCTCCCCTGCAGTGCACATGGGCCTTCATTCAGAGTTGATCGTACGTAGCAACTTTTTGCTGCTCGTGTGATCAACTTGACGCCGCCTATGGGGGAGTGTATTTTAGCATAGCAGGGCTGCGATCGCTTGTGCAGCCCTGATATGCTAAAAAAGTTTCCAGCAAAACAAGACCAGGGTCAGATTTACTTACCCTGTGCGACAGATCCAGCGGCGAAGGTCCCGGAATTGACGTCAGACATCCGCCCTTTCAAACGCCTTACCACGCCTGGAAAACGGTCAGTTGACGCTCCGGAATGCCTCCCGCCTGTCAGTCTTCTTGCGACTGCCGCTGCGAACACTTTTTCTGCTGGCGGCGTCACTGCGCAATGCGCCCGCCGCACATGCACAGTTCCGACCTGTTCGTACCGCTGCAACAAACTGCAGCGTGCGAACGGGTCGGAATGGCCCCCATGGTTTTGCCCAACTGCTAACAAATTTGCTGCTGCGATCAACTCTGAATTACCCCCATAGGGCTGAGGGTTGGCCTATGGCTACGCAGACTGGACACAGCAGTAGCCACACAGCCATGTTTTTGCATGTACAGGCTCAAGCCTGCGTTTTTTCAACCACTCCCCATTAACACCTCTAAACGGTCACTTCCTGTCAATCACTTCATGAAATCCTTGTTGCTCTCTCTCAGTATTTTAAATAGGAACCATTTTCCAGTTATACTATACTGCCCAACATTGTGAAGGCCTCTGTGGGCAGGGTAGGCAGGAGATCTATTGGGCTTCTATATTAGGAAGCTTGGCCCAGCATGTGGGAGCGTGATCACAGACCATTATGAGTACCTGGGTCCTCTTTACATCCTGCTGAAGGGGACCTGGTCCCGGTGTCTTGTGGGTATGGCTATGCCTCCTCAGCAGCCTAGGCCAATGGACAGGCCTAGGTACTGTGTCCCTGCTTCTCCCCATCTGTGCGCACTGCCTGTGGTATAGAAGCATGTAAAGGTGTGGCAACATCACAATGGCACAGTGGGTCAGCATTGCTGCTTTACATGTTAGGTTCATGGACGGAACTTATATATTCTCCCCATATATCAGTGGATTTCCCCCCACAGTCTAAAGGCATTCTGATAGGTTAACTCGCTGTTGACAAAAAATGGGCATGCGTTATATAGAAACAAACTATACAGGGCTGCCCAGGACAGATATACCAATCCAGTAATTTGTCGCCACTTGCATCTGTCCAGCAAGCCACCTTGTTTGTCTGTCTTTTCGTGTTGGATGTTACACTTTATCTAATGTTACAGATAATCTTGGCGCTTTAAGTTGCCATTGTAAAGATTACATGTAACCAAGCACCTATATGGGACA
Organism: Pseudophryne corroboree; assembly: GCF_028390025.1. Classification (NCBI taxonomy): domain Eukaryota; kingdom Metazoa; phylum Chordata; class Amphibia; order Anura; family Myobatrachidae; genus Pseudophryne; species Pseudophryne corroboree. Next base: position 910,276,614 of record NC_086445.1, on the reverse strand, counting down.
ATTATATTTTATATAAATTGTAGTTCCAAAGAAGCACTGAGAACCTTCTTACCGTCCTGCCGGGTGCTGTCCAGGGTGCACTACGCATGTTCACAGGTAGGTTTCAATATTTCTATTGCTGCAAGGCTTGGAGAGCCCTAGCAGCCAGCGTGCCATGGATTGTGCTTATTTTCTTCTGTGTTCACATGACCCGTCAGTCTTATACCACTATTACATTGAATAGATCCATTCATTTCTCCACTATATTGTGAAGCTTTATGCTTTTAAACGTGAGGCATTTTTAGATCCACAACAACCTAAATTTAGACAACTAGAAAACAAACATGTGGACTGAAAAATTAATTTTTTACAGCCCAAGTGTCTTTGGCAATTATTCAATGGCATTATGTTTTTGCAAACTCAGAAGTGTAAATGGCAAGTTAATACATATATAAACACCTATAGGTTTCACGTGCAGTTCACATGCATTATACCTATATTTGCTATACAGGATTCAGTATGATATACCGATGGACGGGATCCCGACCATCAAAATCCTGACAGCCCCCCAGAAAGTACCCTAACCATCCCCTGCCCCCTACCCTAACCCTCCCTTGTGTGTGCCTAACCCTAATCCTCCCCAGTGGTGCCTAACCCTAACCCTCCCCTCTTGGTGCCTAACCCTAATCTTCCCATGTAAGTGCCTAACCCCCCTCCCCGGTACCTAACCATCCCCTTCCCGTCCCTGCACCCTAACCCCCCTTGTAATGCCTAAACCTAACCTCCAACCCAGCAGCAAGACGCGAGCGCATCCCACTAACAGAGAGTTTGGGATTCCAGGCGTCAGTATTTCGACAACGGGATCCCGAGCTCCGTCGGGATTGTGTTGCCGGTATTATGCCACCATTCGGGAATCTGGCGTCTGTATTTCGACCACCAGGATCCGTCTGGCGCCAATTTAACTACATCTCGCTATAAAGTATTGCCAAGGGTTTCTGAATACCATCAGGCATTTGTGGCATACGGTTTTTCACACTTTCAATTGGCCACTTATTTTATTGGGATCCCCCAGTAGCGGCTCTTGCCACGGGTAAGCAGGACTTTTGCCCGGGGCGCCGCCTTCCGTTGGGCGCCAGCGCCATCCGGAGGGTGCCGCACCATGGCAAGATCTGCTACTGCTGTGCCCCCCGCTGTGTCCCTCTGTGAAGGGAACTAGACGCTACGCGTCTAGTTTCCCTTCGTGGAGGGGACCTTTGCTGTGCGGTGTGCGATGACGTCATCGCGCACCGCTCAGCATTTCAGCGGCGCTACTCTATCCGTACAGGGGGCATAACTGACCACGCCCCCTCTATGAAGCCACGCCCTATTTCCCACCAGGGTCGCAAAAAGGGCTAGAAACGGCCATGGGATCCCCAACATATAGAATTTCCTCCTGAAATGAACTGAATGAATGGAAGGAATTATTATTATTATCCTTTATTTATAAAGTTAAAAACTCTAGACCTTATTAAGATGTGGACCGAGCTGCGGCTCATACAGCAAAGTACTGATGCTCGGTACTTTGCACATGTGCTGGATCCGTACTGCGCATGTGCAGTACAGGTCCGTGACATCAGTAATAGATCCGCTACAGACTATCAGTGATTGACAGTCTGCTGCTATTTGGGGGCGGGGTGGGGGCGGTGGCGACGCTTCCATTCTGCAGAAGTGAGAAGGCCAGGATCTTCATTGGAAGACTCAGATTTCCTGGCCTCTTTGTTGGATCTGCGGCCAGGGGCACCAATAGGAGAGGCATGGCCAGACCCCCTCCTTTAAAAAAATAAAAAAAATAAATTAGGTACTCTGTGCGGAAGCACACGTCGCACTGGGGGGCGTTGGTGTTCAATGCGGTGGGGTGTGGGTGCGATCACTTCCTCACGCAGGGAGGGAGAGGACTGACTGCTGCTGCAGCTTCCTCTCTCTCCCCAGCTCAGCACACAGACCTGAGCAGTGTGTGGTGGGCTGCGGAGAGAGGCTGAAGCAGCGGCAGTCAGTTCTCTCTCTTCCTGCTCGACTCTGTGCAAAGGGGTAGCGACGGGCAGCGGGACCCAAGTCCCTCCAGCAGACTCTGACCCGGGTAAAGAGTTCCCGCCCCCCTACCCCATCGACGCCACTGTCTTCAGCAGTGGGCTTGTGCGATTCCATCTGCGATGCAGCTGGCCGATGGTGCCGCAGGTGATCTGATGCTAGGACGCAGCACGGATCTCTAATGCAAGAAGGAGGCATTACTTATATGAGATGCCTCCTGCTGCATTAACATATTAGTGTATCACTGCTGTTTCCATTTAAGTAGCAACAATTGCACCTCCAACCACATCTAATCAGATCCTCTGCTAGTAAACTATCTCCCCAACCCCTTCCAATCCTCCCACAATTCCCTGTCAATTCAAAACCAGCGCCAGGAGGCTAAAGTGGAAAACTGTACCCGGCTGAGTTCCCTTTAGTTCTAATAAAGTGGTGAATGAGGTCTGGGTAGTGTTTTAATCAATACATGTTTATTTAGGTATAGCGTTCAAGCATGAACTTGCAGTCACTCTGTGGAAAGGCAAACTAGTGCTTTTGGTTTAACTTTGCATCCACACTTAGCAATCTGCATTTCATATAATCATATATGTAATGTGTTTTATGTCTGCGAAACAAATGTGATAAACTGCAAGCGTATTTAATTTCTTATTACAAAATTCACTAGAAGAGCCTTTCCATGCCAAAGCTGAAATAGCTGGCAATATATCACAGTGACAGTAATTGGGATTATTAAACATTCCTTACTTGTGCAATAAAATTCACAGCCACTAATATTATTCAATGACTCCCCAGGTCTATGGGAAATAAACCTACCTGTCATATTTAATGCAGCATAGAATTCATGAAGGGATTTACAATCCCCTCAATGTGCACTTACCTGTCACAGCCCAGGAACACTGAATTCTCCATAATACCTGTGGCTCATTGCTGGGAAGTTTTCCACTGTGAGCATTTATGTGTTCAATACTTAACACTTTACTTTTCAGTCCCTTAATAGGATTATATGTCTGACATGTTGTTATGCTGAGACAGTTCCACAATACCTGGCGCCTGCTCACCTGTCTATAACCCACCTGTGCTCGTGTCACTCGGGATGGAGTGCTGCTTGCTACTATGTTTCAGGTCTCTGCTCTCTCTTCCTCTGCCTGCGCTGCTGGGTGGGGTGTGACCGCAATAATAGGTTGTGTGAAGCTCCCCGCCCACTCGTGGTGGTGTAGACTGTGGAGAGATCTTGCGTGTCACACTGCTGTGTAGCCTGCCTCACTCGGAGGATGTAACTCAGTAGCAGCTGCACAGCGACTGAGGCACCTGCAGCAGCTGACTCCCCGGCCCGGATCCTCCCCAGCAACTAGGGCATTGCTGGCCCCTCTCTTGCAATGCTAGAATGGGCTGTCTTTCTAAGCTCTCTCCTGCTCCTGGCTCTATGGTCCTATAAGAAAGGCTTGAGTAGTAGTTTGTCAGAAGCTGTTCCTGCAAAGACCCGGGACGAGCCGGATGATTATACATTAATCTGCAAACCCTCTGCCTTGGCCAACTATCTGGAGAAGAGGTGCAGGTCCTTTGGTGGCTTCTCTAATGTCAAGTGGCTGTGGAGGACTTTCCCCACCCTGCAGACTCTGGTGGGGGTGCTGGGACCTGTGGACCAAGGAGTTAATTTCATCAGGGAGTACCTGCAGCTAAGTGATGAGGGGCTGGTGGCTCTGGATTGGGCTGTGAGACCTGGACAACATCAGAGGAGGAGGAGAGCATCCAGTAACTCCTCTGTGCCCATCCTGCTGGTCATCCCAAATTCTTTTGGCAAGATCACTAGGAACACCAGCAAGGTAACAGCACAGACATGGTCTAGTGTGTAATTTAATGCATGCCTGCAGACCAGGGCTGATCAGGGGCTTTACAACAAAATGCTCTTATTCTGAAGGTAAATGCATACTTAACTATATAGACACACAGCTGTACTATATCCACTTGGTCATTAACCAAGCTACAGTACAGATGGAGCAGCTTTTATTGATTTGTATACCTATGATCTTAGGTCTACACCATCTGCACTTTAGTATTATTATGTCTGTACAGAATTGTCATTAAATGCAAATAATGATTATTATATTTGATCCATAACTTTATGTATAAGGCTACAGGGTTGGGGTGATTGTGATGTTAAGTACAGTACGTACTATTTTAGAATTTATTATTTATTATCAGTTATTTATATAGCGCACGCACATTCCGCAGCGCTTTACAGAGAATATTTGGCCATTCACATCTGTCCCTGCCCCAGTGGAGCTTACAATCTATATTCCCTACCACATGTACACACAGACACATTCACGCTAGGGTTAATTTTTTTGTTTGGAGCCAATTAACCTACCAGTATATTTTTGGATTGTGGGAGGAAACCGGAGCACCCGGAGGAAACCCACGCAAGTACGGGGAGAATATACAGACTCTACACCAGAAGTTCTCAAACTCGGTCCTCGGGAGCATGTTTTGCAGGTAACCCAGCAGGTGCACAGGTGTATTAATTACTCACTGACACATTTTAAAAGGTCAACAGGTGGAGCTAATTATTTCACTTGCGATTCTGTGAGGAGACCTACAAAACATGCACTGTGTGTGCCCCCGAGGACCGAGTTTGAGAACCTCTGCTCTACACAGTTAGCGACATGGTGGGAATTGAACCCCATGACCTCAGTGCTGTGAGGCAGTAATGCTAACCATTACACCATCCGTACTGCCCCGATGATGATGACATACAGTATTGCTGTTAATTACACATTACTGTGGCATAAAATGTGCTTATTATTAGCCATGTACATAGTAATTAGCATGATAAATATTACTTTGTACTCCTATATTAGTAGTAAATTTAGTAATAATGTGACTTAAAATTAGAACATGGCAGGTTTGCAAAAATCTGGCGAAGAGTCACGGCCAGGCCAGGCATATGCCAGTTTGCATAATGTGAAATCTGCGAGCTTGCACTGGTGCACGCCCCTATAAAAAAGCGTAGACATGTCTATAGAGGCCATTCAGACCCAAACGCATCCGCGCGTCTGTATTTGGGTGGTCTGCGCACTGGTAGCAGAGCGCAACCTTACACATTGCGGCCGCATTCAGGAAGGATTGTCTGCAGTGTTATTGACAAGGGTGGGCATTCACAGGACGGCAACGCGGTGTGGGCGTGACCGTTTTTGGGGCAGCTGCATGACATCACACGCAGCCGTTCCGATTAGAAAAATGGCGGATCACCTGACAGCGCAGCCAGGCTGTGCTGCCATGGTCAATCTTAGTTTGATGCGTCCGCAATCTAAGTACGGACGTATCGTGAGGCGGCCCATCACACATGCTGGGCAGCCTTGCCCTGTACTAGGCGGCCACTAGCATGTGAGGAGATGGACGCAGATCTGGTTGCAGCAATCTGCATCCATCTCTAAATCAGGTCTAATATACAGATTTGGTACTTACCACTCCTTGTGCTTAGGGTGGCGGACTGGTGCAGGGAAGGGGCATACAAACACAGACCATGTACAGAAAGGGCATGTTTGTCTATTTGAGAACTGAGGCAGGCTCGTACAGGTGTGGATATGGGTTTGGTACTAAATGCCAGTGGTCAGGATCCCGACAGCCACACTGGCGACTGATCCTGGAGAGGATTTTAACCCAAACCCTAACCCACCCCTCCTACATCCTAAACCTCCCATCGGTGAATAACCCTAATACTCATTATTGGGATTCATTGATATTGTGACCAGGGCCGTTTTTCCGTTCAGGTTCAATGGGCAAGGGGCCCCAGGAGTATAAAGGCCACAGGCTGAGAGCTGAGGGTCTGCTTTTCCAGGGGTACCAGATTTTTGAAAATCGACCCAGGGGAACCGTAGATATCCGACTTCAAAGCAGTGGTCCCCATCAGAGACTGTTAGTTGCTCTTCCCAGCCAAATATCTCGTAGACTTTTTCTGAGGGTATACTTCAAAAGCTGGGACTCTTCTTTTTCAGTGGACACTGGCAGCTTGGCTCTACTATGCCCAGAACTAGAGATATCCGCCTTCTAGCAGCCGGTCTCTGCTCCAGCTCCACACGTCTAATATGCAGTTTTATATTTTCCTCAGTAGATTGCTCTGGCTCCTGATCTCTGATCCCCAAGTCCCCAGTACCTCCTGAAAGGTGAGACTATCTAGTTTTTTTCCAATTTGACAGGTAAGAAATCTATTTACACAAACTGGAGATATCTGCAGTTAAGCAAGCTGCCCTCCCACCAGAAAATGACGAATATTAAGCCCACTCCACTATCCACACCCCTCCTCTGCTTATTAAACACCCCCTACCACCCTGGAAGTCATGTAAAGAGGCCCCTTCATTCAGCCAAATGCCCTCTTCTACAGTTTAGTCTTCTCGCTCCAGCCCCATCACCCACCATCTGTGCAGTGAAGGAGTAATTAGCAGAAATTACTGTTCCAGGTCCTACATGCTGAGTGGAAGATAGAACACCCCCTACTGCCCATGGGTCATCAAAGCTGCCACTGGTAGCCCCCCCCCACCCCCACCCCTACCGCTAGAGGATGGGTAGGGACCCCAGTGCATTGCTTTGCCCAGGGGCCACACTGCTATAAAGACAGCCCTGATTGTGACCGTCGGAATCCTGACTATGGCCCTCATTCCGAGTTGTTCGCACGGTAGCAGTTTTTTGCAGCCGTGCGATCAGATACTCGCCGCCTATGGGTGAGTGAATTTTAGCTTAGCAAGTGTGCGATCGCTTGTGCAGGGGAGCTGTGCTAAAAGTTTTTGTGCAGTTTCTGAGTAGCTCTGAACTTACTCAGCCACTGCGATCACTTCAGCCTGTCAGGTCCCGGAATTGACGTTAGACACCCGCCCTGCAAACGCCTGGACATGCCTGCATTTTCCACGGCACTCCCAGAAAACGGTCAGTTGCTACCCAGAAACTCCTACTTGCTGTCAATCACCTTGCGATTGCGTTCTTCGTAAGGTCCCACGCTGCCCTGCGTTTCCCGTCCCCGGGCAGCGATGCGCCTGCGCATTGCGGTTGCGGCGCATGCACAGTTCAGACCCGATCGCACTACTGAGAACAACTGCATCGTGCGATCAGGTCGAAATGACCCCCTATGTCCCGTATTATAGAGGGCTTTTTATTTCAATCAATCCTAATAGCAAATATATTTTATATTATCAACACAGTTAAAAAACCAGCTTCTTGTGTTTATGACATGGGGCCTAATTCAGAGTTGATCGCAGCAGCAAATTTGTTAGCAGTTGGGCAAAACCATGTGCACTGCAGGGAGGGGGGGGGGGGCAGATATAACATGTGCAGAGAAAGTTAGATTTGGGTGTGGTGTTCAAACTGAAATCTAAATGGCAGTGTAAAAATAAAGCAGCCAGTATTTACCCTGCACAGAAACAATTTAACCCTCTCTCTGAAAGTGTTATATCTGCCCCCCTCTGCAGTGCACATGGTTTTGCTCAACTGCTAACAAATTTGCTGCTGCAATCAACTCTGAATTACCCCCATGGTTGGTTGTAGGTGCTCCTGACTTTATAGTACTGCTGCAGAGATAGATGCATCTTGCACTGAGTCTGCAATTGGGCCACAATACTAATATATTAGCATTTGCTCGCGTGGATGTCTTGTTGCTCAGTGGAACTAATTTTACAAAGACAGTAGTGCCATCTAATATTGTGACGTAATTTTGTGATGTATATTTTATACTGTACACCTTGATCACAAAATTTCTTTGTGCCCAATACTTGCAGTTAATTTTTCATTCAGGGATTGACTCAAAAAGATGCTTGGGGCTACTAACTCATGAGCAAGCCACATAAAGCTGTTGGTCCAGAGATCTATGCCTGCAGCCTGGAGCATTTTTCGGGATCTGCAATATATGTATATTTTTATATACATATAGTCATTTTGGACTTGAGCCTGCACATTGCACGTGCTGAGTGTCAAGCGTCTGGTTTTTCCTTTATTGCTCCTGATGTCGGATCGAAATCATATATACCTCAGTTTCTTTCTATCATTAAGCTATACCACGGGTGGCCAACCCGTGGCTCTCGAGCCGCATGCGGCTCTTTCATCCGCAGACACCGCTGTCCCTCCCCCCCCCCCCCCCCCCCCCACTGCCGCTCACCGCGTTGCTGCTGTCTGTGAGGGGAGGAGAGCGCAGCGTGCGCATCTCCTGACCCTCACTCTTCGGCGGCTGTCTCTCCAATTCAGCGCCGGTCCGTGAGCCAATCAGAGCGGACAGCGAGCTCTGATTGGCTCACGGACCGGTGCTGAATTGGAGAGACACAGCCGCCGGAGAGTGAGGGGCAGGAGAGGCGCACGCTGCGCTCTCCTCCCCTCACAGACAGCAGCAGCGCGGTGAGCAGCGTGGGGGGGGGGTCATGTATATCTGGCACTGGGGGCATTGCTGGCACTGTGGGGACATGTATACCTGGCACTGTGGGGACACTGGCATTGGGGGCATAGTTCGCACTGTGGGGGGGGGGGGGGCATATATGTCTGGCACTGTGGGGACATGTATATCTGGCACTTGGGGGATATGTATATCTGGCACTTGGGGGACATGTATATCTGGCACTTAGAAACATAAACATAGAATTTGACAGCAGATAAGAACCACTTGGCCCATCTAGTCTGCCCCTTTTTTTTTATCCTTTAGGTAATCTCAACCCTTTTTGAACCTTAATTCTTTGTAAGGATATTCATATGCATATCCCAAGCATGTTTAAATTGCTCTACAGTCTTAGCCTCTACCACCTCTGATGGGAGACTATTCCACTTATCCACTACCCTTTCTGTGAAGTAATTTTTCCTTAAATTTCCCCTGAACCTCCCCCCCCCCCCCCCCCCCCCCCTCCAGTTTCAGTGTATCTCCTCGAGTTCTAATATTTCTCTTCCTTTGAAGAATGTTTCCCTCCTGAACTTTAAGACCCTAGATATATTTGAAAGTTTCTATCATGTCCCCCCTTTCCCTTCTCTCCTACAAACTATACATGTTAAGATCTTTTAGCCTTTCCGGGTACGTTTTGTGATGTAGGCCATGCACCATTTTAGTTGCCCTTCTTTGTACACTCTCTAATGTATTTATATCCTTCTGGAGATATGGTCTCCAGAACTGGACACAGTATTCCAGATGGGGCCGCACCAATGACCTATACAGTGGCATTATCACTTCTTTTTTCCTACTCCTGATTCCTCTCCCTATGCAACCAAGCATCTGACTTGCCTTTCTCATTGCTTTGTTGCATTGCTTTCCTGCCTTCAAGTCACTTGAAATAGTGACTCCTAAATCCCTTTCCTCCTCAGTAGTTTCCATTATAGTACCCTTGATACTATATTTAGCCTTTGGGTTTTTGAGACCCAAGTGCATGATTTTGCATTTTTTAGCATTAAACTGTAGTTGCCACGTTCTTGACCATTTCTCAAGCCTACCTAGGTCATCAATCATTTGTTTTACCCCTCCCGGTGTGTCTACCCTGTTGCATATCTTTGTATCATCTGCAAAAAGGCATACCTTCCCTTCAATACCATCTGCAATGTCACCAACAAAGATATTAAAGAGAACTGGACCAAGTACAGATCCCTGGGGTACTCCACAGGTAACATTTCCCTGCATAGATTGCACTCCATTAACTACAACTGTCTGTTTCCTATCCTGCAACCAGGTTCTTATCCATTTAACTGTTTTATAATCCACCCCCACGCTTTCAAGTTTATTTAGCAGTCTGCGATGTGGGACAGTGTCAAATGACTTACTAAAGTCTAGATATGCTACATCTATAGCTCCCCCTTGATCTATTATTTTTGTCACAGAGTCAAAAAAGTCAATAAGATTTGTTTGGCATGATCTACCACCAGTAAATCCATGCTGTTTTGGATCCTGTAAGTGGTTTGATTTAAGATATTCCACAACTCTTTCTTTTAATAGTTTTTCCATTACTTTCCCCACTACTGATGTAAGGCTTACTGGTCTGTAGTTACTTGCTTCTTCCTTGCTTCCACTTTTGTGCAGTGGAACTACATTTGCTCTTTTCCAGTCCTCTGGAATAGCACCTGTATTTAGTGACTGGTTAAATAATTCTGTTAACGGTGTAACCAGCACATCTTTTAGCTCTTTGAGTATCCTTGGGTGTATCCCATCTGGTCCCATTGATTTATCCACTTTTAGTTGTGAAAGTTCTGTTAGGACCTTCTCCTCTGTAAATGTACTTTCAACTACCTTATTTTTATGAATGTCCTTGCAACTTAACTGTGGCCCCATCCCTTCTTCTGCAGTAAATACTGAGCAAAAATAATTATTTAGGTGATAAGCTATTGCCTTGTCACCCTCCACCAAATGCTCACTCTCTGTCTTAAGTCTTATTATTCCTCCATTTGATTTTCTCCTTTCACTTATATACTTAAAAAAAAGTTTTGCCCCCTTTATCTACTGACTGGGCCATTTTTTCCTCAGCTTCTGCCTTTGCACGTCTGATCACTTTCTTAGCATCCTTCCATCTGTCAAGATACACCTCTTTGTCATTATTATTTTGAGTCTGTTTGTATTTCCTAAAAGCCATCTTTTTTGCTTTCACACTAGTTGATACTTCTTTTGTGAACCACACTGGCTTCCTTTTCCTGGTGCTTTTCCTAACCCTTTTGATACAAAGATCAGTTGCACTTTTCAGTTTTCCCACCTCTCCTGCACTCCTTCCAAGTTCCACCAGTCCGCCAATGAATCACTTAAACATCTCCCCATTTTTGCAAAATCAGCATTTTTAAAATCCAACACCTTTGTTTTTGTGTGACAGGAGTTGGATCCTGTCTTTATACTAAACCATACTGCTTGATGATCACTGGATCCCAGGTGCTCACCCACATATATGTCGGATATCCTATCACCATTTGTAAGAATTAAATCTAATACTGAATCTTTGCGAGTGGGCTCCATCACCAATTGCTTGAGAGATGCTCCCTGTAAGGAATGTAGAAATTTGCCACTTGTAGCTGAACTTGCAAAAGACCCCTCCCAATTTACATCAGGTAAATTAAAGTCTCCCATGATTATGACTTCTCCCTTTAAAGCCATTTTAGTGATGTCCAACAATAGGTTCCTGTCCAAATCCTGCCCCTGGCCTGGTGGTCTAAAGATCACCCCAATGCGAATAACATCCTTCTCCCCGGTTTCTATGGTGACCCAAAGGGCCTCAGTTTTGTCTTCAATATTTTGTATTAAAGTAGCATTTATGCTTTTTTTCAGATACATTGCTACCCCTCCTATTCTTCCTATTCTATCCTTCCTAAATAAATTGTATCCTGGTATAGCTATGTCCCAGTCATGATTTTCATTGCACCATGACTCTGTAATTGCCGCAAAATCCAGGTTATCCCTTGTCATTATCGAAATTAGCTCTGGAATTTTGTCTCCTCAGCTCCTAGCATTTGCACACATAGCTTTAAGATTTTTGTCTGTGCATTTGTTATTAGTAGCCATGTCCAGACAGTACAAAATAAATGACAAGTTTAAAGTTGAAATTACCTGTTTGGGGATGTTGCTCAGTGTTTTTGATATATATATATATATATATTTTTTTTTTACTAATCAGGAATCACACTGTGTCCTTTACACCATGAATACACCTATATGTAAAGATATAGTACACCTGCCCACAATGAGCAAATGATCAAAGGAGGTAAACACCAGAGAGCATGCAATAATAAACTATGTTTCACTGTGCAACTTCCCCACACATGCAATGCCAATTACAAGCCAATCATTACATCAAAAAACATACATGAGTTTGCATAAGAGAGAGCTGTAGTGAGCAGCTTGGGGATGTCTTTTCATAGTGTAAAAATAAGAATTTACTTACCGATAATTCTATTTCTCGGAGTCCGTAGTGGATGCTGGGGTTCCTGAAAGGACCATGGGGAATAGCGGCTCCGCAGGAGACAGGGCACAAAAGTAAAGCTTTTACAGGTCAGGTGGTGTGTACTGGCTCCTCCCCCTATGACCCTCCTCCAGACTCCAGTTAGGTACTGTGCCCGGACGAGCGTACACAATAAGGGAGGATTTTGAATCCCGGGTAAGACTCATACCAGCCACACCAATCACACCGTACAACTTGTGATCTAAACCCAGTTAACAGTATGATAACAGAGGAGCCTCTGAAAGATGGCTTCCTAAACAATAACCCGAATTAGTTAACAATAACTATGTACAAGTATTGCAGATAATCCGCACTTGGGATGGGCGCCCAGCATCCACTACGGACTCCGAGAAATAGAATTATCGGTAAGTAAATTCTTATTTTCTCTATCGTCCTAAGTGGATGCTGGGGTTCCTGAAAGGACCATGGGGATTATACCAAAGCTCCCAAACGGGCGGGAGAGTGCGGATGACTCTGCAGCACCGAATGAGAGAACTCCAGGTCCTCCTTTGCCAGGGTATCAAATTTGTAAAAATTTACAAACGTGTTCTCCCCTGACCACGTAGCTGCTCGGCAGAGTTGTAATGCCGAGACCCCTCGGGCAGCCGCCCAAGATGAGCCCACCTTCCTTGCGGAATGGGCCTTAACAGATTTAGGCTGTGGCAGGCCTGCCACAGAATGTACAAGTTGAATTTTGTTACAAATCCAACGAGCAATCGACTGCTTAGAAGCAGGTGCACCCAACTTGTTGGGTGCATACAGTATAAACAGCGAGTCAGATTTTCTGACTCCAGCCGTCCTTTAAATGTATATTTTTAAGGCTCTGACAACGTCCAACAACTTGGAGTCCTTCAAGTCGTCTGTAGCCGCAGGCACTACAAGAGGCTGGTTCAGGTGAAACGCTGATACCACCTTAGGGAGAAAATGCGGACGCGTCCGCAGCTCTGCCCTATGTCGAATGGAAAATTAAATAAGGGCTTTTATAAGACAAAGCCGCCAGTTCAGATACTCTCCCGGCCGAAGCCAGGGCCAGTAACATAGTCACTTTCCATGTGAGATATTTCAAATCCACATTCTTTAGTGGTTCAAACCAATTGGATTTGAGGAAATCTAAAACTACATTTAGATCCCACGGTGCCACCTTAGGCACCACAGGAGGCTGTATATGCAGTACTCCTTTGATAAAAATCTGGACCTCAGGGACTGAGGCCAATTCTTTTTGGAAGAATATTGATAGGGCCGAAATTTGAACCTTAATAGATCCCAATTTGAGACCCATAGACAATCCTGATTGCAGGAAATGTAGGAAAACGACCCAGTTGAAATTCCTCCATCGGAGCACTCCGCTGCTCGCACCACGCAACATATTTTCGCCAAATACGGCGATAATGCTTCGCGGTGACTTCCTTCCTTGCCTTTATCAAGGTAGGAATGACTTCTTCTGGAATGCCTTTTCCTTTTAGGATCTGGCATTCAAACGCCATGCCGTCAAACGCAGCCGCGGTAAGTCTTGAAAAAGACAAGGACCCTGCTGAAGCAGGTCCCTTCTCAGAAGTAGAGGCCACGGATCGTCCGTGACCATCTCTTGAAGTTCCGGGTACCAAGTCCTTCTTGGCCAATCCGGAGCCACTAGTCTTACTCCTCTTTGCCGTATAATCCTCAAAACCTTTGGTATGAGAGGCAGAGGAGGAAACACCTATACCGACTGGTACACCCAATGTGTTACCAGCGCGTCCACAGCTATTGCCTGCGGATCTCTTGACCTGGCGCAATACCTGTCCAGTGTCTTGTTGAGGCGAGACGCCATCATGTCCACCATTGGTTTTACCCAACGGTTTAATAGCATGTGGAAAACTTCTGGATGAAGTCCCCACTCTCCCGGGTGAAGGTCGTGTCTGCTGAGGAAGTCTGCTTCCCAGTTGTCCACGCCCGGGATGAATACTGCTGACAGTGCTATCACGTGATTCTCCGCCCAGCGAAGGATCCTGGCAGCTTCTGCCATTGCCCTCCTGCTTCTTGTGCCGCCCTGTCTGTTTACATGGGCGACTGCCGTGATGTTGTCCGACTGGATCAACACCGGTCTTCCTTGAAGCAGAGGTTTCGCCTGGCTTAGAGCATTGTAGATTGCTCTTAGTTCCAGAATGCTTATGTGAAGAGACTTTTTCAGGCTCGACCACACTCCCTGGAAATTTCTTCCCTGTGTGACTGCTCCCCAGCCTCTCAGGCTGGCATCCGTGGTCACCAGGATCCAATCCTGCATGCCGAATCTGCGGCCCTCCAATAGATGAGCCTCCTGCAACCACCACAGAAGGGATACCCTTGTCCTCGGCGACAGGGTTATCCGCAGGTGCATCTGAAGATGCGACCCTGACCATTTGTCCAACAGATCCCTTTGCATGGAATCTGCCGAAAGGGATTGCTTCGTAAGAAGCTACCATTTTTTCCCAGGACTCTTGTGCATTGATGTACAGACACCTTTCCTGGTTTTAGGAGGTTCCTGACCAGGTCAGATAACTCCTTGGCTTTTTCTTCGGGAAGAAAAACCTTTTTCTGAACTGTGTCCAGAATCATCCCCAGGAACAGCAGACGAGTTGTCGGCATTAATTGGGATTTTGGAATATTCAGAATCCATCCGTGCTGCTTTAGCACCTCTTGAGATAGTGCTAAACCCATCTCTAGCTGTTCTCTGGACCTTGCCCTTATTAGGAGATCGTCCAAGTATGGGATAATTAATACGCCTTTTCTTCGAAGAAGAAATATTATCTCGGCCATTACCTTTGTAAAGACCCGAGATGCCGTGGACAAACCAAACGGCAGCGTCTGAAACTGATAGTGACAGTTTTGTACAACGAACCTGAGGTACCCCTGGTGTGAGGGGTAATTGGAACGTGGAGATACGCATCCTTGATGTCCAAGGATACCATAAAGTCCCCTTCTTCCAGGTTCGCTATCACTGCTCTGAGTGACTCCATCTTGAACTTGAACTTCTTTATGTACAGGTTCAAGGACTTCAGATTTAGAATAGGCCTTACCGAGCCATCCGGCTTCGGTACCACAAAAAGAGTGGAATAATACCCCTTCCCTTGTTGTAGAAGAGGTACCTTGACTATCACCTGCTGAGAATACAGCTTGTGAATGGCTTCCAAAACCGTCTCCCTTTCTGAGGGGGACGTTGGTAAAGCAGACTTCAGGAAACGGCGAGGTGGCTCTGTCTCTAATTTCAACCTGTACCCCTGAGATATTATCTGCAGGATCCAGGGATTTACCTGCGAGTGAGCCCACTGCGCGCTGTAATTCTTGAGACGACCGCCTACCGCCCCCGAGTCCGCTTGCGAAGCCCCAGCGTCATGCTGAGGCTTTTGTAGAAGCCGGGGAGGGCTTCTGTTCCTGGGAAGGAGCTGCCTGTTGCTGTCTCTTCCCTCGTCCTCTGCCTCGTGGCAGATATGAATAGCCCTTTGCTCTCTTATTTTTAAAGGAACGAAAGGGCTGCGGTTGAAAGGTCGGTGCCTTTTTCTGTTGGGGAGTGACTTGAGGTAGAAAGGTGGATTTCCCGGCCGTAGCCGTGGCCACCAAATCCGATAGACCGACCCCAAATAACTCCTCTACGCATCGCCTGTCCACTGTCGTGTCCATAAAGCTCTTCTGGCCGAAATGGACATAGCACTTACCCGTGATGCCAGTGTGCAGATATCTCTCTGTGCATCACGCATATAAAGAAATGCATCCTTTATTTGTTCTAACGACAGTAAAATATTGTCCCTGTCCAGGGTATCAATATTTTCGATCAGGGACTCTGACCAAACTACCCCAGCACTGCACATCCAGGCAGTCGCAATATCTGGTCGTAGTATAACACCTGCATGTGTGTATATACCTTTTTGGATATTTTCCATCCTCATATCTGATGGATCTTTAAGTGCGGCCGTCTCAGGAGAGGGTAACGCCACTTGTTTTGATAAGCGTGTTAGCGCTTTGTCCACCCTAGGAGGTGTTTCCCAGCGCTCCCTAACCTCTGGCGGGAAAGGGTATAAAGCCAATAACTTCTTTGAAATTAGCAGTTTTTTTATCGGGGCACCCCACGCTTCATCACACACGTCATTTAATTCTTCTGATTCGGTAAAAACTACTGGTAGTTTTTTCACACCCCACATAATACCCTGTTTAGTGGTACCTGTAGTATCAGCTAAATGTAACATCTCCTTTATTGCCAAAATCATATAACGTGTGGCCCTACTGGAAAATACGGTTAATTCGTCACCTTCACCACCGGAATCAGTGCCTGTGTCTGGGTCTGTGTCGACCGACTGAGGCAAGGGGCGTTTTACAGCCCCTGACGGTATTTGAGGCGCCTGGACAGGCACTAATTGAGTGTCCGGCCGCCTCATGTCGGCAAACGACTGCTTAAGCGAGTTGACGCTATCCCGTAATTCCACAAAGGCATCCATTCTGGTGTCGACCCCCTAGGAGGTGACATCCTCATATTTGGCAATTGCTCCGCCTCCACACCAATAACGTCCTCATACATGTCGACACACACGTACCGACACACAGCAGACACACAGGGAATGCTCTATACGAAGACAGGACCCACTAGCCCTTTGGGGAGACAGAGGGAGAGTCTGCCAGCACACACCAAAAAGCGCTATATATGACAGGGATAGCCTTATGATTAAGTGCTCCCTTATAGCTGCTTTTATATTAATATATTGCCATTTATTTTGCCCCCCCTCTCTGTTATACCCTGTTTCTGTAGTGCAGTGCAGGGGAGAGACCTGGGAGCCTTCCTGACCAGCGGAGCTGTGACAGAAAATGGCGCCGTGTGCTGAGGAGATAGGCCCCGCCCCTTTTTCGGCGGGCTCGTCTCCCGCTATTTAGTACATTTAGGCAGGGGTAAATATCTCCATATAGCCTCTGGGGCTATATGTGAGGTATTTTTAGCCTTTTTAAAGGTTTTCATTTGCCTCCCAGGGCGCCCCCCCCCAGCGCCCTGCACCCTCAGTGACTGCCGTGTGAAGTGTGCTGAGAGGAAAATGGCGCACAGCTGCAGTGCTGTGCGCTACCTTAAGAAGACTGCAGGAGTCTTCAGCCGCCGATTCTGGACCTCTTCTTGCTTCAGCATCTGTGAGGGGGCCGGCGGCGTGGCTCCGGTGACCATCCAGGCTGTACCTGTGATCGTCCCTCTGGAGCTTCATGTCCAGTAGCCAAGAAGCCAATCCATCCTGCACGCAGGTGAGTTCACTTCTTCTCCCCTCTGTCCCTCGTTGCAGTGATCCTGTTGCCAGCAGGAATCACTGTAAAATAAAAAACCTAAGCTAAACTCTCTAAGCAGCTCTTTATGAGAGCCACCTAGAATTGCACCCTTCTCGGCCGGGCACAAAAATCTAACTAACTGGAGTCTGGAGGAGGGTCATAGGGGGAGGAGCCAGTACACACCACCTGACCTGTAAAAGCTTTACTTTTGTGCCCTGTCTCCTGCGGAGCCGCTATTCCCCATGGTCCTTTCAGGAACCCCAGCATCCACTTAGGACGATAGAGAAAAGACAGATAACATTGGTACAGGTGAGAATTCAGATGGTTTTGGTAAGCTATAGCCCTAAAATTGTGTAGTTGCGGATGAAGTGGAAAGGTCTAGCAGCGTTCCTAACACAGATTTAAGTTATAAGTATGGGTTACTCAGGCTGAAGTAGTTTGATGTGTAGAGGAACTGGACTCGCATTTGTTTGAAAGCTGTCCTTCAGTGGTCCAGATTGTGGATTGATTGTTGTCCTTCTGTTTTCCTTCGGAATAACGTCGAAATAATTTTTCAATTTGTAGTTATCCTTTGAATAATGTCCTTTGAAGTAATGGCCCACAAGCCTACGGCCTAAGCCTTCCTCATGCTCTTTAAGTAATGGACCAAGCATGTGAATACACTGATTACACCCAAACTCCAATGACTAGTAATAAAAGTTTTAAGAAAACAAGCTAACAAACCAACCGAGATTTATCACAGTCATGCCCTCATGCCTATACTCAGGAGATAACATTCCAATTTATCAATAGCAACCCGTCATGTACATAAGCAATCTAATATAAAAGCAGATGCCTTATGCCTAAAGCAATGCTATAATTCTTAACACCCAATTTGCTAATTACTATTTCAGTGCAATCAGTAGTGATAATCTGCAGCTCTCATTTACAATAAACCTAGACAAGTATATATTCACCAGCAGTTATTTGAGTGCAATGTTCTGCAGGAGTGTAGAAGATGGAATTACCAGCAGTTATTTGAGTGCAATGTTCTGCAGGAGTGTAGAAGATGGAATTACCAGCAGTTATTTGAGTGCAATGTTCTGCAGGAGTTCTGCACTTGGGGGCAGAGGCAGAACTCTGGGAGGCAACGGAGTCATCTGCCGCCGGGCTCCTGCTCTGAAGGGGGGCACCTCTCCTCCCATTCTGTGACACCATTGAATTAAGTTAATTGATAGCTGCCGCTGTCTTTTCAGTGGCCGACTTCCTCACTGGTCCCTGTACTTTACAAATCACACCCTCTTTATTATACTGAATATACTCATTTTACAAGTGTCACACCCAGGATTAGAAACCACGACCTATTACACTGGAAGCAGACACCTCACTGATGAAGCTGTTTGCTCCTGTATAGGAAATATGAGAATTTTAACTATATGAAGATACTTCTGACAATTACACGTAACTTCATATAGTTAGAATTCTCATGCTTCCTCCACAGGAGTAAATAGCTACATCAGTAAAGTGTCTGCTGTCAGTGCAACAGGTCATGGGTTCTAATCCTGGGTATGACTGCTAAGAAATGTCATTTAAAATAAAAGACAAATGTATAAATACAGTATATCATTTTTTTTTCAACACACACACACACACACACACACACACACACACACACACACACACACACACTCTCTCTCACTCTCTCTCTCTCTCTCTCTCTCTCTCTCTCTCTCTCTCTCTCTCTCTCTCTCTCTCTCTCTCTCTCTCTCTCTCTCTCTCTCTCTCTCTCTCTCTCTCTCTCTCTCTCTCTCTCTCTCAATATAGGAAATAGGGGGGCACCAATATTTATCTTGCCTCCGGGCGACTGTGACGAACTTACGCCACTGCTTGGGGGACATGTATATCTGGCACTTGGGGGACATGTATATCTGGCACTTGGGGGACATGTATATCTGGCAATGTGGGGTCATATGTATCTGGCACTGTGAGGCATATATGTATCTGGCACTGTGGGGACATATGTTTCTGGCAGTGTGGAGGCACCCATTTTTATATGTATGTGGCACTGTACTGGGGCATTATATGTATTTGGCACTGTAAACATGACTAAAAACTGAGTTATGACACAAGGTCATGCTCCTACAAACGTCATAACAAAAAGTGTGCGCACAAAATGGGGTGTGGCTATGTGAAAACTAGTCCACGCCCCCATTTTTGCACACGTGCCTTTGGCGTGCGCATGATACTGGCGCTTGCCCTTGACTACAGATTTTTTTCTGGCTCTTTGCTTCTGACTGGTTGGCCACCCCTGAGCTATACAGTAGTGAAAACGCAATCCAAATTCTTCCAGTAGTTTTTGCTTGATGCCGGAATATACAGACAATGGGGTATATTTACTAAAGTCCTGATTTTGTCAGAGTTTGTTTTTTTTTTGTTTTTTTAAAGTGTCAACACGGGAATTTACTAAACAAAAATCTCGGCAGTGTGGGGGCTATTCGTAATGATTTTCACAGCAGAGGGCAGAAATACGAATGAATAGACCATCGGCCAAACGCGCCTGTTTGTTCATACAACACAGTAATTTACTATTCATTCGTATTTGGGTGTTTGTCTGTGAATGTTCAATTGCGGTCGTATATTTTTTGCAAATCGTAAAAAAAAGCAGCAAAAAAATAGACCTGCTTTTTCCTGGAGTGTTTGGATAGTCATGCACGTATCAGTGAGGTCCGTGCATGCTTATCTGTGGGAAAGGCTCTGGTTTCCTTAAAAATGTTAAAAAAAAAAAATTTGCGTGGGGTCCCCACTCCTAAGCATAACCAGCCTCGGGCTCAGGCCCTGGTTGTTAAAATACAGGGGGAAAATTGCGTAGGGTCCCCCCATATTTATACAACCAGCACAAACTAAGCATGAAGTCCAAAGGAATTGTCTGTAGACCTCCGAGACAGGATTGTCTAGAGGCACAAATCTGGGGAAGTGTACAGAAAAATATCTGCTGCTTTGAAGGTCCCAATGAGCACAGTGGCATCCATCATCTGTAAATCGAAGAAGTTCGGAACCACCAGGACTTCTCTTAGAGCTGGCCGGCTGTCTAAACTGAGAAGGAGGAGAAGGGCCCTAGTCAGGGAGGTGACCAAGAACCCGATGGTCACTCTGTCAGAGCTACAGCATTTCTCTGTGGAGAGAGGAGAACCTTCCAGAAGGACAACCATCTCTGCAGCAATACATCAATCAGGCCTGTGTGGTAGAGTGGCCAGACGGAAGACACTCCTTAGTAAAAACGCCTGGCTGGAGTTTGCCAAAATGCTCCTGAAGGACTCTGACCATGAGAAACAAAATTCTCTGGTCTGATGAGACAAAGAGTGAACTCTTTGGTGTGAATGCCAGGCGTCATGTTTGGAGGAAACCAGGTACCGCTCATCACCAGGCCAATACCATCCCTACAGTGAAGGATGGTGGTGGTAGTATCATGCTGTGAGGATGTTTTTTAGTGGCAGGAACTGGAGACTAGTCAGGATAGAGGGAAAGATTAATGCAGCAATGTACAGAGACATCCTGGATGAAAACCTGCTCCAGAGCGCTCTTGACCTCAGACTGGGGCGACTGTTCATCTTTCAGCAGGACAATGACCCTAAGCACACAGCCAAGATATCAAGAGTGGCTTCATGACAATTCTGTGAATGTCCTTGAGTGGCCCAGCCAGAGCACAGACTTGAATCCAATTGAACATCTCTGGAGAGATCTGAAAATGGCTGTGCACCGATGCTTCCCATTCAACCTGATGGAGCTTGAGAGGTGCTGCAAAGAGGAATGGGCAAAACTGCCCAAAGATAGGTGTGCCAAGCTCGTTGCATCATATTCAAAACGACTTGAGGCTGTAATTGCTGACAAAGGTGCATCAACAAAGCATTGAGCAAAGACTGTGAATGCTTATGTACACGTGATTTATTTTGAATACATTTGCTAAAATCTCAAACTTTTTTTCACGTTGTCATTATGGAGTATTGCGTGTTGAATTTTGAGGGAAAAATTTATTTATTCCATTTTGGAATAAGGCTGTAACATAACATAATGTGGGAAAAGGGGAGCACTGTGAATACTTCCCGGATGCACTGTGTGTGTGAGAGTGTGTGTGTGTGTGTGTATATGTATATGTATGTATGTGTATATATATATATATATATATATATATATATATATATATATATATATATATATATATGTGTATATATATATATATATATATATATATATATATATATATATATATATATATATATATATATATATATATATATATATATATATATATATATATATATATATACATAAACCATGTGTATCGGCACTCAAAAAACAAAATGAAATACCTTGGTGATCCAGTCCTATCATGGGATGACCATGAATCAATAGTTCCAAACAGAGGGACGGCACTCATAGGATTTTGCAATAGAAAATTTGTATTCCAATAGAGAAAATTTACATCAAATTTTCTCTATTGGAATACAAATTTTCTATTGCAAAATCCTATGAGTGCCGTCCCTTTGTTTGGAACTATATATATATATATTTTGTCTGTGTGTATGTATAGACATAATTATTATATAATAATTTGTGCAGGGATGGAGATTGCGTGCGGTTGAGGGGGCCCACAGATATCAGTGTACCGGGCCCCAAGATTTCATGAATACATATTACTTCCTTCTAATACTATTGAATGACCATTTGTAAAGGGTTAGGAGCATATTATTACATGAAGTGTCTTGCTACATATTTTGTATGAAATGCATCTCTCAGTGAAGAACAGACACACTAGTTTTAACGTGAACCTGTCATCACCAAATGAACTAAATTGTCTTTTAAACAGATAAAGCTCTGACTGTGTTCTAAAATTCCAGGCACCCTGCAAGCCAAATGCAGGTGCCGTGGGCCAGCGACGACAGCAACGTTTGTACGTCCCTAGTTATGGCCCTGAAGCTGATATTACCAGAGAAGAATTTTTCGGAACCCTCTACCAAAACATTTTGCTGTAATACAGTCCATGGGCTACAATGGCCTATGCCATCGTGCTCAAGTTCAGGAAAGCTGCACATTGCCCAAGCTTGGTATATTTCACAATTTAGCAGTCCCCATATAAACTATAGGGACTGCCTATGTGATCGAAAATAGATCTGATATCTGCTGTGCTCCCCCCTTCTTACCTCCTAGAGATACTTAGGGGGAGATTTATCAAATCTTTGAGCGATAAAGTACCAACAAATCGGCTTCTAGCTTTCATTTTACTGACTGTAAGACTGTTAGAGGTGGATTGGTTATGAGCATCTACTCCACTTTCTCTCTCCAAGATTTGATAAATCTCCCCCTTCATTTTTGCACGTACAGTAATTTCCTGCACAGTTTTTTTTTCTCTTGTCTGTCCTGTGCATAGAATGTAACTGACTATCTAGTGTGAACAATTTAAAAAATTAATAAATCTGACTAAAAATACACAATAAGTCAGTTGCAGTAATAACAAATGTCAAACCTCCAATGTGACCCCCTTCCACTCTATATGACATTATTTATGCCTGAATTCCTGCTGTTACCTGAGGAGGAGGGTATTGATAAACCTACTGTAAGTGATGAAATGGTTAATATGAGAGAAGCATTATGTGCTGAGTGGAAAGGATCACTCTGGAGGATGTGTGAATACTCCCATTGGCAAGTACCACTGCACTTTGGGAACACAGTACATCTTTTGTCTTGGTGATCATTTTGACAGTGATACCATTAATAACTTTTATTATAGAATAGGATACAAATTATTGTATAGTAAAATACAAAATTGTTGTGTTTATTATGGTGATCCTGTGCTGTTTGCTGTTAGAGACAGTCTATGGAATTATTTTATAAGTGATGTAATAAGTGATGTATGACACAAGTGAGATCCTATTATAAGGACACTAGGCTTTGCCTTATAATCTGTCTAGACAGTAGGCCATACATACGATTGACGGATGGCGGTTGTCAATATCCCGACAGCGGCATCCTGCCCGGCAGAATGCCGGCAGCGGGTCGAGCGCTAAGAGTCCCCTTGCGGGCTTGCCGCACTCGCCACAGGACCTATTCCCACTCCTGTTTGGTGTCGTGAACATCCACGAGTGGGAATAGCCCTGTGGAGCCGGGGATTCCGGCTGTCTGTATTGTTGGTGTCGGGTTTTCGGTGTCTGTATCCCGAACCCCGGGATCCCTACAGCCGGCATGTAACTGCAACCCGACAGTAGATGTGACCACATACACCTATCCTCAAATAGCCCTGCTTGCTCCGCAAACATGTCTTCATGAAGACGTGCCGTGCATCCTGCCAGACTCTTTCGTACTGAATATGCATCTTATTCACATCACTAACGTAATAAAAGTATAGTGCCACAGGTACCCGGGATACTGGCATTGCATGCCACTGCTGTGTGCCACTAACCTGCGCAAAAGGCAACAGATTGTAGACTAATACAGATGGATTCCGCCATGCATAGCTCCATGTATCGTTATGCTAATCTGCCACTGTAGGCTATAGGAATTTCTTTGCAACCAAACACTAATCCTAAACCACTATAAGTGACGTTGGATGTAGCTACAATGGAAATAACACACTAATTCTGAAGTAAGTACAAAAGTCCTGGATTCGCTACATATATTGGAGTGTCTAATTCGCGCAGTATGGCGCAAAAAGGGTACATTAACTGTACGAGGACACATATGTAGGTCTCACTTTACCCCGTTCATATAAAAGGGAAGCACTGCTGCGTTGGAGGGGATCCAACGGCAGGATCCCGACGGAACAAGACACTGCCGGACAGCCGGAGAGCTAAGCTGCAGGGAGGGAGGGAGGGTTAGGTTTAGGCTGCGGGGGGTGGGGTTAGGTATAGGCACCCCCTGGGAGGGTTAGGGTTAGGCTGCGGGGGGTGGGGGAAGGTTTTAGAATTATGCTGCGGGGAGGGGGGGGGGGGTTAGATATAGGCACCCCTTGGGAGTGTTAGGTTTAAGCTCCCGTAAAGGGGGGGTTAGGGTTAGGTTTAAGCTGCGAGAAAGGGAGGGTTAGGGTTCTGGGGGCATTGGGGGAAGGCATTGGACAGTGGCAGGTGGGGAGTTTGTCTGGGGCGGTATACCTGTCAAACCGTAACGCAGGTTTCCTAAGGTGAACTCAGGGAGGACAGAAACCTCCCGTGGAGCAGAAGGGGATTCTCACTGTCGAGATGCCGCGGTCGTTATTCGGACTGCCGGCATTTCGATCCAACACAATTGGAGCACCTCCGATTTCTTACATATGTACAGTATGCAATGGTTTTTGTAGTGAATACATTTATGGCATGTACCATTTACAGTTTTTATTTAAACTTTACAATAAATTAGTCTTACTGAGATGTATGGAATTGTTATATTACAGTATGTACACACAGTTTTACTTCATTACAAAAGTCTCTTTATGGGGTAAGTGTCTGCTGAGATATGCACTATGGGGGTAATTCCAAGTTAATCGCAGCAGGATTTTTGTTAGCAATTGGGCAAAACCATGTGCACTGCAGAGGAGGCAAATATAACATGTGCAGAGAGAGTTAGATTTGGGTGGGGTGTGTTCAATCTGCAATCTAATTTGCAGTGTAAAAATAAAGCAGCCAGTATTTACCCTGCACAGAAATAAATTAACCCACCCAAATCTATCTCTCTCTGCACATGTTATATCTGCCTCCCCTGCAGTGCACATGGTTTTCCCCAATTGCTATCAAAAATCCTGCTGCGATCAACTTGGAATTACCCCCTATAGTCATACATTTGTAGGGAAGACGAAACGAGCTTAGAGCACTGGAGTAAGTTGAATCTGTTCACATGAAGCTATCACCCCATAAACACTGCAAAGAAAGCGATAAGCTGTAGTGGCTTCCAAATAACACAATATTTTTTACACCTGATTTGCAGTTCTCTTTATGGTAATTGATGGGCAAAGCCTTCTCCTCATATATACATGAATGGGAATAAATGTAATAGGCAACAGCAGAAAAAGAAAAACACAATGAAGATCATGAGATGTCCTAGATCAGGCATTCCCAACCTCGGCCCTCAAGGCACACCAAAGCTGGTTACACATGAGATGACCAGCAATCGTTGCGATGTCGTCAATGATTCCCCTTGAACTCACGGGGGATAACAGCTACTGGGAGCACAGCTGCAGGGGGCACAGCTGCAGGGGGCATAACAGCTACTGGAGGCACAGCTGCAGGGGGCACAACTACTGGGGGCACAGCTGCAGGGGGCATAACAGCTACTGGAGGCACAGCTGCAGGGGGCACAACTACTGGGGGCACAGCTGCAGGGGGCACAGCTGCAGGGTGCATAACAGCTGCAGGGGGGCACAACAGCTGCAGGGGGCACAACAGCTACTGTGGGCATAGCTCTACAGGGTGCACAACTCTGCAGGGAGCAAAACTGACCACGCCCCTTTCCTATGAAGCCACTCCCCCATTTCTCTAACGTCCTAGTGGATGCTGGGGACTCCGTAAGGACCATGGGGAATAGATGGGCTCCGCAGGAGACAGGGCACTCTAAGAAAGAACTAGGACTACTGGTGTGCACTGGCTCCTCCCTCTATGCCCCTCCTCCAGAACTCAGTTAGAATCTGTGCCCGGATGGAGCTGGGTGCATTTTAGTGAGCTCTCCTGAGCTTGCTAATAAGAAAGTATTTTAGTTAGGTTTTTTATTTTCAGAGAGCTTCTGCTGGCAACAGACTCTGCTACGTGGGACTGAGGGGAGAGAAGCAAACCTACTAACTGCGGCTTGGTTGCGCTTCTTAGGCTACTGGACACCATTAGCTCCAGAGGGATCGAACACAGGAACTTAACCTTGGTCGTCCGTTCCCGGAGCCGCGCCGCCGTCCCCCTCGCAGAGCCAGAAGACAGAAGCCGGCGGGTGAAGCAAGAAGACGTCAAAATCGGCGGCAGAAGACTCCTGTCTTCATATGAGCCATTGCTCCCACACTAACCCACACACTCCGGTCACTGTAGGGTGCAGGGCGCAGGGGGGGGGCGCCCTGGGCAGCAATTGAGTACCTCCTGTCAAAATAGGGCATATATACAGCTGGGCACTGTAATATGCATGAGCCCCCGCCATTATTTTTACACAAAATCGCGGGACAGAGGCCCGCCGCTGAGGGGGCGGGGCTTCTTCCTCAGCACTCACCAGCGCCATTTTCTCTCCACAGCTCCGCTGAGAGGAAGCTCCCCAGGCTCTCCCCTGCAGAAGCACGATAGAAGAGGGTGAAAAAGAGAGGGGGGGGCACATAAATTTGGCGTAAAAACAATATATACAGCAGCTACTGGGTTAACACTAAGTTACTGTGTGATTCCTGGGTCATATAGCACTGGGGTGTGTGCTGGCATACTCTCTCTCTGTCTCTCCAAAGGGCCTTGTGGGGGAACTGTCTTCAAATAGAGCATCCCCTGTGTGTGTGGTGTGTCGGTACGTGCGTGTCGACATGTCTGAGAAAAGGCTCCCCTAAGGAGGAAATGGAGCTAATATGTGTGTGAGAGGGTGTCTCCGTCGACAACGCCGACACCTGTTTGGATATGTGTAAGTGCTAAGGTGAATTTATTGCACAAAAGATTAGAGAACAGACAGGAAATCTACCCATGTCTGTCCCTATGTCGCAGAGACCTTCAGAGTCTCACAATGCTCACTATCCAAGATAATAAACACTGATATCGACACGGAGTTTGACTCCAGTGTCGACTACGATAATGCAAAGTTACAGCCAAAATGGCAGAAAAGTATTCAATATATGATTATTGTAATAAAAGATGATTTGCATATCACTGATGACTCTTTTGTCCCTGACACAAGGGTACACATGTTTAAGGGGAAGAAAGCTGAGGTAAATTTCCCTCCTCTCATGAGGAAAAAGACCGGGAATCTCCAGACAAGAGACTGCAGCTTCCCACAAAGAATTCTCAGGCAGTATCCTTTCCCCACTAGGGCCAGGATGTGATGGGAATCTTCCCCTAGGGTGTCACGTTTGCCCAGAAGGTAGCCCTAGCTATTCTCAGGGATCCTGCAGATAGCGTGCACATTCTGGTACACTACTCAGACCGGCGATTGTGTCGGCATGGGTTTATAGCGCTGGGGCGGCGTGGACAGGTACCTTATCAGCAGAAATTGAGACCCTAGTATGTATTAGTGATGAGCACCGGAAATTTTTTGTGTTTTGGTTTTGGGTTCGGTTCCGCGGCCGTGTTTTGGGTTCGAACGCGTTTTGGCAAAACCTCACCGAATTTTTTTTTGTCGGATTCGGGTGTGTTTTGGATTCGGGTGTTTTTTTCAAAAAACCCTAAAAAACAGCTTAAATCATAGAATTTGGGGGTCATTTTGATCCCAAAGTATTATTAACCTCAATAACCATAATTTCCACTCATTTTCAGTCTATTCTGAACACCTCACACCTCACAATATTATTTTTAGTCCTAAAATTTGCACCGAGGTCGCTGGATGACTAAGCTCAGCGACCCAAGTGGCCGACACAAACACCTGGCCCATCTAGGAGTGGCACTGCAGTGTCACGCAGGATGGCCCTTCCAAAAAACACCCCCCAAACAGCACATGACGCAAAGAAAAAAAGAGGCACAATGAGGTAGCTGTGTGACTAAGATAAGCGACCCAAGTGGCCGACACAAACACCTGGCCCATCTAGGAGTGGCACTGCAGTGTCACGCAGGATGGCCCTTCCAAAAACTACTCCCCAAACAGCACATGACGCAAAGAAAAATGAAAGAAAAAAGAGGTGCAAGATGGAATTGTCCTTGGGCCCTCCCACCCACCCTTATGTTGTATAAACAGGACATGCACACTTTAACCAACCCATCATTTCAGTGACAGGGTCTGCCACACGACTGTGACTGAAATGACGGGTTGGTTTGGACCCGAACCAAAAAAGAAGCAATTAATCTCTCCTTGCACAAACTGGCTCTACAGAGGCAAGATGTCCACCTCATCATCATCCTCCGATATATCACCGTGTACATCCCCCTCCTCACAGATTATCAATTCGTCCCCACTGGAATCCACCATCTCGGCTCCCTGTGTACTTTGTGGAGGCAATTGCTGCTGGTGAATGTCTCCACGGAGGAATTGATTATAATTCATTTTAATGAACATCATCTTCTCCACATTTTCTGGATGTAACCTCGTACGCCGATTGCTGACAAGGTGAGCGGCGGCACTAAACACTCTTTCGGAGTACACACTTGTGGGAGGGCAACTTAGGTAGAATAAAGCCAGTTTGTGCAAGGGCCTCCAAATTGCCTCTTTTTCCTGCCAGTATAAGTACGGACTGTCTGACGTGCCTACTTGGATGCGGTCACTCATATAATCCTCCACCATTCTTTCAATGGGGAGAGAATCATATGCAGTGACAGTAGACGACATGTCCGTAATCGTTGTCAGGTCCTTCAGTCCGGACCAGATGTCAGCATCAGCAGTCGCTCCAGACTGCCCTGCATCACCGCCAGCGGGTGGGCTCGGAATTCTGAGCCTTTTCCTCGCACCCCCAGTTGCGGGAGAATGTGAAGGAGGAGATGTTGACAGGTCGCGTTCCGCTTGACTTGACAATTTTGTCACCAGCAGTTCTTTGAACCCCTGCAGACTTGTGTCTGCCGGAAAGAGAGATCCAAGGTAGGTTTTAAATCTAGGATCGAGCACGGTGGCCAAAATGTAGTGCTCTGATTTCAACAGATTGACCACCCGTGAATCCTTGTTAAGCGAATTAAGGGCTCCATCCACAAGTCCCACATGCCTAGCGGAATCGCTCTGTGTTAGCTCCTCCTTCAATGTCTCCAGCTTCTTCTGCAAAAGCCTGATGAGGGGAATGACCTGACTCAGGCTGGCAGTGTCTGAACTGACTTCACGTGTGGCAAGTTCAAAAGGTTGCAGAACCTTGCACAACGTTGAAATCATTCTCCACTGCGCTTGAGACAGGTGCATTCCACCTCCTATATCGTGCTTAGTTGTATACGCTTGAATGGCCTTTTGCTGCTCCTCCATCCTCTGAAGCATATAGAGGGTTGAATTCCACCTCGTTACCACTTCTTGCTTCAGATGATGGCAGGGCAGGTTCAGGCGTTTTTGGTGGTGCTCCAGTCTTCTGTACGTGGTGCCTGTACGCCGAAAGTGTCCCGCAATTCTTCTGGCCACCGACAGCATCTCTTGCACGCCCCTCTCGTTTTTTAAATAATTCTGCACCACCAAATTCAAGGTATGTGCAAAACATGGGACGTGCTGGAATTTGCCCAGATTTAATGTACACACAATATTGCTGGCGGCGTCCGATGCCACAAATCCACAGGAGAGTCCAATTGGGGTAAGCCATTCTGCGATGATCTTCCTCAGTTGCCGTAAGAGGTTTTCAGCTGTGTGCGTATTCTGGAAAGCGGTGATACAAAGCGTAGCCTGCCTAGGAAAGAGTTGGCGTTTGCGAGATGCTGCTACTGGTGCCGCCGCTGCTGTTCTTGCGGCGGGAGTCAATACATCTACCCAGTGGGCTGTCACAGTCATATAGTTCTGAGTCTGCCCTGCTCCACTTGTCCACATGTCCGTGGTTAAGTGGACATTGGGTACAACTGCATTTTTTAGGACACTGGTGAGTCTTTTTCTGAGGTCTGTGTACATTTTCGGTATCGCCTGCCTAGAGAAATGGAACCTAGATGGTATTTGGTACCGGGGACACAGTACCTCAAACAAGTCTATAGTTGGCTCTGCAGTAATGATGGATACCGGAACCACGGTTCTCACCGCCCAGGATGCCAAGGCCTCAGTTATCCGCTTTGCAGCAGGATGACTGCTGTGATATTTCATCTTCCTCGCAAAGGACTGTTGGACAGTCAATTGCTTGGTGGAAGTAGTAAAAGTGGTCTTACGACTTCCCCTCTGGGATGACCATCGACTCCCAGCAGCAACAACAGCAGCGCCAGCAGCAGTAGGCGTTACACGCAAGGATGCATCGGAGGAATCCCAGGCAGGAGAGGACTTGTCAGAATTGCCAGTGACATGGCCTGCAGGACTATTGGCATTCCTGGGGAAGGAGGAAATTGACACTGAGGGAGTTGGTGGGGTGGTTTGCGTGAGCTTGGTTACAAGAGGAAGGGATTTACTGGTCAGTGGACTGCTTCCGCTGTCGCCCAAAGTTTTTGAACTTGTCACTGACTTATGATGAATGCGCTGCAGGTGACGTATAAGGGAGGATGTTCCGAGGTGGTTAACGTCCTTACCCCTACTTATTACAGCTTGACAAAGGCAACACACGGCTTGACAAATGTTGTCCGCATTTCTGTTGAAATACTTCCACACCGATGAGCTGATTTTTTTGGTATTTTCACCAGGCATGTCAATGGCCATATTCCTCCCACGGACAACAGGTGTCTCCCCGGGTGCCTGACTTAAACAAACCACCTCACCATCAGAATCCTCCTTGTCAATTTCCTCCCCAGCGCCAGCAACACCCATATCCTCCTTATCCTTGTGTACTTCAACACTGACATCTTCAATCTGACTATCAGGAACTGGACTGCAGGTGCTCCTTGCAGCACTTGCAGGGGGCGTGCAAATGGTGGAAGGCGCATGCTCTTCACGTCCAGTGTTGGGAAGGTCAGGCATCGCAACCGACACAATTGGACTCTCCTTGTGGATTTGTGATTTCGAAGAACGCACAGTTCTTTGCTGTGCTTTTGCCAGCTTAAGTCTTTTCATTTTTCTAGCGAGAGGCTGAGTGCTTCCATCCTCATGTGAAGCTGAACCACTAGCCGTGAACATAGGCCAGGGCCTCAGCCGTTCCTTGCCACTCCGTGTGGTAAATGGCATATTGGCAAGTTTACGCTTCTCCTCCGACGATTTTATTTTAGATTTTTTAGTCCTTTTTTTACTGATATTTGGTGTTTTGGATTTTACATGCTCTGTACTATGACATTGGGCATCGGCCTTGGCAGACGACGTTGATGGCATTTCATCGTCTCGGCCATGACTAGTGGCAGCAGCTTCAGCACGAGGTGGAAGTGGATCTTGATCTTTCCCTATTTTTGGAACCTCAACATTTTTGTTCTCCATATTTTAATAGGCACAACTAAAAGGCACCTCAGGTAAACAATGGAGATGGATGGATACTAGTATACTTATGGATGACGAGCGACTGCCGACACAGAGGTAGCTACAGCCGTGGACTACCGTACTGCGTCTGCTAGTATAGACTGGATGATAATGATATAAAAAATATATATAGATCACTACTGCAGGACAGGTATATATTATATAATGACGGACCTGCTGGACACTGTCAGCACTGCAGACTCCTAAACTACTAGTATGAAGAAGATAGAAAAAAAAAAAAACACCACAGGTAGGTATACAATTATGGACGAGCGACTGCCAGTGCCGACACAGAGGTAGCTACAGCCGTGGACTACCGTACTGCGTCTGCTAGTATAGACTGGATGATAATGATATAAAAAATATATATATATCACTACTGCAGGACAGGTATATATTATATAATGACGGACCTGCTGGACACTGTCAGCACTGCAGACTCCTAAACTACTAGTATGAAGAAGATAGAAATATAATGAATGACGGACCTGCTGGACACTGTCAGCAGAATGCGTTTATAGAATAAATAAAAAAAACACCACACGAGTGTTTAACTTTTTCAGGCAGACAATATACTGGTGGTCACTGCTGGTCAGTCACACTGGCACTCTGGCAGCAAAAGTGTGCACTGTTAAATATGTACTCCTGCTATAACTGCTCCCCAGTCTCCCCCACAATTAAGCTGTGTGAGCAGTGAGCACTACTCAGCACAGTCAGATCTACATAGATGATATTATCATGCAGCACACTGAGGCTGAGCACAGATATGGTATGTGACTGTGTATCGTTTTTTTTCAGGCAGAGAACGGATTATATTAAATAATAAATAAAACTGGTGGTCACTAGTATAACTATCAGCAAAACTCTGCAGTCTCTGAGTACTCCTAATGCTCCAGTAAATCAAGTGTCTCACTCTCTATCTAAACGGAGAGGACGCCAGCCACGTCCTCTCCCTATCAATCTCAATGCACGTGTGAAAATGGCGGCGACTTATATAGAATCCGAGTCTCGCGAGAATCCGACAGCGGGATGATGACGTTCGGGCGCGCTCGGGTTAGCCGAGCAAGGCGGGAAGATCCGAGTCTGCCTCGGACCCGTGTAAAAAGGCTGAAGTTCGGGGGGGTTCGGTTTCCGAGAAACCGAACCCGCTCATCACTAGTATGTATATGTGTGTGTACTGTGTATATGTATGTATGTATGTATGTATGTATGTATGTATGTGTGTGTGTATATATATGTATATATATATATATATATATATATATATATGTGTATATATATATATATATATATATATATATATATATATATGTATATGTATGTGTGTGTATATAGAGAGATATGTATATATATTAAAGATGCTGTCTTAAGAGATATATATATATATATATATATATATATATATATATATATATATATATATATATATATATATATATATATAATCAAACATGCCCAAAGAGACATGAGTATACTGGGTCCTAGAGTCAAAGCTATGTCGATTTCTGCTTGACGTGTCCTGTAGAATATGCAATGGACAGATAATGCCAACTTAAGTGGCATATGGAAGGCTGAGGATTGTGTGGAGAAGGGTTCTCGGACCTGGTCTCCATGGCTATAGCTGGTAATTATGATATTTTGCCTTATATTCCTGCACAGCCTAGGAAAGCACGTCATTATCAAATGCAGCTTTTCGAACAAAGAAACAAGAAAGTCCGAGGTGCGTCCTTTCTTGCCAGAGGCGGGGCCAGAGGAAAGTAACTGCACAACACAGCTAGTTCCCAGGAACAGAAGTCCTCCCCGGCCTCTATGAAAATCCACCGCATGTCGCTGGGGCTCCACAGACGGAGCGAGGCCCGGAGGGGGCACGCTTTCGTAAGTTCTGCAACAAGTGGGTTCACTCCCTGTGAGATCCCTGGGCAATAGATATTGTTTCTCAGGGATACAAGCTGGACTTTGAGAAGAGGCCTCCTCACTGACGGCCCTTCCGGCTTCCCCCCACGAGAGGGAAACAGGCTTAACTGCAATTCACAAATTGTATCTTCAACAGGTGGTGGTCAAGGTTCCCCTCCTTCGACAAGGAGGGGGTTATTATTCGACCATGTGGTAGTCCCGAAACCAGACGGTTCGGTCAGACCCATATTGAATTTAAAATCCCTGAACATATACCTGAAAAGGTTCAAGATGGAATCGCTAAGAGCGGTCGTTACAAGCCTGAAAGGGGGAGATTTTATCATGACTCGGGACATAAAGGAGGCATACCTTCATGTCCCCATTTATCCACCTCATCAGGCGTACCTCAGAATTGCGGTACGGGATTGTCATTACCAATTTCAGACGTTGCCGTTTGGTCTCTCCACGGCCCCGAGAATATTCACCAAGGTAATGGCGGAAATGTTGGTGCTCCTGCGGAAGCAAGGTGTCACTATTATCACGTACTTGGACGATCTCCTCATAAAAGCGAGATCAAGAGAGCAGTGGCTGAACAGCGTATCACTTTCTCTGGAAGTGTAACGGCAACACGGCTGGATTCTATATATTCCAAAGTCGCAGTTGGTTCCTACAGCTCATCTGCCTCTCCTAGGCATGATCCTAGACACAGACCAGAAAAGGGTTTATCTCCCGATAGAGAGAGCTCAGGAGCTTGTGACACTGGTCAGGAATCTATTAAAACCAAAACAGGTGTCAGTGCATCACTGCACTCGAGTCCTGGGAAGGATGGTGGCATCATACGAGGCCATTCCTTTCGGCAGGTTCCATGAGAGGACCTTCTAATGGGACTTACTGGACAAAGTGGTCCGGATCACATCTTTAGATGCATCGGTTAATCACCCTATCCCCCGGGGCCAGGGTGTCTCTCCTGTGGTGGCTGCAGAGTACTCACCTTCTCGAGGGCCACAGGTTCGGCATTCAGGACTGGGTCCTGGTGACCACGGATGCAAGCCTCCGAGGGTGGGGGGCAGTCACTCAGGGAAAAAGTTTCCAAGGGCTGTGGTCAAGTCAGGAGACTTGCCTTCACATCAATATCCTGGAACTAAGGGCCATATACAACGCCCTAAGTCAAGCGGAGACCCTGCTTCGCAACCAATCGGTGCTGATTCAATCAGACAACATCACCGCAGTGGCTCATGTAAACCGCCAAGGCGGCACAAGGAGCAGGGTGGCGATGGCGGAAGCCAACAAAATTCTTCGATGGGCGGAGAATCACGTACGAGCACTGTCAGCAGTGTTCATTCCGGGAGTGGACAGCTGGGAAGCAGACTTCCTCAGCAGGCACGACCTCCACCCGGGTGAGGGGGGACTTCATCAAGAAGTCTTCGCGCAGATTGTAGGTCGGTGGGAACTGCCACAGGTGGACATGATGGCATCCCGCCTCAACAAAAAGCTACAGAGGTATTGTGCCAGGTCAAGAGACTCTCAGGCGATAGCTGTAGACGCACTGGTGACACCGTGGATGTTCCAGTCGGTTTATGTGTTTCCTCCTCTTCCTCTCTTACCCAAGGTGCTGAGAATCATAAGGAAAAGAGGAGTGAGAACAATACTCATTGTTCCGGATTGGCCAGGAAGGATTTGGTATCCAGAGCTGCAAGAAATGCTCACAGAGGACCCATGACCTCTGTCTTTAGGGCAGGATCTGTTGCAGCAGGGACCTTGTCTGTTCCAAGACTTACCGCAGCTGCGTTTGACGGCATGGCGGTTGAACACCGGATCCTAGTAGAAAAAAGGGATTCCAGATGAGGTTA
The DNA here is from genome assembly GCF_028390025.1 of Pseudophryne corroboree. Lineage (NCBI taxonomy): Eukaryota > Metazoa > Chordata > Amphibia > Anura > Myobatrachidae > Pseudophryne > Pseudophryne corroboree. The sequence goes on along the minus strand of NC_086445.1, from coordinate 910,241,519 downwards.
TTCCTACGCTGATAAAGGCTAGGAAGGACGTGACGGCTAAACATAATCACCGTATACGGCGAAAATATGTTGCTTGGTGTGAGGCCAGGAATGCCTCTACAGAGGAATTCCAGCTGGGCCGTTGCCTTCACTTCCTACAGTCGGGAGTGACTTTGGGCCTAAAATTGGGGTCCATTAAGGTCCAGATTTCGGCCCTATCCATTTTCTTTCATAAAAAACTAGCTTCTCTACCTGAAGTTCAGACGTTTGTAAAGGGAGTGCTGCATATTCAGCCCCCTTTTGTGCCACCAGTGGCACCTTGGGATCTTAACGTGGTGTTGAGTTTCCTGAAATCTCACTGGTTTGAGCCACTTAAGACCGTGGAGTTAAAATATCTCACGTGGAAAGTGGTCATGCTATTGGCCATAGCTTCGGCTAGGCGTGTGTCAGAATTGGCGGCTTTGTCATGTAAAAGCCCCTATCTGGTTTTCCATATGGACAGGGCAGAATTACGGACTCGTCTGCAATTTCTGCCAAAGGTGGTGTCATCTTTTCATTTGAACCAACCTATTGTGGTGCCTGCGGCTACTCATGACTTGGAGGATTCCAAGTTACTAGATGTAGTCAGGGCTTTGAAGGTTTATGTAGCCAGAACGGCTGGAGTCAGGAAAACTGACTCGCTGTTTAGCCTGTATGCATCCAACAAGCTGGGTGCTCCTGCTTCAAAGCAGACTATTGCTCGCTGGATCTGTAACACGATTCAGCAGGCTCATTCTGCGTCTGGATTGTCACCTCCAAAATCAGTAAAAGCCCATTCCACAAGGAAGGTGGGCTCTTCTTGGGCGGCTGCCCGAGGGGTCTCGGCATTACAGCTTTGCCGAGCAGCTACTTGGTCGGGTTCAAACACCTTTGCAAAGTTCTACAAGTTTGATACCCTGGCTGAGGAGGACCTTGTGTTTGCTCATTCGGTGCTGCAGAGTCATCCGCACTCTCCCGCCCATTTGGGAGCTTTGGTATAATCCCCCATGGTCCTTACGGTTTCCCCAGCATCCACTTAGGACGTTAGAGAAAATAAGATTGTACTCACCGGTAAATCTATTTCTCGTAGTCCGTAGTGGATGCTGGGCGCCCGTCCCAAGTGCGGACTTCTTCTGCAATACTTGGATATAGTTATTGCTTAAATAAGGGTTATGTTATGGTTGCATCAGGTTTGTCTGATGCTCTGTTGTTGTTCATACTGTTGACTGGGTATGTTATCACAAGTTATACGGTGTGATTGGTGTGGCTGGTATGAGTCTTACCCTGGATTCCAAAATCCTTTCCTTGTAATGTCAGCTCTTCCGGCACAGTTTCCTTAAGTGAGGTCTGGAGGAGGGGCATAGAGGGAGGAGCCAGTGCACACCAGTAGTCCTAATTCTTTCTTAGAGTGCCCTGTCTCCTGCGGAGCCAGTCTATTCCCCATGGTCCTTACGGAGTCCCCAGCATCCACTACGAGAAATAGATTTACCGGTGAGTAAAATCTTATTTTTTTACGCGAGCCAGTGGCGCGCACTAACCCTGTTTCACCATCGGGAGGGAAGGCAAAGGAAACTTTCGCCCTGGGCGCCACAAAGTCTAGAACCGTCCCTGCCTGCACAGAAACAATATAACTCACCCAAATCTAACTCTCTCTGCCCATGTTAATCTGCCCCACCTGCAGTGCACATGGTTTTGCCCATTAGAGAAAGATTTTGCTTTTGCGATCAGGTCTGAATTAGGCCCATAGTGTGTACACACTGTGCAAGCTTGTAAAACATATTGTCAGTGGCCACATCTAGAATTATGCTGACTACATCCTCAGAGTTTGTTGCATGTAGGTATGACTGCGTACACACTGGACAATTTGAACAATTTGTCGTTACCCTAATCCGTCGGAATCTGGTAAATCATACAAAATATTGTCTAGCGTATACTCGGCTTAACAGTGCAGGCTTTAGGGATATCCAGGCTTCAGCACAGATGGTAAAATCAAAATATCTGAGGTACTTTTTAAGTCACCTGTGCTCAAGCGTGGATATCACTAAAACCTGGACTGTTAGTGTGCCTTAAGGACAGAGGTTGGGAATGCCTATTCTAGATGAATACTGAAACATAGCTTTATTTTACACACACGGACAGTCTCTCTGTGTATTCTTTCCCTATCAACTGCTCTCCCTCCCTCCAATATTTCTCTCAGTGTTTCCCATTTTTTATATTTCAATTAGAGGTCATTTTACAATACTAGTGTATATAAAAAAAAAAAATAATTCTTAACATATTTGCAGATATGTCACTTGGCCCTGACTCATGGATACCAGGCTGTGATCTTCAATCGTCGCTGCCAAAATGGTTGCCCTCTCAGCACTGCCAAGTTGCAGCCTTACGGTGACCCTAATGATCTTCGTGAAGCCATTCGATATATCCGCCATTGCCAGCCCTCCTCTCGGCTGTTTGCAGCCGGTGAAGGCACCGGGGCAGGACTTCTGCTGTCCTACCTTGGAGAGTGTGGGTCATCCAGCTACATCACAGCAGCAGGCTGCATCTCTCCTCTTTTCCGCCTACAGGACTGGTTTGAAAATGGGTGTCCATGGTTGTGGCAAGCTGCTTTACTGCTGTACCAAAAGACATATCTAAGCAGGTACGTGCAAGGGTTTGTAGGATTCCCATTGTTACTTTACATATTTAATCCCTTCCCCCAGTGAAATACTGCATTTTCCTCTGATGCTGCCAATGTGAGCAATCCTTGGAGATTTATATTATTACATTTTAGTTCTTAACTGGAAGCAGTTCTGCTTTGATTCATAGGGCCAGATGCATCATTGCATGGAGAGTGATAAAGTACCAGCCAATCAGCTCCTTACTGCTATTTTTCAAACACAGCCTGTGACATGACAGTTAGGTCCTGATTGGCTGGTACTTTTTCAGTCTCCATTTTATCTTTTTCCAAGTGATAATGCTACTAGCCCACAATGTGTTTTTTTTGTATGGAGAGGATATTCTAGGAAGTCTGGGTGAGAGGTATCTGACCTTCCAAAGAGAACAAGTGGAGAAACCGCCCATAGCAGACAGCTTCTAGTTTTCATTTTAGCAACTTCATTCTATAAACTGGTCAGTAAGCTGATTGGTTGCGATTTCTCCACTTATCTTTTAGAAGATTTGATTTAACTCTACCTTTGACACAAATCTTCTAGCAGTTTCAACCCCTTTGTCACTGTCTTTACTTACTCCTGTACTGAACCTATTTTGCACATTTTTCGCTGGTCCATTACTACATTACTTTCTTTAATTTTTGAATGTGCAGTACATACACACACACACACACACACACACACACACACACACACACACACATTCTATTGTATGTGTGAAAGTTCTCGTATATGCTTTGATTCTTTCAGAAAATAGTATTAGTTTGCTTATACCTCCTATCCCAGCAAAGAAAATCTACCAAAAACAAGTGTTGTTGTTTTTTTTTTTTGCCTAGCTTGTACAGTCTTGAATGAAATACGTAAAATGTGTATGTATAATATGGGTAGCCCAGCCAAGGCGTATAATTGTGAAAAGCAAACAATCCACCACATCAGTTGACAGTACACTAAGTTTATTGAAGCCAGGATGGGATAGATCAGGGTATTGTAACTCCCACATCTCTGGGCTTCTTAACGCGTTCTGGGCAGATGTATTAAGCCTGGAGAAGTGATAAAGAAGTGATAAATGGAAGGTGATAACGCACCAGCCAATCATTACGGGTTTGAAAAATGACAGTTATGAGATGATTGGCTGGTGCGTTATCACCTTCCACTTATCACTTCTTTATCACTGCTTTATCCCTTCTCCAGGCTTATTACATCTCTGTGCTTTAGGATGTTATTGTTAATAAGTGTTCTCTTTTCTCTCATGATAACGTGATCACAAGGGGAACCTCATTTGAAAATGGGAGAATTTTAAGTAAGATTTGTATTATTCCTTTATTGGTTTGAAATCCTGAAGAGGAGCCCCTCTCGTCCTTTGCCCTGAAGGCACAGTTACAGTTTAGAAGCACTGACCCAGTTTTAAGTTGTTGCACAGACCACAGCTTGTCATTGTGCTTGCAGTGTTTTACCACAGAAGCGGCCACAAGAACATAAATTATGCGATGACAACACAGAAATAACACAGCTGCTGTGAAAGTCAGAACATACTCTGTTCAGTCTGAGAGATTGTGCTTTCAGCTCCCAGATAACTTTAACTTGTGTTCAGTCCTCTTTCAGAATTTGTGATCCTGCAAACAGGGTAATAAAGTGTTTAATGTTCGTTTTATTAAAGACGGTAGCTGGGTGTACACACCAGACGATCCTGGCCCTACACATGTAACAATATAGTGCACTATATCGTTCAGTCGCCACATCCAGGAACATGGTGTTGATAATGATATCCTCAGATCTGCAAGCAGTGCAGGCTGATCAGAAGGCGCAATGAGCGTCCTGTAGGAGCGCGCAATAACTTGTACACACCATTGTGCATGATATCTCAGTCCAATACAGACGACATATCGCCAAGTGTGTACCCAGCTTATGGGCCTGAGGCAGAGTTTATTTATTTCTTAACATTTATTTATATATGAAAGTATAAAAGTTGCACTTTAGAAATGGGAGATGTCCACAATTCCGACCTCAGCTTGTGTTCACTAAATATGTGCGACTTTGGCAGTATGCATAGCAGCTAAACATCCTAGTGATATTTGGTGGACCCCTTTCTTTGAAAGTAAAGCATTCATAACCTAGAACCAGAAATAACGACACGGAGACTTGAATTTTGGCAGAAAATTGCTAGCTATTTATTTGTCCCTATCCATTAGCAAACCTGTAATAAAGAAATTAATTTAATATGCCGCTCCAGCCGGCATATGGTGGCGGCCCAAAAGAACGGCTCAATTAACCTAAATTAACCTTAAATAACTAATCCTATAAATTTACTAAAACTTATCATAAACCGGTAATAGGTGACAACTCAACCCCCACAGTGACTACCCACCGCTCCTGGGTGCCCTGCCGCTGCCTTCCCGGACGGGTGGTCAAGCGGCCATAAGTCGATGGAGGTGAGTGCACCTAAACCACAACAAACTGTAAAACACTACAGTTTTCCCTACAATACAAAACTGCCGTTCTTTTCCGCCAACAGCGAAAGACTCATCCCCAAAGTCTTTCGCACCGCCACCATAAACCTACCCTAACTCCTGCAAAGCGAAACCTAGATCCTCCAGAAAAAAAAAACATCCCCTCATTGGATAGATGTACTCCATCATGCCGGAAAAGGTGGCTGTCTCTGAACCGAATCCTCGGGTGGCGAACCACCCTCCCTCCGTGGGACAGCACCCACTTTGCCACCGCCCCGTTCACCTTTTTCCGGGCCTCGTCAATCTGGCGCCCATCCGCCACACCCCTCCAACACAATCTTGGCACCATCATTGAAAAAACCAACACACAATTGGTCCATGTTGCGGCCACACTTGCCAGATCATGTATCATGGCCCACCGCAGATCCAAGGATGTCCTCTTCCCCAGGTCGTTGCCACCTAGATGGACAACCAAGACCCTAGGGACTCCATGCTTGCTGGCCTGACTCACTAACCTACTCCTCAGCTCACCCCACATCATTCCTCGCCAGCCAAGCCATCTGACACCCTGTGCTCCAAGCAATGCCTGAGCCCCCTCCGAGGCCACAAACCTGGCCGCCCAGTAAATGTAAGAGTGGCCAACCACCCAAATGGCCAAATTGTCGTCAAACCATCCTGAAGGGGAAAAGAGGGGTAAAATTGATTACTAAGAGGCTTATTGTTTACACTGAAGGATCTGCCAAAAAGAAAAAACTTTAGATCTCGCTATTGCAGCAGTCACGGCCTAGCCGAACTGCACCATGCTTCGTTGCCAATTTAAAGCGCAATTAAAGACACAAAGGGGAAAGATCAAATAAAACAAACGAAATAAAACAGGGGGGGGGGGGGGGGGGGTATAAAATGGGAAACACATGTAATAACTCAGCTGGAGGTGAAAGCGTAAAGACCTGCTGAGGGACTCTGATTAGACCAGATTAGCCGAATTGTAGATTAGAATTCAGTCCGTCAAGTCAGGCAAAAAATCGCAAAATAACTCCAGACCCCCGCTGCCGACTCATGCCAGCAACGGCGAGTAGCTAATCCCTGAGTAGGATAACAAAAGGGGAAAACACCAACAGACGCACAACACCATAACTCACAGAACTGGAACAACATAATATATTGCAAATAAAACAAAGCACTAAGCGCAATCCGACCTCTCATGCAACGGGGCGAATATATCGTCTGTAACTTGACGACTTCCCTCGCCCCACCGCCTGGATTTCAGATCTGGAGAAACCCGCCGCAGCAGCCGACGTCGCCGCGCCTATTAGAAAGGAATGGGTACCGAACGCAGCGGGTGGGAGGCCCAAGCTCGCTAAACAACGACTCAGCATCCAACGGAACTGGTATTTCGTCACTGGCAGCCCGTCATAATGCAATAGCCATGACCCCTCCCTAACGGGTCGCACCGCCACATATTGCATCGCCAGACCTACTGGGCAAACGCTCTCCTCTTGCGCTGGAACCATAGTGACCCAGCGACCTCTCCCCACTTGGTCCGTCTTAGAGCGCCTTAATCTGCACAGCAAGGACCTCTCACACACTACTACGTCTCCGACCAGCATGCGCGACTCTGCTCTCTTGGAAGGCGCTACCAACTCCGAAACCCTAAAGGCCCCGTGGTAAGCCAATGAGAACGCCAAACTGCACAAAAGTGTCTCAAACCTGGACGACGCGACTCGCCCCACCGCCGCGATGACGGCCGGCAACAAAGCCGCATCGATGGGCCGCCTCCTATCCGGTGGCGTCGGCGCCACTCGCGTCCACCCTTTCATTGCCTTCCGCAGAACATCGCTTTTTGTCACATCGGGGACGCCCCGCAGCTTGCAGAAAACCAGACCCCAGCCAAGTACCGGGATACCACCGCTCGGGACCTACCCGAAACATACAGCTGCCAAATAAAAGAAAGCATCAGCCGATGCCTGCTCTTACCTTGTTGCTGACGACCTTGTACAAACTCCTCCCACTCATTCCAAGCATGTCCGTAAGCCTTGAGCGTGGCTGGCGCGACTTACCGCAACGCTATACCCTCCAGTCCGGCCCGATCACCTGCCAAACCTAACCGGGACAATGAAAACCTTGCTCGTTGGCCTCAGGTGCCAACAACCAACACCTCTCCCACTGTCCTCGCGACAAAGCGTCGACAATCCCATTCTCCAAACCGGGCACATGTTGCGCGCGGAACCACAGGTTCCTACGCAAGCATGTCAAAAGCAATTGCCCTAGCACCCGCATAACCACCAACGACTTTGCCCTCTGGTTATTAATCGCATGCACCACGCCCAGATAATCGCATCTAAACAAAATGCTGCGATTAGCCAGCCGATCGCCCCAGACCTCCAACGCCACCATAATGGGAAAAACTCCAGAAGCAAAAGGTCCTTCGTGAAACCCCCGCGATGCCATTCTGCCTGCCACGAGGCCGCGCACCAAGATCCCTCCAGATGGCAACCGAATCCAGAGGCGCCCGCTGCGTCGGTGAACAGCTGCAACCTAGCGCTGTCCGCCATTGGGGCCTGCCATATACACACCCCGTTGAAGTCCTCGAGGAACGAGGCCCATATTGCCAACTCCCTCTTAATCTCTGAGGACAAACGCACGAAATGGTGCGTTCTGGCACACCCCGCAGTCGCCCTTCACAGCTTCCGGCAGTACACACCTAAAAGCGAACTCAAATGAGCCGGAAGGCGCCTGGAGCCTTCTTAGGAACCACCCCCACTGGAGAGATGACCAAGTCATCCCCCGAAGGAACACGCCGCGTTGTTAAACGCGAAACATTTTCCTTTTGTGGTGGCACGCCCCCCTGCGCGGACTGCCGACCTACCTGACTTGGCCAATCCGCCGTCCGCGCCGGACCCCTGGGAGGACGACCCTGCGTGGTGCCCGTCCGCCCCCGGCTTCCGGGGCTCCTCCGCCTGTAGCGAAGCCCGGGTGACCTTGAGCCCAACCTCAACGTCCTTGAACCCGAAGTCCATGACCTGCAAACCTTCCTGTTGTTCCCTGAATTCCTGATCGTACCTGCGCCACTCCGATCCCGAAGACGTGCGCTGCATGTCATGTACGAGATGCAGGTACCTAATTATATTCGTGTGCTCTGCCGGCCTGTCCTCCAGGTAAGATGCCGCGAAGACCCAGAACCCGGCCAGGCAATTATCGAAGGTACGGAATGCCTCAGCCCCGATGCCCTTCTTTGCGCCGCCACCTTATACTCTTTCTTCGCGACCTTCGTCAATACGAACACGTCCACGAAGTCCCCCCTCCAAATCTTCTTGCGGCAGCTATCTCGCAGCCCCCGCAGTATAGACGAATCGCACGACACCGGGCAAATTGCGAGCTTCTTGGCCCTACGCGCTTCCTCGCTAAGCCGCTTGCGCCTGTTCCGCTGGCCCGCTGCCCTCTTGGCGAATTTAGTTGCCCGCTTCTTTGCCCTAGTTGTGCTACTGACTTCGGACGCCTGTGACGACATTGAAGATGAAGAGGAGGAAGAGGAAGAACTACGCGAACTAGAGCTCGTGGAGGAACCCGAATACCGACTGCACCACCTTACCTGATGCCGCCGACTGCCCCGACATGGAATCTTCCGGCGCGTCCAAATCGTTGCCTTCCTCCTCGAAATCTGCCATCGCCTCATCCCCGAGCTCCCTTGAAAAAGAGGAAGAAGCGGAGGACCCCTCCAGCACTCGCGGCACATGCCGCGGCCTCCGTGCTGGGGGCGTTGCGGCCGTGAGCTCCCCCGCGTCCTGCCCTGGACCCTGTTGTAATTCTGCGGCGACCGTCCCGAGCTCACGGCAGGCGCGTGCCACCCGCTGCGCCGCCATAGCCCGCAGCCCGCCGGAACGAACAGCCGTTCTAGGGGAGGCAGCCGCGGCTAGCGGCCCTAACACCTTCACCGCTGTGGCCAGGGCCGAGCCAGCGCTCCGGAGGGGTCGTGACTGCCCCAAAACGCGGTCCTGGGTCCTTCGCCGGGGCCCGCGTGCGACCACGTGCTCGCCGCCCGACATGCGTGTGCCGGGCATCCGACGCACGCTGCCCTTGCGGGAAAGCGGAGGCACCGCTGTCGGCGCCCGCACTGCCCTCGCCTCCGAATTTGTCCCCTCTTCCCGTGTATCGGAACTATCCGATGCCGCAGAGGGGGGGGGGGGGGACCGCCGCGAGCTCCTGCGGCGCGTGCAGCAGCCCCGCGGCCACTAACCCATTCCCTGTCCCCCCTCCTCCCCCGCAGGCCGCTAGATTCCGGCCCCGGGGGAGTGATCTGAAAAGACCGGGAACCCCGCGGCGCAGCAGAGCGCGCGCGCACCGCTCCGCTTGCAGTGGACACGGGCTCGCGCACCTCCCGTGCGCGCACCCCGTGACCTCTTGCTGCCGCACCCCTTCTCCTTGGTATCGCACTGCCCTGCCAGTGATCATAATTGCCCTGTCTCCCCCCGGCTCCCGCCGGACTCCGGCTGCCTGGGAGATAGCAGGGGAGGCAGCAGGGCCGGCGGCGCTGCTGCGCACACACGTGCGCGGCTAGCAGTGCCAGAGGCGAGCGTGGGCGCGCGCCCCACTGCTCTCTGTCACCACAAGGCCTCTTGTCTGGGCTCCTGCATTAAGAGCCCCATTAGCTTAACCTGGTTTATCACTGCCTCTCCCCCTCCCTCCCCGCTCCACACCGTGTTCCGGCTGCGGGGGAGAGGGCTGAGGAGACAAGGAGGAAAGCGGCGCCGCTGCGCGCACACGCGCGTGAGCGGTGCCGCCGGAGCCGCGCGTGGGCCCCACCGCTTCCGGTCCGTGCTCTCTCAGCCGAAGCGTTTGGGGATGACGCCGTGCGAGGCCCTGCGACAGGCCTCGCTCGGCTGGCCACGTCCCCCGCCCAGTGCCCTCCCCCCGCCTGGAACCACTAGCCGGCCCCGGCAAGGGGGAAGAGCTGGGCATCGAACTCAGTCTCCGGTCCCTGGATGAGCGCCCGGCGCGGCGCGCTCCCGCGGGCACCCGGCACTGGGGCTTCCCCGGCCATGCCCGGAGGCAAGGGCTGCTACCCGCCCACCTCCGGGCGGCCTGACTCCCTCTCTGATCCTCCTCGTCGGCCGCTCCCGCCAGTCACAGCCGGCCCGGCTTCCGCCAGATCCCTCGAGGAGGCCCTAGGGGACGGGACGCCGTCCCCAGGGCCAGCCAGCTTGCCCCCGGAACCAGCCCCCACCGCCAGATGAGCGGTAACGGGCTGGGGTCCCGGCGGACCGTCGTGGGCGAGTGGCAGCCAGAGCACTGATGTGTGACCTAAATGCAGGGAGCTGACAATAGAGATGGCTACTGACTCTGTCTCAACACAGTGACTCGAATCATCAGGAAGTGTGAATGATTCGAGTCACTCGCTGTTTCATGAGTCGAGACAGCAGCAGCAGCAGCTTCTCTCAGACAGAGGGAAAGCAAATCCACCAAGAGAACTAAGATAGCCTCACCTTCCCTATATATATCAAACCCTCCCCCTAAAAGGCTGTACTTTCCTAACAGCTAGGTCCACCCCTCCCAAGATGTTTAACTCTTTCCTTTCCTATGCAGTCAATTCTCTCTCCAACTGTATCAAGAGGCGTGCTGACAGGCAACCGTAGCATACGCACCCAGGGGTGGATCCAGGGGGTGGGAGTTGGTGGTGATCACTGCAATCACGCCACTATATACCTGCGTAACGGTACATCTACCAGGGAGAGAGAGGAGAGTGCTGCAGGACATTGTGTGCTGGACTGGGAAGGGAAGATGCTGCCAGCGGTAGTGAGCAGGGAAGAAGTGTTACAAGAAGTGGGCTATCACACTACTAATCACATAGTATATCACAACCATAACTTACTATCTATCATCTCTTCTATTTGCTGAGTAAGTGAAATGGGAGATGAGACACTGAGGAGATCTGGTGGAGAGGGAAAGAGGGGATCCCTGGAATAAAGATAGGGAGAGCAACTAAAGGAGAAGGAATATGGTTATTAGTATCCGTGTGACTTGCTACTGGAAGATCATTTGGCTAATATCGACATTGTCAACAATGCTGAGCAATAATACAACACTTGCTGTAGAGTTTGCACATTTTGAGGGGCCTGTTTTGGTGCTGAGTTGTGTACATTACCACATTCACTGCACGAGTCCAGCGCTGTGCTGAGTTGCACTTCCGGTCCCAAGTGTGAAGAGAGATTAGACCAGAAACTGACGTGATTATTTAAATGGATTATAGATAATGATGTCGGTCGTCACAGAGAGTGATTTTATGACGATTAAATTTATTTTTATTTTTTAAGATAGGTAACTAACTTTTGTTTTTAAATATATTTGTCTTTTACAACAATGAATGAAAATAATTTTCTGCAGTGAGGTACACAGGGATAACATCGGGGGGGGGGTTAGAGTAGGATCTTGATCCGAGGCACCAACAGGCTAAAAGCTTTGACTGTTCCCAGATGCTCACGCCGCCTCCTCTATAACCCCACCTCCGTGCACAGGAGCTCAGTTTGTAAGTTGGTACCTGAAGAGAAACGTGTCCTTACCGGGTGGGATCCGGCATTTGCACTGCTTTGCTGGCTTTCCGACCCGGCAATATACCGGGTCGGTTGCTATAGCAGAGAGGGGATGGGGGTTTGGCAGCAGGGGTGGGGGTGGAGGCTGCGCTGGGAGATAAGCTCATTTCCAGCGCCGCCTCTCCCTATGCTGTGAATGGGAGCTGTGTCGCATCGAAACTACTCCCATTCACACTGCGCCTGACCCGGTATTCAACCCGGCAATAACCCTTCTTTTTTACCGGGTTGAATTACCGGGTCAGGCGACCCGCTAATTCGGGCAAAGTGCTTTCACATCGCACACTGACCCGTGTCGACACGGCAATATGCCGTGTCGATACCGGGTTATTTGTGCGATGTGAAAGGGGTTTTACAGGCAGCAGCCCTGAAAAGAGCTTTTTTAAAGAATATAGAAGACTTCAAGGGCTGCAGCAGAGGCACTCTGAGTGCTAGATGTCATTCTGACATCTCCTGCTGCAGCTCCATCACCTCCACCGGCGGCGCTGTATACTCCCATGCCCTGGTTGCCGGGTACTTACAGCGGAGGGCTCCAGTTCTTCAGGTCAGGCACACACACTCACCGCAGCTCTCCGGGATTGCGTGGCCACATCTAGGGAGGAGGTAAGAGGGTCCCCCAGGCGGGACCCGCTGTAAATCGCATCCGGTGCGGCCATTAGGAAGCGGGCCGCGTGTGCTGGCGTGGACACTGTGTTGGTACAGGGACCCCGCTAGACCACCAGGGCAAGGGCACAGGTCGGTTTTCTGCATAAACCATTTTATTATGGCCCACAATACCCGGTGGTGAAGTCCAGCAAGGGGATAAGGCTCTGACCTGTAGCCCTTTCCCCAGCCCTAGGGCGCCATTTAGAGTAAATGTTCCCGCCCTGGAGCTGCATCTCTCTGTCTACCTCACTCCCTGTCAGCGTTTGGGCGCCATTACACATGCTGAGCTGATTCTGGGACTGCATGGGCAAAGTCTCCTCTGTAAAGCCGCCTGCCTCATCAGCGCTGTGCATTTACAGGACACTTAAGTATTCTACATGTCTTTTGACAGTGTTAGTTAAGAAACAGTGCATTACTTCAGGGTTATGTAGTACAAGTACCCTGTGATATACATCCACTCTTTACTGTGCATTGATATATCTATAAGTCTCTATAGCATTTACTTAGTATTGCTAGTCCAGTGCAGTTTTATTGTTTGTCATAATTTCTGCATTGTACATGTGACTGTGTGTGTGTATATAGCTGCTGTGTGATTTCTACTTCGTGTATCTCACTCAGATTGCTATCCCTATATTCTGTACCCTGAGGGGGGCTAAGTGCGTCAGGGTTATTATTTGATTTAGGTAATTCACAGGATATACTCGTGTATTTTTCTCTGTGATTTTTTAGTCACTTTATACCTCCTTGAATCCTCTGTTTATGCTATCACACTGTACAGGGGGTTCTTGGTTAGGTATTATACTGCTGTTATTGTACTGTGTTGCCCGTGGTTTACGCTTTCATATTATGTCCGCTTCAAGGGGCGACGGTTCTGTGGCTGATCCCACAATACGCGGTGGTGATGTCACAGACACTTTAGAAGAAAACATAGCAGCGGATTGAGTGTTCAGGTTCTGAGGGTTCCCTGCCCCCCAGTAGGAATGGGGGTACATAACGACCCGCCTTGGGCTACTTTCTCTACTTTACTAAATACGCTGGTAACTAGACTTAAGCCCCCTATGGGACCTCACGTGCCGCTACAGCCACATACTGTCCCTGCGGTTAATCTGCCATGGGCAGATCTCCTGTCCACTCAGTTACAGCAATTGAATCACTCATTGAACAAACAGAAACCTAACCCTCGCCCGCCTAAGACCAAGAGATCCTCTAAGCGGGCTATTACTTCCTCACAATCCACCCATGTTTCAGACACTTCGTCTGATGAGGATGGAGTGTATACTGACCCTTCAGACACTGATCCAGATGCTTCTGATGGGGAATCTGTTTCACAGGTGGATGTTCCTGACCTATTATAGGCTATCAGGCTGATTCTTCAAATTAATGATGACCCAGAACCTGTTGTTACCTCTAAGAAACCTGATAGATTCAAACGTCAGAAGGTTTCTTAATTAGTTTTACCTCATTCTGACCACTTAGTTGACGTACGTCAGGAATCCTGGGAAAACCCAGAAAAGAAATTCACTCCTCACAAGAAGATGCTGGCTCGCTATCCCCTCGCTGCGGAGTTAAGTAAAAATAGGGAAACGCCACCGCCGGTGGATTCGCAAGTTGCTCGGCTGGTGGTGTCCACTGCTCTGCCTGTAACTACCGTCACCTCTCTGAAGGAACTGACGGATAAGCGTCTGGAGGGTTGCTTAAAGGCTATTTATACCCTTGCGGGAGCTGTGCATCGGCCCACTATTGCGGCTACTTGGGCTGCAGAAGCTATTGAAGCGTGGGCTCAGGAGGTGGAAGCATAGCTGCCGTCCAATTTTTCTGATAATGCTAGACAATGTCTTTCATATATTGTCACAGCTTCTCATTACATTAAGGAGGCGGCTTCTGATGCCGGTGTTCTGGCGGCCAAGGCCTCTACTACGTCCATTCTGGCTCGCCGGATTCTTTGGTTACGGTCCTGGTCTGTGGGTCTGGACTCTAAGAAAACCCTGGAGGTGCTCCCTTTGAAGGGCAACATCCTTTTTGGTGAGGATCTCAACAAGATTGTTGCTGACTTAGCTTCAGCTAAGACGGCATGTCTACCTAGTAGTGCTCCTTCGGTCCCGAAGGTTAAGAGTACTTCCTTTCGTTCCTATTGACCTCCAGGTAAAGCAAAGGGTCAGGCATACCTGAAACAGGATCGCACTTCCAAAACCACTAAGCCCAAACCTAAACGTGCCTGGGCTGCCCGTCATCCTGCTTCCAAATCAGACAAGCCTACTGCAAGACGGGGCGGACCTCCCCCTGGGGGATCCGAGGGTGGGAGGCCGACTTCTAAGGTTTACCCAGGTATGGGTGAAGACCACTTCCGATGCCTGGGTGAGGGAAGTTGTCACTCACGGATACACCATATCCTTCAAGAATCATCCCCCTCATCAATTTTGCCTGACAAACATCCCTTCGGATCAGGTGAAGGCAAAAACTCTTAATTTGGTGGTACAGTCCCTCCTGGACACAGGAGTGGTAGTGCCGGTGCCTCTGGTTTAGAGAGGCAAGGGGTACTATTCACCGCTGTTCCTAGTCCCGAAACTGAATTGTTCCTCCCGGCCCATTCTCAACTTCAAGTCCTTGAACAAATTTGTGAGGGTCTCCAAGTTTCGTATGGAAACTCTTCGCTCTATTGTTCTGGCTTTGGAGCCCGGGGACTATATGGTCTCCCTGGACATACAGGATGCTTACTTCCATATTCCTATTGCCGTGTCGCATCAGCAATACCTGCGGTTTGCTGTTGGCAACCTCCATTATCAGTTTCGGGCCTTACCCTTTGGATTGACCACGGCTCCGCGAGTCTTCATCAAGGTCATGGCGGTGATGACGGCCCTGCTCCGGCGTCAGGATCCTACCGTATCTGGACGACTTGCTGATCCTGGCGAATTCACCACAAATTCTCCTGTTATCTGGATCTGACGGTCCAGTTTTTGCAACCCCACGGGTGGCTCATCAACTCGAAGAAATCTTCCATGGTCCCTGCTCAGAGCATGGTGCACCTGGGGGCATTGTTGGACACTCACAACCAGCGGTTGTTCTTGTCTCAGGAGAAGGTC
The DNA here is from genome assembly GCF_028390025.1 of Pseudophryne corroboree. NCBI lineage: Eukaryota > Metazoa > Chordata > Amphibia > Anura > Myobatrachidae > Pseudophryne > Pseudophryne corroboree. Next base: position 910,226,121 of record NC_086445.1, on the reverse strand, counting down.
CTGAACCTTCAGGACAGAATTCGATGCTTCCTCTCTCGCTAGCGAGAGTCGATACACTCGGCGATGCAAGTACTAGGCCTCATGGTGTCTGCTTTCGACATGGTAGAGTACGCTCAATTTCATTCTTGCCCTCTGCAGAAGCTGATTCTTGCCAAGTGGGACGGCCTACCTCACCGGATCAGGTCTCACATGATCTCCATGTCTCCGGAGGTTCGTCTGTCACTGAGCTGTGGCTACAGGACCATCGATTTGAGCAGGGGTCGTCCCTTCTGGATCTCCAACTGGGTCCTTCTGACGACGGATGCCAGTCTGAGAGGTTGGGGAGTGGTGTTAGAGCAACACTCTCTTCAGGGTCGGTGGACCAGGGAGGAGTCTCTCCTCCCGATAAACTTTCTGGAGTTGCGGGCGGTGTTCAATGCTCTAAACCTGGCCCAGCATCTCATACAGAACAGGCCTGTTCAAGTACAGTCGGACAACGCCACCATGGTGGTTTACATAAATCATCAAGGCTACACTCGAACTCGCATGGCAATGAGGGAAGTGTCCAGGATTCTTCAGTGGGCAGAACGCCATCTGCTGGCCATATCGGCAGTGTTCGTTCCGGGGGTCCTCAACTGGGAAGCGGACTTCCCCAGTTGTCAGGACGTACATGCCGGAGAGTGGAGCCTCTATCCAGAAGTGTTTCAACTCCTAGTGGACAAGTGGGGCCTACCAGATGTAGACCTGATGGCGTCTCGACACAATCACAAGGTTCCGGTCTTCAGAGCAAGGACAAGGGATCCTCAAGCAGCGTTCGTGGATGCACTGGCAATTCCATGGAACTTTCGGCTGCCGTACGTGTTCCCTCCGGTATCACTTCTGCCCAGGGTAATAAGGAAGTTCAAGCAAGAAGGAGGAATCCTACTTCTGATCGCTCCAGCATGGCCCAGACTGCATTGGTTCTCAGACCTACAGGGTCTTTTGATAGAGCGTCATCTTCTACTTCCGCAACGCCCAGACCTTCTCGTTCAGGGCCCTTGTGTGTACCAGGATTTGGCCCGGCTGGCTTTGACGGCGTGGCTCTTGAAACTTCAGTTCTGAGGACCAAAGAATTTTCTGAGGCGGTCGTTCAAACCAGGTTGAAGGCCCGTAAGTCGGCTTCGGCTCGGTTTTATCATAGGGTCTGGAATTCTTACTTTGCTTGGTGTGCATCTAATAATCATGACGCTTACAAGTTTAGTACGGCCAAACTTTTGGCATTCCTGCAACGGGGCCTGGACTTGGGCCTTCGTCTGGCCTCCATAAAGGTTCATATTTCTGCCTTGTCCGTATGGTTGCAGAGAAAAATTGCGACTCTGCCTGATATTCTTACTGTACATTCACTCAGGGTGTGTTACAGATTCAACCTCCCTATGGTCCCGCCTGTGGCTCCTTGGGATTTCTGGTGGTTCTGGAGGCCTTGCAAGAGTCTCTGTTTGAACCTCTTGAGCCTGCGGACCTTAAGTGGCTTACTCTTAAGGTTTTGTTTCTGCTGGCTATTGCCTCTGCTAGACGGGTTTCAGATTTGGGCGCCTCATCCTGTTGGTCACCTTTTCTGATTTTTCACCGTGACCGGGCGGTCTTCAGACACGCCCTGGTTATCTACCTAAAGGTGGTGTCTTCTTTCCACCTTTAATCAAGAGATTGTGGTTCCGGCCTTTATCTCTCCTGATTTGTCCTCCAAAGAACGATCTTTGGATGTGGTACGGGCTCTCCGTATCTATGTGAAGAGGACAGCCTCCGTTAGGAAGTCTGATTCTCTCTCTCTGTACTTTTTGGTTTTCACAAACGTGGCTGGCCTGCGAATAAGCAGACCCTGGCCAGATGGATTAGAATGGTGATTGCACAAGCTTATGTAGAGGCTGGTCATCCAGCTCCTGCTACCATCAAAGCCCATTCTACTTGGTCGGTTGGACCTTCTTGGGCGACCTGCCGTGGTGCGACCCTTGAACAATTGTGCAAGGCGGCTCCGTGGTCCTCAGTGAACACGTTCATAAGGTTCTATACCTTCGATACTTCCGCCTCCCAGGATGCTTCCTTTGGACGCCGGGTTCTTGTGCCCGCTACAGTGCGTCCCCTCACATGAGGAACTGCTTTAGGACATCCCCTGTGGAACCCAGTGTACCCCACTGCAGAAAAGGAGATTTATGGTAAGAACTTACCATTGTTAAATCTCTTTCTGCGAGGTACACTGGGTTCCATAGGGAGCCCACCCTGACGCACTTAGCTTCTTTGGGTTTGTATGGCATTAGCCGTTGATACCTTCTCTTGTCGTGAGAATGTGAACGTGGCTACTAACGGTTGTCGTCTCTTTTACCTGCTACTGCATTGGACTGGTTAACAAAACTGAGCTCCTGTGCACGGAGGTGGGGTTATAGAGGAGGCAGCGCTGAGCATCTTGGGAACAGTCAAAACTTTTTGCCTGTTGGTGCCTCGGATCAAGATCCTACTCTACACCCCCCCCCCCACCCCGATGTTATCCCTGTGGAACCCAGTGTACCTCGCAGAAAGATTTAACAACGGTAAGTTCTTACCATAAATCTTCTTTTTCATACCTTCGAACATTTGGAGGTCTTATTCGGAGGGGGTCATGGATGTGGCCTCACTCATTGGTCAGTAGCCCCCATATAGCCCAATACTTTTTAAAGCCAAACACTGGGTAATTCAGCCAGGTGACTGCAGGATGAGAAATCGGATCAGCGACCAGTTTTGCATATAAAGAAGGGACCAAACTGGAACAGAGCCAGGGTAACATGCTGGTTGGTTCAGTCAGAAGATGACCATTAAGATCGAATGGAGGTTCTGTTCCAATATCCTTTACCAGTGTATTTAAGGTGTGATCCAATAAATTTTGGGAGTGGAAGTACTGTATATAGAATATATATAGTACACAAAGATCAGCCGGAACGCCACCCATATTGCATACAGTAGGTTACTTGTCTTGTCCTAACGTTTCCCTAGATCAGGGATGGGGAACCTTTGGCCCTCTAGCTGTTGTTGAACTACACATACCAGCATGCCTTGCTACAGTTTTGCTATTTAGCAATGCTAAAACTGTTGCAGGAAATCCTGTGATGTGTAGTTAAACAACAGCTGGAGGGCCGAACGTTCCCCATCCCTGCCCTAGATCATAATAGCCCAAAATATACAATGCAACAGGTGGCACTCACGGGTATTGCAAACAATAAATCACCAACGACTCTATTTCACTGTCCAATGGTTTGGTGACCTTTATCAACCAACATATAGGTTTTTTTTGCTTTTGTTTTTATTTGGGGGGGGGGGGGTGGCGCTCTGACTGATAGAACTGTATAGTGTTAAACTTATTTTGTCATACTTTGTTTTCACTCACATTCCATACCCAGTTTTATTATCTTCCTACTAATCCATAACGGCAAGGGAGGGCACACACATTTCCATTGGCAAGAACTGAACAGCAATAACAAATATTTTCAAAGCAGACATGCAAATCACAAGTACACTGGGGATTGGCATAATGGGAATGGATCTGAATCTCTTCCATGTAGAGCAGAGTATTCTTTATCTAACAAGAACATGCAAAACCTGTATTCTCCTCTGTGCTGCTGACCCCTCCCTATAACAGCCTTGTCTGACGGTGAAACAGATCCGTAGAATGATGAACCAACCTGTATGAAATGGGCCAATGATTACAGCATTCTACAAGAACCTTTACAGCAGCTGCATAGTCAGGAATGCCTCTTCTTTGCCTCCTTCAACTAGAACATTATAGTGTAGGAGTTCTCAACCTCAATGCTCAAGTTTTCCCAACAGGTCATGTTTTCAGGATGTCTGTTTGTGGAAGTATAGGGATTATTACTGACCCAGCAAAATAGATTAAAAGGTTTATTTATAAAACAAAATGAAAATGTGCACAAAAAATATATCTATATCTTTTTTTATTTTTTTTTGTAAGTGCTCGGGCACCCCCTTGCAGTAAAAGAACTGTTTCGGCACAGCCAACCAGCGGGGCTTCAACACGGAGTAGTAGGAAGCCTCAGGCGTGTGCTCTCCTGCCTCACAGGGACCAATTTAGCTACCTGCACTGCAGTAACAACAGCAACGGATTGGGGCTCAAAAACGGTTCGGGCATTTGTGAGCGCATGCGCGTCGAAGGCGCCGCCACGATTTACGGGGGCGTGCCGTGAGTCATGGGGGCGTGGATTCGTGGCACGCCCCCATTACCATGGCGCCGCTTGCTGGGGGCGGGTGCGCCGCGAGTCCGGGGGCGTAGACTCGTTGCTCACCCCCATTTCCATGGAGACCAGTGGGTGCGGCTGAACCAGAGAGCCGGAGGCTGCGCTGCGCGCGGCCTTCCCGGCTCTCTGAGGGACCGCATCGGCCCTTCTGGCATGTGCCAGATGGCCAGTCCAGCCCTGAGTAACAGTTGTAGCAGCACAGCAAATGTAAGTGCTCGGATGTTTGATGCCTGTCCTGTCTGTTTTCCATGTCCTGTGTGTGTCTGCCTGTCCTATCTGTGTTCCATACTGTGTCTGTACTAACTACATTCCCTGCATTCCTCGAGTACCTGGCTCATGCAGCTGGTACTTAGAGGTTCCTTTGAGGAGACGATAAAATGTGTTCTGCAGTGGGTTGCCAGTTTTTCAGTGGGCCCTAACATTGCATTCCACTGGTGGGCCATTCATGTCACATTCTGACACTGCGGTTGGGGCAGTGGTGAAAAGCAGGAAGATAATCATTGGGGCAGATGTATTAAGCTTGGAGAAGTGATTAAGCAGTGATAAGTGCAAGATGATAACGCACCAGCCAGTCACCTCCTAACCTGTCAGTTTACATATTGGAGCTGATTGGCTGGTGCGTTATCACCTTGCACTTATCACTGCTTTATCACTTCTCCAGATTTAATACATCTGTCCGCTTGCCTCTTCCCTGCTTTTCTCCATTTGTGCAGGTAAGAAGACACCTAGAGGCCCATTTATCAATAATCATATTTGCAATTCGATATTAGCGCATAAAATTGCATAGCAAGATATATGACTGAACAGTCACCAGGACACCTGCGATGTGTTCACTTCAGTGCCGGGACTCCTTCACATGCGCGGTCTGCTGACCACATATGCATGGTGGCCATTGCTAGGCATGATACTGGAGGAGCCCTCTCCCGGTGCTTTCTGTGAACTGTAGTCCTTATGCTACAATAGATGGCATTCACTGTGGGGACCAGACAGAAAGCATTGCATCCCCATAGAATCCTATGGTTGTACTGCAGTAGATATCGAAAGATTTGTGGTCACCAATATTTAATGATATATGGGCCCCATGCCATCTGGAGATGGTGTTATGTCTCTCAAAAAATATAGACTATGTAATATATAAATACCATACCCGCACAGCCCCATTATGTCTAATTGGGCCTACAGGAATGTGACATGAGAAATGAAAAAGTGTAGAAATCCTTTTCTCATGTATCTAAATATGCAGAAAACATTGTGGAGAAAGACATACAGGGCGGGATGTACTAAAGGGAAAATGCGATAAAACCCCCATTTTCGGGGTTTTTATTGCATTTTCATATGTACTAACACCCGGCCACTGCGTTTTCGCCACACAGCCTATGGGCTTCTTAACGCTGGCGGCCGCAACCCGCCGCCCCCTACCTCCCCCCGCCACAGACGCCTCCATCCCCCTCCCGCCGGTATACCTTTCTACAGGAATCCTTGGCCCGGAAGCTAAACTCCTCCTCCCCCTAGCAACACAGCCGGAGGTCCTTCCGGCTGCAGGGAGGAGGAGGCGCCCAGGACAGCCTGCTGCCTGCATCCAGGCAGGTGAGCAGGTGGAGACCCCAGGGAGGTGACGGAGACCACCCGCACACCACCTCGCAGGTATCGTGGGGGCCTCCGTCACCGCATTGCGATGTTAATCGCATATGTTAGTACATATGCGATCAACATCGCTGCGATGGGCGGCGATGTATGTTAATACATCCCGCCCACAGTATTTTGCTTATTCAATAAGTCAAACTCCCCTGTGCATGATTAAAGAAATCTAGAAAACATGGCCTGATGGCAGTACTTGAGAACTGGAGTTAAGAACCACAGCTATAGTAAATATGTAAAAACAATTTACTCCCATGTCCATTATAGACGGCTGTAGCCATATCCTGTGTATTTAGGACACTGTCCTAAGGGGATCTGCTGCAGCTCGGAAGGCTGACATTTGTAACAGTGAACTTGCTGAGACATCGCTGACATTTCTGCAGAACAAGTCTGCAAACCTGTCTATCATACTCTGCGAATGATGTGTGATAAAGAAGGGTTTAATGATTATTACAGACCTATTTATTATTACCCAGTTTTGATATATCATTGTTATTTCCAATCGTAAAGCGCAACGGAATTTGCTGCGCTATATAAGAAACTGTTAATAAATAATAATAAATAAAGAACTACAGACAAAGCTTAAAAATACGAACACAGTTTATAGGAAAAACAAATCTAAAGATACGATCTTTAAAGGAGCATGACTGTGCTTGCTTTATTTGAGTAGTAAGGGCCTAGCATGCCAACCTGTTTCTCTGCAGCAAATACCACTGGGGAACACTTGTGGATTTTTGTTAGAGCAGCTCTTGTGTCACAAGATATTTGTGTTTCGGAAATGCTGCACAAACAATGGATGTTCTGCAAAGTATTATTCTAATGTAAATGTTCACACTATTGTTTGATACTAGGAGGAACAACCCAGGCAGAAGTCAGACGGTGAAAGCCAAGTTTCTTTGAACCTGTTTAATTTATTACATTGATTCTAGGGTAGTACACAATGTACATGACTTGGTACATAGAGGGAGGAGGTAAATGTAGGATAACTAGAAGCCAAGATCACACCTGTCGAATTGCAATTCATTGGAAGTCTAGTAAACATTTGTATTTTGATTGTAAAATGTACATTTTTTCTTTAAGATGGGAAATGTTTTATTTTTATTTTTGTATTTTATGCTAACATTAAAGTAGCTGTCATTGTTTATAGTACATGATTGGGGGAATTGTTCCGTGTGCCCCCTGCTGGACATCTTAAGCGATGGACGTGTATTGGGGCTATTCAGTTGTTGCTCCGATAGACACCAATTAGCCGCGGCAGTCACATTTTTTTCGCAACCCCTGGAGGTACGAGAACAAATGTGTTAAAGTCATAGTTTGGGTGCTTATTCAGGCTCTTTAGACAGGTTTAGCTGCTTTGCGCCTCAACTGGCAATAGGCATCGGATCAACAATTGAATAGCTCTGATAGACGCCATGGGGGGAATTCAATTGTTTCATGCGCCCCCAATGTGTTAATGTAACGTTTTGTTAACTTTTTTTTTTTGTGTTTGTGTGCGTGCGATTGTACCCAGTTATACAGATAGATGCATACCCTCCGACTGTACCTTTTTAGCAGGTACAGTACCTTTTTTTTATGGTCTGTACTGATTTTTGGCTCTCCAAACTTCCATTGAAAGTATAGGAAAAGGGGCGTAACCCGTGACCACGCCCCTTTTTGTAATTTGTACCGATTTTTATGTGTAAAATGTTGGAGGGTATGCATAATGTAATCTATCAAGATGAGGTGGAACTTAATTCATTGGAACATTTATTACTAAAGGAAGGATCCTCTGCTTGTGCTTTAAATGAAAAATAAAAAAATGCTGCTGGATCATTTATTTATATGAACGTTGAAGAAAGCAATTTTTTAATTAGCCACAAATAGTGATATTTTCCAGCTCTGAAGAATGTTCTGAAATCTTATGTTTTTCACATTACGGATGGGATGTTCTAAGACGGCGGTAACACTCTGCCGCATTCTGCATTGATACTTATCGCATGTGTACGAACATATTCTATAGATTGTAAGCTTGCGAGCAGGGCCTTCCTACTTCTATGACTGTTTCTTATTACCTTATTTTGTTTTATCATCGTGTCCAATTGTAAAGCACAACGGAATTTGCTGCGCTATATAAGAAACTGATAATAATAATAATAATTTTGTGATTAGTATCGCAATGCGGTAAGAGCTGCCAGCTGCATTACCTGCGCCACCGAGTGAGAGGGTTTGCTGGGGTCTCGGTCACCTCCCAGCCCCAGGAGGTGATGTTTGTTGCCAGTCCCAGACTCCTCCTCCTCTCTGCAGCCGGAAATACAGCCGGCTGTGTTCCTGGGGCAGGAGGAAGCTGGGACCCGGGACTGCGATGGGGAGGCTGCCTGCAGTCATGTATGCGGGGATGGCATGGGCGGTGGGATGCGGTAAGAAGCCTATAGGCCTCTATAGGGTATCAATACAATAAGAGAAGGTTGTTTTTTTTGTTTTGTTTTTAAAGGAAGCGAATTGACTGTATAGGAAAGGAGTGGGTTAAACCCCATAGGCTGGGGGCAGGCCTGTTTTTTGAGCTTTAGGGGTGGAGGTTATAGGGTCCTATAGGAATAGAGTATAGGGGTGGGCTAGTGGTATGATTAGTCTGGTGAGGGGGCTGGGTCAGCCTCTTTTTTTTGTTTCAATTTGCATATTGGAGTTGATTGGCTGGTGTGTTTATCACCTTGCACTTTTCACTGGTTTATCACTTCCTTATGCCTTCTCCAGGTTAATACATCTGCCCCTAAATTTCATATGGGTGCACAAAACATGAACCACATACACAAATAAAAGGAAAAATACTGAGCTTTTTAATTTCTGGTTGAATAATCCAACATCTCTCTTTCGGGTATATGATAGATGTAAGAACATATAACGTCCTTTCTCTAACGTCCTAGTGGATGCTGGGAACTCCGAAAGGACCATGGAGGGGAATAGCGGGCTCCGAAGGAGGCTGGGCACTCTAGAAAGATTTATGACCACCTGGTGTGCACTGGCTCCTCCCACTATGACCCTCCTCCAAGCCTCAGTTAGATCTTGTGCCCGGCCGAGGTTGGATGCACACTAGGGGCTCTCCTGAGCCTCTAGAAAGAAAGTATAGAATTAGGTTTTTTATTTTCAGTGAGACCTGCTGGCAACAGGCTCACTGCAGCGAGGGACTAAGGGGAGAAGAAGCGAACTCGCCTGCTTGCAGCCGGATTGGGCTTCTTAGGCTACTGGACACCATTAGCTCCAGAGGGATCGACCGCAGGCCCAGTCCTTGGTGTTCGGTCCCGGAGCCGCGCCGCCGTCCCCCTTACAGAGCCAGAAGCAAGAAGAGGTCCGGAAAATCGGCGGCAGAAGACATTAGTCTTCACCAAGGTAGCGCACAGCACTGCAGCTGTGCGCCATTGCTCCTCATGCACACTTCACACTCCGGTCACTGAGGGTGCAGGGCGCTTGGGGGGGGGGGCGCCCTGAGCAGCAATAAAAACACCTTGGCTGGCAAAAATACCACAATATATAGCCCCAGAGGCTATATATATGGTAAATACCCCTGCCAGAATCCAGAAAAAAGTGGGAGAATAGGCCGCGGAAAAGGGGCGGAGCTATCTCCCTCAGACACACTGGCGCCATTTTCTCTTCACAGTGCAGCTGGAAGAAAGCTCCCCAGGCTCTCCCGTGTAGTTTTCAGGCTCAAAGGGTTAAAAAGAGAGGGGGGGCACTAAATTTAGGCGCAATATTGTATATACAAGCAGCTATTGGGGAAAATTCACTCAGTTATAGTGTTAATCCCCACATTATATAGCGCTCTGGTGTGTGCTGGCATACTCTCTCTCTGTCTCCCCAAAGGGCTTTGTGGGGTCCTGTCCTCAGTCAGAGCATTCCCTGTGTGTGTGCGGTGTGTCGGTACAGCTGTGTCGACATGTTTGAGGAGGAGGCTTATATAGTGACGGAGCAGATGCCGATAAATGTGATGTCGCCCCCTGTGGGGCCGACACCAGAGTGGATGGCTAGGTGAAAGGTATTAACCGACAGTGTCAACTCCTTACATAAAAGGGTGGATGACGTAACAGCTGTGGGACAGCCGGCTTCTCAGCCCGCGCCTGCCCAGGCGTCTCAAAGGCCATCAGGGGCTCAAAAACGCCCGCTCATTCAGATGGCAGACACAGATGTCGACACGGAGTCTGACTCCAGTGTCGTCAAGGTTGAGACATATACACAATCCACTAGGAACATCCGTGACTTGATCCCGGCAATAAAAAATGTGTTACACATTTCTGACATTAACCTCTAAAAATGGGTTTTTATGTTGGGGAGAAAAAGCAGGCAGTGTTTTGTTCCCCCATCAGATGAATGAAGGAAGTGTGTGAGAAGGAAAAGTTACGCTGGGAGATATCCCCTAGGGTGGATAAGGCGCTCACACGGTTGTCAAAATAGGTGGCACTTCCGTTTTAGGAACGGCCACTTTGAAGGTACCTGTTGATAAAAAGCAGGAGGCTATCCTGAAGTCTGTTTTTACACACTCAGGTACTAGACTGAAACCTGCAGAGCGTGCTGCTGTAGCGTGGTCGGTGACCCTGTCAAACATACTAGTTTGCTAACATGAGAACATATTAAAGACGTCGTCTTATATATGAGGGATGCACAGAGGGATATTTTGCCGGCTGGCATCCAAAATGAATGTAATGTCCATTCTGTCAGGAGGGTATTAGAGACCTGTCACTGGACAGGTGATGCTGACTTTAAAAGGCGCATAGAGATTCTGCCTTATAAGGGTGAGGAATTATTTGGGGATGGTCTCTGGGACCTCGTATCCGCAGCAACAGCTGGGAAGAAATATTTTTACCTCAGTTTTCCTCACAGACTAAGAAAGCACTGTATTATCAGGTACAGTCCTTTCGGCTTCAGAAAAGCAAGCGGGTCAAAGGCGCTTCCTTTCTGTACAGAGACAAGGGAAGAGGGAAAAAGCTGCACCAGTCAGCCTGTTCCCAGAATCATAATTCTTCTCTCGCTTCCTCTGAGTCCACAGCATGACGCGGGGGCTCCACAGGTGTAGCCAGGTACGGTGGGGGGCCGTCTCAAAAATTTCAGCGATCAGTGGGCTCGCTCACAGGTGGATCCCTGTTTAATTCAAGTAGTATTTCAAGGGTACAAGCTGGAATTCGAGATGTCTTCCCCCCGCCGTTTCCTCAAATATGCCTTGCCGACAACTCCCTCAGGCAGGGAGGCTGTGCTAGAGGCAATTAATAAGCTGTATTCCCATCAGGTAATACTTAAGGTGCCCCTACTTCAACAAGGACGGGGTTACTATTCCACACGGTTTGGGGTACCGAAACCGCATGGTTCGGTGTGACCCTTTTTTATATTTAAAATCCTTGAACACATACATAAAAAAATTCAAGTTCAAGATGGAATCGCCCAGGGCGGTTATTGCAAGCCTAGACGAGGGGGATTACATGGTATCCCGGGACATCAAGGATGCTTACCTGCATGTCCCCATTTACTATCCTCGCCAGGAGTACCTCAGATTTGTGGTACAGGATTACCATTACCAAGTCCAGACTCTGCCGTTTGGACTGTACATGGCACCGAGGGTGTTACCAAGGTAATGGCCGGAATGATGATACTCCTTCGAAAAAGGGGAGTTTTAATGATCCCGTACTTGGACAATCTCCTTATAAGGGCGAGGTCCAAGGAGCAGTTGCTAGTCGGGGTTGCACTATTTTGGAAAGTGCTACAACAGCACGGTTGGATTCTAAACAGTCCAAAGACACAGCTGTTTCCTACGACACGTCTACTGTTCCTGGGGATGGTTCTGGACACAGACCAGAAATAAGTGTTTCTCCCGGAGGAGAAAGCCATGGAGCTGTCATCTCTAGTCAGAGACCTCCTGAAGCCAAAACAGTTATCGGTGCATCATTGCACGCGAGTCCTGGGAAAAATGATAGCTTCCTACGAAGCAATCCCATTCGGCAGGTTCCATGCAAGAACTTTTCAGGGGGACCTGTTAGACAAGTGGTCCGGATCACATCTTCAGATGCATCAGCTGATAACCCTGTCTCCAAGGACCAGGGTATCTCTACTGTAGTGGCTGCAGAGTGCCCATCTTCAAGAGGGCCGCAGGTTCGACATACAGGACTAGGTCCTAGTTACCATGGATGCCAGCCTTTGAGGCTGGGGGGCAGTCACACAGGGAAGAAGCTTCCAGGGACTTTGGTCAAGTCAGGTGACTTCCCTACATAAATATTCTGGAACTGAGGGCCATTTACAATGCCTTGAGTCAGGCAAGGCCTCTGCTTCAAAAGGCCGGTCCTGATCCAATCAGACAACATCACGGCAGTTGCCCATGTAAACCAACAGGGCGGCACAAGAAGCAGGATGGCGATGGCAGAAGCCACAAGGATTCTCCGATGGGCGGAAAATCATGTGTTAGCACTGTCAGCAGTGTTCATTCTCGGAGTGGACAACTGGGAAGCAGATCTTCTCAGCAGACACGACTTACACCCGAGAGAGTGGGGACTTCATCCAAAAGTCTTCCAAAGGATTGTACACCATTGGGAAAGGCCACAGGTGGACATGAAGGCATCCCGCCTCAACAAAAAGCTATAAAAGATATTGCGCCAGGTCAAGGGACCTTCAGGCGATAGCTGTGGACGCTCTGGTAACACCGTGGGTGTACCAGTCGGTTTATGTGTTCCCCCCCCTCTGCCTCTCATACCAAAGGTACTGAGAATAATAAGAAGGCGAGGAGTAAGAACGATACTCGTGGTTCCGGATTGGCCAAGAAGAGCCTGGTACCCAGAACTTCAAGAAATTATATCAGAGGACCCATGGCCTGTGCCGCTCAGACAGGACCTGCTGCAGCAGGGGCCCTGTCTGTTCCAAGACTTACCGCGGCTACGTTTTGATGGCATGGCGGTTGAACGCCGGATCCTAAAGGAAAAGGGTATTCCGGAGGAAGTCATTCCTACGCTGATTCAAGCCAGGAAAGATGTAACTGCAAAACATTATCACCGCATATGGCGGAAATATGTTGCTTGGTGTGAGGCCACAAAAGGCCCCAACAGAGGAATTTCAACTAGGTCGATTTCTGCATTTCCTACAAGCAGGAGTGTCTATGGGCCTAAAATTAGGCTCCATTAAGATACAGATCTCGGCTCTGTCGATTTTCTTCCAGAAAGAATTAACTTCAGTACCTGAAGTTCAGACATTGTAAAAGGAGTGCTGCATATTCAGCCCCCGGTTGTGCCTCCAGTGGCACCTTGGGATCTCAACGTGGTGTTGAGTTTCTTAAAATCACATTGGTTTGAACCACTAAAAACCGTGGATCTAAAATATCTCACGCGGAAAGTGGTCATGTTATTGACCTTGGCTTCGGCCAGGCATGTATCAGAATTGGCGGCTTTGTCGTATAAAAGTCCTTATCTGATTTTCCATATGGAGAGGGCAGAATTGAGGACTCGTCCCCAGTTTCTCCCTAAGGTGGTATCAGTTTTTCACTTGAACCAACCTATTGTGGTGCCTGCGGCTACTAGGGACTTGGAGGATTCCAAGTTACTGGACGTAGTCAGGGCCTTGAAAAATTATGTTTCTAGGACGGCTAGAGTCAAGAAAATTGACTCGCTATTTATCCTGTATGCACCCAACAGGCTGGGTGCTCCTGCTTCTAAGCAGACTATCACCTCGCTGGATCTGTGACACGATTCAGCAGGCGCATTCTGCGGCTGGACTGCCGCATCCTAAATCAGTGAAAGCCCATTCCACAGGGAAGGTGGGCTCATCTTGGGCGGCTGCCCGAGAGGTCTCGGCTTTACAACTTTGCCGAGCTGTTACTTGGTCAGGGGCAAACACGTTTGCAAAATTCTACAAATTTGATACCCTGGCTGAGGAGGACCTTGAGTTCTCTCATTCGGTGCTGCAGAGTCATCCGCACTCTCCCGCCCGTTTGGGAGCTTTGGTATAATCCCCATGGTCCTTTCGGAGTTCCCAGCATCCACTAGGACGTTAGAGAAAATAAGATTTTACTCACCGGTAAATCTATTTCTCGTAGTCCGTAGTGGATGCTGGGCGCCCATCCCAAGTGCGGATTGTCTGCAATACTTGTAAATAGTTATTGCTAACTAAAGGGTTATTGTTGAGCCATCTGTTGAGAGGCTCAGTTGTTTTCATACTGTCAAACTGGATATAGTATCACGAGTTGTACGGTGTGATTGGTGTGGCTGGTATGAGTCTTACCCGGGATTCAAAATCCCTCCTTATTATGTCAGCTCGTCCGGGCACAGTGTCCTAACTGAGGCTTGGAGGAGGGTCATAGTGGGAGGAGCCAGTGCACACCAGGTGGTCATAAATCTTTCTAGAGTGCCCAGCCTCCTTCGGAGCCCGCTATTCCCCTCCATGGTCCTTTCGGAGTTCCCAGCATCCACTACGGACTACGAGAAATAGATTTACCGGTGAGTAAAATCTTATTTTTAGATGGAGAATCTGAAACTATGTGTGCTTCCCTCACATATGCATTTACAGGTTGAGTATCCCTTATCCAAAATTACTGTATTAGCAATCAAGGGATTAGCACAAAAAAATATCAATGATCGTGCTGTAGTTTTCACAACACAAGTGGGTTTAAAACAGGTTGCACTTACAGGACGTACTGTTAAAATTCACATGTAAAACATCCACATTAGCAAACACAGGAACACTGCATATATCTCACGGAGTCCCACGGATGTACAGTACGGTACCAGCAGCTGCAGCTCCGGAATCTGCAGTCACTTCTCCAGGGTGATAATACAGCGCCAGCGGATGTCCAAGAAGCGGTAAGTCACAAAGGCCACCCTTTGTAAAAAATATTAAAAAGCTCAGTACTTTTTTTATTTGTGTATGTGGTTCATGTTGTGTGCACCCATATGAAATGTAGTTACCACTGTGGTGTATTACTCTTTACATGTTTAAACAGGGAGGCGCAGGAGTAAACACATAGTTCTATTTTTCCCTCTATAGGGTATCGCCATAAAAAGCTGGCGATACCCTCTGCGCTGATAAGCGGGCAGACGGATCTTAGTACATTTGAAAATGCTGTAAAAACCACAAAAATGGGGATTTTACAGCATTTTTCCTTTAGTAAATTCCGCCCTAAGGGTGGGATGTACTAAGCTTGCGGTGTACAACCTGCCACACATCACATTGATACTAATCTCATATGTACTAACCTATTTGATTTGTATTGCGAAGGACATCTCTTCCGATGAGCTGTCCTTTGCGATGTTCTCCGGTTCCTCAACTTTTGGGTTTATGACTCTGGAGTCCAGCTGTGCATGTACAGAAGGACGCTGCAGGGCATGCTGGCAGGGATCCGATTGGATCCCTCACACAGTGCAATGCAGAGAGAAGCCCATGGGCTTCTATAGAGTAACGCCAGCTATAGCTGGCATTACCCTCCATATCGGAGCCCCAGCATCGGGGCTTCAGTATATTTGGAAATGTGGTAAAACCCCCACATGTACCCGCATGTCTGCTTTAGTAAATCCCTGTATTTCTTGCAATACTTTGATTACATATCATATGTAATGCAGTGAGGTCAGTGGTTGGGGCGGCACTGTTCAGTATCAAATATAAATATATATATATATATATATATATATATATATATCTATACAGGTTGAGTATCCCTTATCCAAAATGCTTGGGACCAGAGGTATTTTGGATATGGGATTTTTCCGTATTTTGGAATAATTGCATAGCATAATGAGATATCATGGTGATGGGACCTAAATCTAAGCACAGAATGCATTTATGTTACATATACACCTTATACACACAGTCTGAAGGTAATTTTAGCCAATATTTTTTTATAACTTTGTGCATTAAACAAAGTGTGTCTATATTCGCACAATTCATTTATGTTTCATATACACCTTATACACACAGCCTAAAGGTCATTTAATACAATATTTTTTATAACTTTGTGTATTAAACAAAGTTTGTGTACATTGAGCCATCAAAAAACAAAGGTTTCACTATCTCACTCACTCAAAAAAGTCTGTATTTCGGAATATTTGGATATGGGATACTCAACGTGTGTGTGTGTGTGTATATGTATATATGTGTGTATATGTATAGATATTAGTGATGTGCACCGGACATTTTTCGGGTTTTGTGTTTTGGTTTTGTATTCGGTTCCGCGGCCGTGTTTTGGATTCGGACGCGTTTTGGCAAAACCTCCCTGAAAATTTTTTGTCGGATTCGGGTGTGTTTTGGATTCGGGTGTTTTTTTTACAAAAAACCCTCAAAAACAGCTTAAATCATAGAATTTGGGGGTCATTTTGATCCCATAGTATTATTAACCTCAATAACCATAATTTACACTCATTTTCAGTCTATTCTGAACACCTCACAATATTATTTTTAGTCCTAAAATTTGCACCGAGGTCGCTGGATGGCTAAGCTAAGCGACACAAGTGGCCGACACAAACACCTGGCCCATCTAGGAGTGGCACTGCAGTGTCAGACAGGATGGCACTTAAAATAAATTGTCCCCAAACAGCACATGATGCAAAGAAAAAAATAGGCGCACCAAAGTCGCTGTGTGACTAAGCTAAGCAACACAAGTGGCCGACACAAACACCTGGCCCATCTAGGAGTGGCACTGCAGTGTCAGGCAGGATGGCACTTCAAAAAAATTGTCCCCAAACAGCACATGATGCAAAGAAAAATTAAAGAAAAAAGAGTTGCAAGATGGAATTGTCCTTGGGCCCTCCCACCCACCCTTATGTTGTATAAACAGGACATGCACACTTTAACGAACCAATCATTTCAGCGACAGGGTCTGCCACACGACTGTGACTGAAATGACTGGTTGGTTTGGGCCCCAACTAAAAAAAGAAGCAATCAATCTCTCCTTGCACAAACTGGCTCTACAGAGGCAAGATGTCCACCTCATCATCATCCTCCGATTCCTCACCCCTTTCACTGTGTACATCCCCCTCCTCACAGATTATTAATTCGTCCCCACTGGAATCCACCATCTCAGGTCCCTGTGTACTTTCTGGAGGCAATTGCTGCTGGTGAATGTCTCCACGGAGGAATTGATTATAATTCATTTTGATGAACATCATCTTCTCCACATTTTCTGGAAGTAACCTCGTACGCCGATTGCTGACAAGGTGAGCGGCTGCACTAAACACTCTTTCGGAGTACACACTGGAGGGAGGGCAACTTAGGTAGAATAAAGCCAGTTTGTGCAAGGGCCTCCAAATTGCCTCTTTTTCTTGCCAGTATACGTACGGACTATCTGACGTGCCTACTTGGATGCGGTCACTCATATAATCCTCCACCATTCTTTCAATGGTGAGAGAATCATATGCAGTGACAGTAGACGACATGTCAGTAATCGTTGGCAGGTCCTTCAGTCCGGACCAGATGTCAGCACTCGCTCCAGACTGCCCTGCATCACCGCCAGCGGGTGGGCTCGGAATTCTTAGCCTTTTCCTCGCACCCCTAGTTGCGGGAGAATGTGAAGGAGGAGATGTTGACGGGTCACGTTCCGCTTGACTTGACAATTTTCTCACCAGCAGGTCTTTGAACCTCTGCAGATTTGTGTCTGCCGGAAAGAGATACAACGTAGGTTTTAAATCTAGGATCGAGCACGGTGGCCAAAATGTAGTGCTCTGATTTCAACAGATTGACCACCCGTGAATCCTGGTTAAGCGAATTAAGGGCTCCATCCACAAGTCCCACATGCCTAGCGGAATCGCTCTGTTTTAGCTCCTCCAATGTCTCCAGCTTCTTCTGCAAAAGCCTGATGAGGGGAATGACCTGACTCAGGCTGGCAGTGTCTGAACTGACTTCACGTGTGGCAAGTTCAAAGGGTTGCAGAACCTTGCACAACGTTGAAATCATTCTCCACTGCGCTTGAGTCAGGTGCATTCCCCCTCCTTTGCCTATATCGTGGGCAGATGTATAGGCTTGAATGGCCTTTTGCTGCTCCTCCATCCTCTGAAGCATATAGAGGGTTGAATTCCACCTCGTTACCACCTCTTGCTTCAGATGATGGCAGGGCAGGTTCAGGAATGTTTGGTGGTGCTCCAGTCTTCGGCACGCGGTGGCTGAATGCCGAAAGTGTCCCGCAATTCTTCGGGCCACCGACAGCATCTCTTGCACGCCCCTGTCGTTTTTTAAATAATTCTGCACCACCAAATTCAATGTATGTGCAAAACATGGGACGTGCTGGAATTTGCCCAGTTGTAATGCACGCACAATATTGGTGGCGTTGTCCGATGTCACAAATCCCCAGGAGAGTCCAATTGGGGTAAGCCATTCTGCGATGATGTTCCTCAGTTTCCGTAAGAGGTTGTCAGCTGCGTGCCTCTTCTGGAAAGCGGTGATACAAAGCGTAGCCTGCCTAGGAACGAGTAAACGTTTGCGAGATGCTGCTACTGGTGCCGCCGCTGCTGTTCTTGCTGCGGGAGGCAATACATCTACCCAGTGGGCTGTCACAGTCATATAGTCCTGAGTCTGCCCTGCTCCACTTGTCCACATGTCCGTGGTTAAGTGAATATTGGATACAACTGCATTTTTTAGGACACTGGTGATTCTTTTTCTGAGGTCTGTGTACATTTTCGGTATCGCCTGCCTAGAGAAATGGAACCTAGATGGTATTTGGTACCGGGGACACAGTACCTCAATCAAGTCTCTAGTTGCCTCTGAATTAACGGTGGATACCGGAACCACGTTTCTCACCGCCCAGGCTGCCAAGGCCTGAGTTATCCGCTTTGCAGCAGGATGACTGCAGTGATATTTCATCTTCCTCCCAAAGGACTGTTGGACAGTCAATTGCTTACTGGAAGTAGTACAAGTGGTCTTCCGACTTCCCCTCTGGGATGACGATCGACTCCCAGCAGCAAAAACAGCAGCGCCAGCAGCAGTAGGCGTTACACTCAAGGATGCATCGGAGGAATCCCAGGCAGGAGAGGACTCGTCAGACTTGCCAGTGACATGGCCTGCAGGACTATTGTCTTTCCTGGGTAAGGAGGAAATTGACACTGAGGGAGTTGGTGGTGTGGTTTGCAGGAGCTTGGTTACAAGAGGAAGGGATTTAGTTGTCAGTGGACTCCTTCCGCTGTCCCCCAAAGTTTTTGAACTTGTTACGGACTTCTGATGAATGCGGTCCAGGTGACGTATAAAGGAGGATGTTCCTAGGTGGTTAACGTCCTTACCCCTACTTATTACAGCTTGACAAAGGCAACACACAGCTTTACACCTGTTGTCCGTATTTGTGTTTAAATAATTCCACACCGAAGAGCTGATTTTTTTTGTACTTTGACCAGGCATGTCAATGGCCATATTCGTCCCACGGACAACAGGTGTCTCCCCAGGTGCCTGACTTAAACAAACCACCTCACCATCAGAATCCTCCTTGTCAATTTCCTCCCCAGCATCAACAACACCCATATCCTCATCCTGGTGTACTTCAACAGTGACATCTTCAATTTGACTATCAGGAACTGGACTGCGGGTGCTCCTTCCAGCACTTGCAGGGGGCGTGCAAATGGTGGAAGGCGCAAGCTCTTCCCGTCCAGTGTTGGGAAGGTCAGGCATCGCAACCGACACAATTGGACTCTCCTTGGGGATTTGTGATTTAGAAGAACGCACAGTTCTTTGCTGTGCTTTTGCCAGCTTAAGTCTTTCCATTTTTCTAGCGAGAGGATGAGTGCTTCCATCCTCATGTGAATCTGAACCACTAGCCATGAACATAGGCCAGGGCCTCAGCTGTTCCTTGCCACTCCGTGTCGTAAATGGCATATTGGCAAGTTTACGCTTCTCATCAGACGCTTTAAATTTTGATTTTTTTTGGTCATTTTACTGAACTTTTGTTTTTTGGGATCTTACATGCTCTCTACTATGACATTGGGCATCGGCCTTGGCAGACGACGTTGATGGCATTTCATCGTCTCGGCCATGACTAGTGGCAGCAGCTTCAGCACGAGGTGGAAGTGGATCTTGATCTTTCCCTATTTTAACCTCCACATTTTTGTTCTCCATTTTTTAATGTGTGGAATTATATGCCAGTATCAATAGCAATGGCCTACTACAATATATACTGCGCACAACTGAAATGCACCACAGGTATGGATGGATAGTACACTTGATGACACAGAGGTAGGTACAGCAGTGGCCTACTGTACCGTACTGCTATATATTATATACTGGTGGTCAGCAAACTGTGCAAAACTGAAATGCACCACAGGTATGGTTGATAGTATACTTGACGACACAGAGGTAGGTACAGCAGTGGCCTTCTGCACCGTACTCCTATATATTATATACTGGTGGTCAGCAAAATTATGCACTGTACTCCTACTATATACTGTCTACAATGCAGCACAGATATGGAGTGTTTTTCAGGCAGACAACGTATACTGGTGGTCACTGGTCAGCAAAACTCTGCACTGTACTCCTCCTATATAATATTATACTGGTGGTCCCCAGTCCCCACAATAAAGCAGCACACTGAGCACAGATATGGAGTGTTTTTCAGGCAGACAACGTATACTGGTGGTCACTGTCAGCAAAACTCTGCACTGTACTCCTGCTATATAATACAGCTGCTCCCCAGTCCCCACAATAAAGCAGTGTGAGCACAGATATATGCAGCACACTGAGCACAGATAAGGAGCGTTTTTTTCATGCAGAGAACGGATAAAACTGGTGGTCACTGATCAGCAAAACTCTGCACTGTACTCCTCCTATATTAATATACAGCTGCTCCCCAGTCCCCACAATTAAGCAATAAGTGTAGCAAGCACAAATATTTGCATCAACAATACACGGAGAGGACGCCAGCCACGTCCTCTCCCTAACATTTCCAATGCACGAGTGAAAATGGCGGCGACGCGCTGCTGCTTATATAGAATCCGAATCTCGCGAGAATCCGACAGCGGGATGATGACATTCGGGCGCGCTCGGGTTAACCGAGCCATACGGGAGAATCCGAGTATGCCTCGGACCCGTGTAAAAAGTGTGAAGTTCGGGGGGGGTTCGGTTTCCGAGGAACCGAACCCGCTCATCACTAATAGATATGTGTGTGTATGTGTATGTGTGTATGTGTATGTGTATATATATATATATATATATATATATATATATATATATATATATATATATATATATATATATATATATATATGTATGTATGTATGTATGTGTATATGTATGTATATATATATATATATATACACACACACACACACACACACACACACACACACACACACACACTAAAAACCACAGCACTCACCGCACCAGAAGCGGGGCTCAGCTATGCACTTACCACTCACAGGGTGGGGTGCATGTAACACTGCACTCTCCACCACAGAAGCGGGGTACACAGCTGTACTTACCACTCACAGGGCGGGGTGCATGTAGCCCATGACCACATCGCTCTAATAAATACAAACAGAGAACCCAGCACTCACCAAAGTAAACTCACTTATCCTCAACAATTCAATAAATAAATGATGGGGGTTTAGTTGGTGGATTGGCCAATGCACGGAAGCCTGTATACCGATTCAAGGTACCCCACCTTCATACAGGTCCTACACTATCACAGAGTCTTAAAACCTGACTACCACACTGCTGCATCATCTGCCTGCTAGATGTAATGTGTACCTGCCACAGACTTTATGGCTTTTAAAGGCACACTAGTCACCTATTGCACTGGCTCAAAGATGATTGCTAAAAAACAGCTGAGACAGGTTCAGGATAATAAAGTCCACACAGGGGTGCATGAGAAAGCTAGTGGCCACGGTTAATAAGAGCTAACCATAGATTAACCCCTTCATATACACACAGAGTAAAAACCACAGCACTCACCGCACCAGAAGCGGGGCTCAGCTATGCACTTACCACTCACAGGGTGGGGTGCATGTAACACTGCACTCTCCACCACAGAAGCGGGGTACACAGCTGTACTTACCACTCACAGGGCGGGGTGCATGTAGCCCATGACCACATTGCTCTAATAAATACGTATGTATATATACATATATATATATATATATATATATATATATATATATATATGTATATGTGTGTATGTATGTATGTATATTAGATAGGGTTTATTTTTTTTTATTTTTATGTAAAATATTATATCTATCTATCCCTTCACCTGGCTGTAGTGATAGTCTGCCATCTCCACTCTCCTGGCCGCACACTTGCTGCCTGCTTCGGCAACTGACCGATTACAGAAGCTGTAGTGTGCTAGGAGTGGTGGTGGGACGTGGTGCACAGCAAACGGGGGTAAGGGCGGCTAACACATCAAAACGATATGTAGCCGGCCGATCAGACAGGCGACGGAGCCTTGTGTCGGTAAGTGCATACACACTTGCGTGATGCAGGAGACAGTGGCGCGATCTAACATGCCATGCTGATTTCGGCATACAGAAGGTGTCTTCTGTCACCGTGGGAGCACACAAAGCCGGCATACACACTCAACAATATGCCTGGAAATGACAAATCTGGCGTTATCATTTTAGTGAGTACCCACCCTGACTGTAGTGGTGGAGGGTGCTGGAGCACAGCAGGGATGTGTCGGTGGATAAGCAGGGTGGGTCTGAGTGAAGCAGGACCTTAGATGCAGGCTCCCGAGCCCCAAAAAACACAGTCCCAGTGAAAGGAGAGAAAATGCTGTACTCACAAGCAGTCTCAGTGCAGACAGTCCTGATGTCTCCCCACGGGATGGCGGTGTCAGCGCATTTATAGCCATCAGACCGACCCTCTAAATACAGCGCCACTGGGAGGAACAAATGGCGCTGGAGAGCCGCCCCCAGGTCACCCCTCAGTGAAACAAATATATATTTTGTTTAGCAGTATTATTGACCACAATGCAGCCCTGTCCCCAGCTCTAGGCAGTGTCTGACTATCACAGAAAGGAGCCTTAGCTCGTAGCGGCATCACCTCGCTCTCTCCCTGACAGTCCTTGGATTTCCTATAAAGTGCTGCAAATTTGGTGAGTTTTAACTGTAAATATAATTAGAATAATAAAAATATGATATTTATAAGTTATATGTAAGTTCTATATATTCTAATCATTTCAAGGGTATCCAGAGTATGACGACACTGATGTTACATCAGTTATTTGGCTAAGCATCGGCGACAGATATGCCATCAAAAACTACACTTTTTTGCCAGCATATTTATTAAGCAAACTACAATATTTGGGGTTTGGTTTCACAAGAATTTTATTTATCAAATATTTGCTTCGCCAGCTAATTTATTTGAGTCATCATTATTTAACTGAAAATGTAACCTGTTTTGGACATTACAGATGTGTCCTTATACACTGCTTCTCAAGTCATGCCAAATAGCCCCATTCGGTGTGTCAGGTGCTGGGCAAGTCACACATGCTAAGTGGGTTTCGCTAAAAATGTGTTTTATGGAAGCAATAAAATAGTTTTGCTAGTGTTCCCAGACCAGTGTGATGTGCGACATTTATATATCTGTGTGTAACTGCATCTCAATCTATGCAGATAAGCGCTCAGATGTGACTAGCTGGAGCTTTCCTCACGCCAAGTTCCATTGTACTTAATCTGCGACTTTGTACATGTGTGAAACCAATTCTTGTCTGGTTAAAGTTGCAGCCTGGCGTCTCTAGTACACCGTGTGTGACTTTTCTCTGAGTCTGTGATGTGTATAATATGCAAAATGTTAAATATACAGTACACTACTCCTCTTAGAGCATCTCAGTCATGCCGTGCGTTTTGCGTCATAGGGTGCTCACTGCTAGGTGTATTTATCATTATGGTTACTTTGAATATAAAATAGAAATAGGGAGCCATGAGTTACCATTGTTTTATCACTGTGCAGTACACAGCTGTCACATAAAAATTAAGTGTTATATCTCTGGCAGGCTCATGTAACTGTACATTAACTGAACATAAAGTACATAGGTCCTGGTGCATGCATTGGACTGGAAGGGAGAACCCAGTTACACTGTTAGAATAATATAAAACGTATTTGTATAACCTTTTATTCTTTCAGCTCAAATCCACCCCCCTTCCCCAAATCCTGTATGATTACAAGTAAATACTATGCTAAATAGGTTCTTACATGGAAAGGCTATCCCTGGTGGAAACCCCTTTTTGTGTAAGGTGAGCCAAAAATAGGCTTCTCGTTAGCTTTCTGCCCATTGATCAATGTGTCTGAGTCTAGCTCGTGCTTAAATCAGTTTAATTGGGAATGCAGCCTTATTAGGACATTGGAACTGGAAGGGCATATGCACATCAAAGAGAATGTGACAGAGCATCTTACGTTTATACCCAGGATTTCCATCGTGTGGAACATGATTTTAGCAAGACGTTATGTCTCCAGCAACAAAGCTGCTAACATGTTCCAGGCGTGCCGTCCCCTAATTATAAAATGATGCAACAGCTGTGGTTATATAGTACTTTTGGGAACAAATGAGGGATTGCTGTTCCAAGTTACATTGTGTTTCCTTTGTTTGGAGGTGGAGTGTGTTGGGACTATGCACTCTGTACCTCTTACTGACCACAGCATATTCACACAAGAGGCTGGAGCCGTCTTCTGTTTGCTACACACAGTTTAGTTTGCCACTTAAGCATTTTATTATCGTTGCCCAGGTCACCCCATTGCAGGAATGCACATTACATGTCCACGCACCCACTTACACTGAGAGATTTAGAGCTTTGTGTCGCTGAAGATTTGTAAATAATCACTAAGTATTTCTCTTTTCTGGTTATGGTTTTTCCTGCAGCAATCTATTATAAGGTGTCAGGCATGTGCGGAGTCACAGTACTACTATAAATAAGACACAGAAAGCCATAGAATGCCTTAGTTTATGTAGTGGATTTAACAGATGTGTGAGACTCGTGTGAGACATATAGTAGATCATTTACTAACTGCAGACCATGTGGACTCGCATTTATTCTGTGCACAGGCTACTGCAGTATATGGGCCAAATGTAATAGCCTACAAGTGCTAAGCTTTCGACTTTTTATCTGCAGGATCTAAAGTGGCAATTTTTTTAAAGTCAAAACTAACCTGGTTTTGCCTTAATATTTAAAAAATATTAGGTCTCAATTATATACTTACCCATATAAAGCAAATCTGGTTGCTGCTACATTACATTGTAAGCACAGGACGGCTCGCATAACCTTTACCTTCAGAGCACCTTCCCAGGGCAAATCCTCTTGTGCAGGTGAAAAGGCCTTATGGCCCCCCAGCTAACTGGGAAATGCCGCTATAAATGCAAACTCTCCACCCCCTGAAGCCCCTTTAACCACTTAACTGGGCTCTTGCTGACACGGTCTCATCCCATGCAATTGTGCTGTCCTGCTGTTTGGCCTGACTTTAAGAGAAAAATTGTTCTTTGCATGTGTGGTCTGTCCAGCGACACCGCTGCTGGATTCTTGAAAACATCACTCTGGGACATATGCGCCACTAACAAAAGTGTGAGTTAGGGCACTTCAGTCCCCCCCCCCCCCCCTCAGCGCTGTTACGCTGATCTCTACTGATGACTCTCAGCTGTTCCCTACATGAAGCAAAGTGGTAATGCCATGGGAGATGGTAGGTAATGGCACTGAGAGGGGGTAATGCACCATTAAATCTTCTACCTTTGGAGATGGGGGGGGGGCAAGATACTTACATAGTGATACAGGTGGGTTGGGTTTGGGTGACCAGCGCATTTGAGATCCCACTGGTCACCATACCGATGCCGGGATCCCTAGCTTTAGATTGCCGCGCGGGGAGCGAGCGAGCAGCGAAGACCCTTGCAGGCTCACGCTTGCCACTTGTTCTGTTGGACATCCACGAGTGGGAAGAGACCCTGTTAGTCAGCATGCCGACTGTCGTGCTTTCAATCGCTCAGGATCCCGGCGTCTGTATAGTGACTGGCAGTCGGTCACATAACTACATCCCATACAGGTCACTGGGAGGGTTTATTAGTGCCAAATTTTGCTATAATTTCTCTATTGCATCCTAGAAAATGATAGAATCATATTGGTTACCATGGGCAACACCACCACTTGCTTGTCAGTTTACCCCTTATGATCTATTTAAGTTATAAATAAGTTTTACCCGAGAAGTATCTTAAAGCCCAGAAATGTTTATTTAATTGAAAATAGTGGCTCTGAGAGGGGTAGGAGACCAAGCTTTGCTGTGACACTTTGGCACAGAGAACTAAACACTTTTCTGCTTGTCCATACACCAAGGCTTCCTGAGTCCTGAGAGTAGACCGTCTTGTGAATGTACGCAATTGTAATTGTCCTTTCTATGATAAAAACATCTCTTGATTTCTGTAAAGAATTGCCACGAGTTTTGATGATCCTCTTCTCTTTTCAATCTAGATACGCTACAGCTCTTGGACAGCTTATAGATACAGAGAGGCTTTTGAGAAGCCACACACTGAAGGACCTTGAAGAAGCTTTATTTTGCCAGACCAAGATTTCTGGTAATTTGACTTGGGATTCCTACTGGGAAAGAAATGATCCATTGAGAGACATTGATGAAGTGGCCATCCCAGTCTTAAGCATCTGCAGCCAGGATGACCCCATACGTGGGGACCCCCAGAATACTGTGCCGTTTGAGTTGTTCGAGACAAACCCCCACTTCTTCTTGCTGATGAGCCGGTATGGTGGCCACTGTGGCTTCATCAAAGAGGACATGTCCAGCACGATGTGGAGCCACACTGTTTTACTGGATTTCTTCAAGTCCACCGTAGACTTTTTTGCCATGGAAGAACGGCTGAAAGGTCTCTCCAGGAGAAAAGGAACAATCTCTTCCTCCATGAACAGGACACTTCAGGGAAGAGCCTCCTGTAGAAAGGAACAAAGCTGTCCACATAATATACATGAAATTTATAACTGGCAGCGCTCCTACACCAGGTGACAGGAGCTATAGTGCTAAGAATTAGCGGCATAACTCTGTAGATGAAACCTGGGGAAATATTAGGCCCAGTATTTTTAGCAGTGTTTAACATTTACATATTCCACAGATGAAACTGTTAATCTATTAATAAATCCACTGAACCTGAAAATTTACATTTTCATATATGAATCATGGAGGTAGAATACATTTTGTTAAGTTGATATTCCTTTACAGCTTTTTTAAAAGCTAAAGATTACGAGCTCATACTATTAGACTGATGCTCCCCTTCCTTCCACATCATAAGAGGTGTCCAGATACATGTGAAATAACTGAGAATGCAGTTCTCTGAAGTATTGTGATATCACTGGTCCTATCCCTGTGTATGATTCAAATAATCCACAAAGTATATCTGCCCAGCAAGTCTACAAAGCGGTCACTAAAACTCTGCCTGCTCAGCATTTCCACCATGGCTTTGGGTGGATCCGAGTGCTGAGAACTGCTAGAGGAGGCATGGCTATGTCTCCTTTTATATAATGCGATTACTGCCACAAAGTATATGGCTCCTTCATTGCGGCCTCGCAGCTAGAAGAGCCTCCTGCCTAATATGGCAGCTTTCTGAAAGTAAACACGATAGACCTAGAGTATACGCACACCAGTTAGGTCCGGTATATTCATAGGTATATTTATAATGGGTGCAGGGGAACCCCGCACTGCACACCCTGCACCCAGCTCATACTTGACTAGTGTGTTGGCAAGCGGGTCCCTCCTCCTTTGCGACTCCATCTTTGGGAGGATGGTGCCACACCATGAGAACCTTTGTTCTCATGTGTGCATGTGCCACCTTCCAGATTATCACTGGACAGATGGCGCCCCAGAGAAGGAGGGATAAGATGTACATCTAGAGCAGAGGGTCACGCTGCTCAGAGGAGGGGTCTGCTTCACACAGGTCCCCTCGGGGGTTAATATGCCACTGGCTGTATCATTTTGTAATACCTGGTTAAGTGGGATCTCAAGGGACAGGCACCGGAACCTCCCTACGCCCCTGGGGACATCTTGCTAGAGAGGTATCTCGCTTATCCGGTTTCTCACTTATCAAGGTTCAAGAAGTGTTTGTCTCACTTACTTATTCATGTACAAACAGTACGTGTTTTACTTGTAGAGGTGCTTAAATGGTAAATAAAAATATGTACATTATGTATTCTGAAAAAAAACACCTTTTATATGCAAACAAATACTTACAAAACAATTCAAATAAAGTTATGTCACGCTGCTGTCTCTCTCTCTCTCTCTCTCTCTCTCTCTCTCTCTCTCTCTCTCTCTCTCTCTCTCTCTCTGGGCTTCCTCGGCTCCACCCCCAACAGCCTTTTTTATACCCCTTTCACACCGCACAAATAACCCGGTATCGACCCGGCATATTGCGGGGTCGGCGTGCGGTGTGAAAGCGCCATAGTTGAAATCCCGGGTCACCTGACCCGGCAATTCAACCTGGGAATAAAGCAGTGTTATTCCTGGGTTGAATACTGGGTCAATAGCAGCGTAAACGGGCTCCCGGGTTGATGCGCCCCGGGACCCGTTCACTACAACAGGGAGAGGCGGCGCAGAGATGATCTTATCTCCGATCGCCGCCTCCGCGCCCGCTGCTGGCCCCGCCGCTATGGCAACCCGCCCAGCATATTGCCGGGTCAGGGAAGCCAGCAGTAGCGTCCAATGCTGGATCCCACCCGGGAAGGACCCGTTTCCAATTCTCGGGTGGGATCCGGCATTGGCAGTGTGAAAGGGGTATAAGTTTCACATTCATTCTATGGCTGTGCATATGTTGCTTCAGATGGGTATACACTATACAATTATCTGGCAGATAATTGTATAGTGTATGCCCAGCATTACATTTTCCTGCTTCTGTCCTAAATTCCTTCCACTCTGGGGGTCATTCTGACCCATTTCCGCGCTGCTTCTTTTTTTTGCAGCCATGCGAACGGGTCCAGAATATGCAGCGGGCGCAATGCGCAGGCGCGTCACTGCCTGCCGATGGGAAATGCCTGGCAACGACTGATTTAAAGAAGAAAACAATCGCTGCCACGATCGCAACGTGATTGAAAGGAGGAGGGTGTTCCGGGGTGGCAACTGACCGTTTTCTGGGAGTGGCGAGGAAAACGCAGGCGTTTGCAGGGCGGGTGTCTGACATCAATTCCGGGACCTGACCGGCTGAAGTCAGTGGGTAAGTAAGTCCAGACCTACTTAGAAACTGCACAAAATGTTTTTGCATAACTCGGCTGCACAAGTGATTGCAGCCTTGCTATGCAAAAATACACTCCCCCATAGGCGGCGTCTAGTTGATCGCACGGGCTGCAAAAAGTGGCAGCGTGCGATCAACTTAGAATGAGGGCCTGTGTTGCTTTGAAAACAAAGCCATTGGAGAAGTTGTCCAGCTGCTACGTATAATTTTCTAAATGTTACATCAACACTGATTGGTGTCCATGGGCAACTTCTCCACTGGCTCACTTCTCCACTCTTTTCACTGCTTCATGAGCAGACCTCCTAAAGAGGTTTGACAGTCTCAATAACATAGGTGTTTGTGAGATCCCAACATTGCACTAAAAAAAAAAAACAATCAGTCCCAGTAATAGTGGTTTCCCACCTATCCAGGTCCCACTTTACCAGGTTTAGCTGTATATAAAATGTGATATTTATTATATTAAAAGAATTGTAACTTTAACTGTTCTTTGACCCTTTTAAAATTTTACAGTATGGAAATAAAAGGGTCGGAAACAATAAATCTGTTAGCCCTTGTTTCCGGACTTTCCACCAATGTTATTTAAGTAGGGAATACATAATATTGTTGAAAGCTAATATAATGTACAGTAATACTAGGTGCTACTTGCACTACTTTAAATAAATAGTGTAACACACACTGTGGGGATCATTTAGAGTGTGAGCAACGTTGGGTCTGCACATCTGGATTTGTACATCTGGCTTTAAATGCGCCTGTAGCAGATGTATGGTAATCATCAATTTGTAATGTAAAATAGACACATCTCAAAGTGAAGTGGTTACACTGCATCTTCTGTACTGTACATTAATGCCATTGAACTGTCGCTCGATGAGTCTGTAAGTGCAACTCATCTGGGTGCAAGTTGTGTACATACACTGTACAATTGTTATACAAGTTCAAAATTATACCACACAAATATAACTTAAATGAGCCCCTATGTGTTACTTCATTGCATACCGTAATGTGTACAAAAAATATACTGTAACCCATAGCAATTAAACAGATTTTTGCTTTTGTTTTCACAAACAAGCAGCAATATATCATGTGCGATCTTATTGCTTGCTGTGGAATATAGCACAGTTGTGCATACCGCAACATGTTATTGCAATATACTGTATGTTGCTTTGTTACTTGTTATGAAATGTTCTGTGAAGGTCTGTCTCTTAATACTATTTGGCGGCAGGGAGTGTAGAAAGTACTGTATCATATAGTATAGCACTGAGGGATATACTCTGCTCATACAACATTGGTGGTCATTCCGAGTTGTTCGCTCATTGACGTTTTTCGCAACGCAGAGATTAGGTGGAAAATGCGCATGGTACGCAGTTTTCAGGGATGGGAAGGTTAGGGTTAGGTACCAAGGAGGGAGGGTAAAAGGCCCCATACAGTACTGCGACATGTCAATCACGGCGATCACCACGGCAGCCTCCTGGACAGCAGGATCGCCCAAGTTACATCGTATGCTGTCATTTTGCATATGATGTATCTTGCGCGATCCTGGCCGATCCCAGCCACGCCTGTGGGGTCGGACCAGATTGAATGTGCAGCACATTCAATCTGGAGGATCCAATCAGATGCTTACGGGGCCTCGGATTGGATACGCAGCCACAATGCCCGATTTCACCCAATATATAGGGCCGAATGTCCGAACTGGGCTCAAATCGGGCATAATCGTGCTAGTGTATGGAGCCCTTTAGGGTTAGGCACCTAGCAGGGGAGGTTAGGGCTAGGCATCAAGCAGGGAGGGTTAGGTTTAGACAACGGGGAAGGGAGGGTTAGGGTTAGGCACCAAGCGGGTAGGGTTAGGGTTCGGCACCCACAAGGGAGGGTTAGGGGGCTTACTGGGGGGCTGTCGGGACTCTGATGGTCGGGGTGCCGCTGTCGGCATTCTGACCGCCAGCATTCTGTCCATTGGGAAATCATACTGAATATATATATTTTAGACTAGAGAAAAACACACTGCGCTTATGTTATCAGTTCAGCACACATCAGCTGAACTTTCAGTGTGTTATAAACTGAATATTTTTGCTGAAAGAGTCAACTCAGTCACAGTATGAAGGCATGAGAATCACAATAACGTTTCTGGTACTCGTACCACAAAAGTATGCACTGTGGGTTTAATACGACATGATGTTATACTGCACCATCAGGTGTCTAACCATCTGTCCCTGCACTGGTATATGCCTAGGGAAGTGGTCTGGCTGACGCATCTCTCACCCAGGTGAATTCCTCCCTCCTGTCCAGTGGTCTGATTCTTGGTGTGTGGCCGGCGGGTACCTGACGGTGGTGCGGTGTGCAAGTCTCAGCATATACCGGTGCAGGGACGGATGGTTAGACACCTGACTATGCAGTATAACATCATGTGGTATTAAGACCACAGTGCATACTTTTGTGGTACGAGTCTAGTCCCATTGTTTGCTATGCTTTTAAGGAAAGTGAATAAATTGTTTCATGCCCGATAGAGCGCTGCTTTCATTGTGTGTGTGTGTGTGTGTGTGTGTGTGTATATTTCTCTGACGTCCTAAGTGGATGCTGGGACCATGGGGATTAGCGGCTCCGCAGGAGACTGGGCACAACTAAAGAAAGCTTTAGGACTACCTGGTGTGCACTGGCTCCTCCCACTAAGACCCTCCTCCAGACCTCAGTTAGATTCTTGTGCCCGGCTGAGCTGGATGCACACTAGGGGCTCTCCTGAGCTCCTAGAAAGAAAGTATATTTAGGTTTTTTATTTTACAGTGAGATCTGCTGGCAACAGACTCACTGCAGTGAGGGACTAAGGGGAGAAGAAGCGAACCTACCTAACAGGTGGTAGTTTGGGCTTCTTAGGCTACTGGACACCATTAGCTCCAGAGGGATCGACCGCAGGACCCGACCTTGGTGTTCGTTCCCGGAGCCGCGCCGCCGTCCCCCTTACAGAGCCAGAAGCATGAAGAGTCCGGAAAATTGGCGGCAGAAGACTTCGGTCTTCACCAAGGTAGCGCACAGCACTGCAGCTGTGCGCCATTGCTCCTCATGTACACCTCACACTCCGGTCACTGATGGGTGCAGGGCGCTGGGGGGGGGGCGCCCTGAGGGCAATATAAGACACCTTGGCTGGCAAATCATCACAATATATAGTCCCAGGGCTATATATGTGATAAATTACCCCTGCCAGAATACATAAAAAAGCGGGAGAAAAGTCCGCCAAAAAAGGGGCAGGGCTTCTCCCTCAGCACACTGGCGCCATTTTTTCTTCACAGTGCAGCTGGAAGACAGCTCCCCAGGCTCTCCCCTGTACTTTTCAGGCTCAAAGGGTTAAAAAGAGAGGGGGGGCACTAAATTTAGGCGCAATATATGTATACAAGCAGCTATTGGGGGGAAAATCACTCAGTTATAGTGTTAATCCCTGCATTATATAGCGCTCTGGTGTGTGCTGGCATACTCTCTCTCTGTCTCCCCAAAGGACTTTGTGGGGTCCTGTCCTCAGTCAGAGCATTCCCTGTGTGTGTGCGGTGTGTCGGTACGGCTGTGTCGACATGTTGGATGAGGAAGGTTACGTGGAGGCGGAGCAGAGGCCGATAAATGGGATGTCGCCCCCTGTGGAGCCGACACCAGAGTGGATGGATAGGTGGAAGGTATTAACCGACAATGTCAACTCCTTACATAAAAGGCTGGATGACGTAACAGCTGTGGGACAGCCGGCTTCTCAGCCCGCGCCTGCCCAGGCGTCTCAAAGGCCATCAGGGGCTCAAAAAACGCCCGTTACCTCAGGTGGCAGACACAGATGTCGACACGGAGTCTGACTCCAGTGTCGACGAGATTGAGACATATACACAATCCACTAGGAACATCCGTTACATGATCTCGGCAAGGAAAAATGTGTTACGCATTTCTGACATGAACCCAAGTACCACATAAAAGGGGTTTTAGTTTTTGGGAGAAAAAGCAGCCAGTGTTTTGTTCCCCCATCAGATGAATGAATGAAGTGTGTAAAGAAGCGTGGGTTCCCCCGATAAGAAACTGGTAATTTCTAAAAAGTTACTGATGGCGTACCCTTTCCCGCCAGAGGATAGGTCACGTTGGGAGATATCCCTTAGGGTGGATAAGACGCTCACACGTTGGTCAAAAAAGGTGGCACTGCCGTCTTAGGATACGGCCACCTTGAAGGAGCCTGCTGATAAAAAGCAGGAGGCTATACTGAAGTCTGTATATACACACTCAGGTTATATACTGAGACCTGCAATTGCCTCAGCATAAATAGTGCTGCTGCAGCGTGGTCTGATACCCTGTCAGATAATATTAATACTTTAAGACAGGGATAATATTTTGCTAACATAGAGCATATTAAAGACGTCGTCTTATATATAAAGGATGCACAGGGGGATATTTGCCGGCTGGCATCCAGAATTAATGCAATGTCCATTCTGCCAGGAGGGCATTAGAAACCCGGCAGTGGACAGGTGATGCTGCCTGTAAAAGGCACATGGAGATTCTGCCTTATAAGGGTGAGGAATTGTTTGGGGATGGTCTCTGGGACCTCGTATCCACAGCAACAGCTGGGAAGAAAATTTTTTACCTCAGGTTTCCTCACAGCCTAAGAAAGCACCGTATTTTCAGGTACAGTCCTTTCGGCTATAGAAAAGCAAGCGGGTCAAAGGCGCTTCCTTTCTGCACAGAGACAAGGGAAGAGGGAATAAGCTGCACCAGCAGCCAGTTCCCAGGATCAAAAATCTTCCCCCGCTTCCTCTGAGTCCACCGCATGACGCTGGGGCTCCAGAGGTGGAGACAGGTGCGGTAGGGGCGCGTCTTGGGAACTTCAGGGACCAGTGGGCTTGCCCACAGGTGGATCCCTAGGTTCTGCAAATAGTATCACAGGGATACAGGCTGGAGTTCGAGGCGACTCCCCCTCGCCGTTACCTCACATCAGCCTTGCCTGCTACCCTCGGAGAAAGGTAGTACTGACGGCAATTCACAAGCTGTACTTCCAGCAGGTGAAATCAAGGTACCCCTCCTTCAACAAGGCCGGTGTTACTATTCCAAAATGTTGTGGTACCGAAACCAGACGGTTCGGTGAGACCCATTCTAAAATTGAAAGCCTTGAACACTTATATACGAAGGTTCAAGTTCAAAATGGAATCGCTCAGGGCGATTATTGCAAGCCTGAAGAATTTCATGGTATCACTGGACATCAAGGATGCTTACCTGCATGTCCCTATTTACCCTCTTCTCCAGGAGTACCTCAAAATTGTGGTACAGGATTGTCATTACCAATTCCAGACGTTGCCGTTGGTCTGTCCCCGGCACCGAGGTATTTACCAAGGTAATGGCCGAAATAATTATCCCGTACTTGGACGATCTCCTTATAAAGGCGAGGTCCAGGGAGCAGTTGTTCGTCGGAGTAGCACTATCTCGGGAAGTTCTACAACATCACGGCTGGATTCTGAATATTCCAAAGTCGCAGCTGGTTCCTACGACACGTCTACTGTTCCTGGGTATGGTTCTGGACAGAGAACAGGGTAAAAAGGGTTTCTCCCGGAGGAGAAGTCCAAGGAGTTGTCGTCTCTAGACAGAGACCTCCTAATACGTATACAGGTGTCGGTGCATCAATGCACGCGAGCCCTGGAAAAGATGGTAGCTTCTTACGAAGAAATTCCATTCGCCAGGTCCCATGCAAGGATTTTCCAGTGGGATCTGTTGGACAAGTGGTCCGGGTCGCATCTTCAGATGCATCGGCGGATAACCCTGTCTCCAAGGGCCAGGGTGTCGCTGTTGTGGTGGCTGCAGAGTGCTCATCTTCTAGGGGGCCACAGATTCGGCATACAGGACTGGGTCCTGGTGACCACGGATGCCAGCCTTCGAGGCTGGGAGGCAGTCACACAGGGAAGAAACTTCCAAGGCTATGGAAAAGTCAGGAGACTTCCCTACACATAAATATTCTAGAACTAAGGGCCATTTACAATGCCCTAAGTCAGGCTAGACCCCTGCTTCAACACCGGCCGGTGCTGATCCAGTCAGACAACATCACGGCGGTCGCTCATGTAAACCGACAGGGCGGCACAAGAAGCAGGATGGCGATGGCAGAAGCCACAAGGATTCTCCGATGGGCGGAAAATCATGTGTTAGCACTGTCCGCAGTGTTCATTCCCGGAGTGGACAGCTGAGAAGCAGACTTTCTCAGAAGACACGACCTCCACCCGGGAGAGTGGGGACTTCATCCAGAAGTCTTCCAAATGATTGTACACCGTTGGGAAAGGCCACAGGTGGACATGATGGCGTCCCGCCTCAACTAAAAGTTACAAAGATATTGCGCCAGGTCAAGGACCCTCAGGCGATAGCTGTGGACGCTCTGGTAACACCGTGGGTGTACCAGTCGGTGTATGTGTTCCCTTCTCTGCCTCTCTTACCCAGGGTAATGAGAATAATAAGAAGGAGAGGAGTAAGAACTATACTCATTGTTCCGGGTTGGCCAAGAAGAGCTTGGTAACCAGAACTCCAAGAAATGATCTCAGAGGACCCATGGCCTCTGCCGCTCAGACAGGACCTGCTGCAGCAGGGGGCCTGTCTGTTCCAAGACGTACCGCGGCTGCGTTTGACGGCATGGCGGTTGAACGCCGGATCCTGAAGGAAAAGGGAATTCCGGAGGAAGTTATCCCTACGCTATTTAAAGCTAGGAAAGAAGTGAACGCAAACCATTATCACCGCATATGGCGGAAATATGTTGCGTACTGTGAGGCCAGGAAGGCCCCAAAGGAGAAATTTCAGCTAGGTCGATTTCTGCACTTCCTACAGTCAGAGGTGACTATGGGCCTAAAATTGGGTTCCATTAAGGTCCAGATTTCGGCTCTATCGATTTTCTTCCGAAATTGAACTGGCTTCACTGCCTGAAGTTCAGACTTTTGTTAAGGGAGTGCTGCATAGTCAGCCCCCGTTTGTGCCTCCAGTGGCACCGTGGGATCTCAACGTGGTGTTGGATTTCCTGAAGTCGCATTGGGTTGAGCCACTTAAATCCGTGGAGCTATAATACCTCACGTGGAAAGTGGTCATTCTGTGGGCCTTGGCGTCGGCCAGGCGTGTATCAGAATTGGCGGCTTTGTCATACAAAAACCCTTATCTGTATTTTATATGGATAAGGCGGAATTGAGGACTCGTTCCCAATTCCTTCCTAAGGTGGTATCGGTTTTTCATGTGAACCAACCTATTGTGGTGCCTGCGGCTACTTGGGACTTGGAGGATTCCAAGTTACGGGACGTAGTCAGGGCCCTGAAAAGTATATGTTTCCAGGACAGCTGGAGTCAGGAAAACTGACTCGCTATTTCTCCTGTATGCACCCAACAAGCTGTGTGCTCCTGCTTCTAAGCAGACGATTGCTCGCTGGATCTGTAGCACGATTCAACTTGCACATTCTGCGGCTGGACTGCCGCGCCCTAAATCTGTAAAAGCCCATTCCACGAGGAAAGTGGGCTCTTCTTGGGCGGCTGCCCGAGGGGTCTCGGCTTTCCAACTTTGCCGAGCTGTTACTTGGTCGGGTTCAAACATTTTTGTAAGAGTCTACAAGTTTGATACCCTGGCTGAGGAGGACCTAGAGTTTGCTCATTCGGTGCTGCAGAGTCATCCGCACTCTCCCGCCCGTTTGGGAGCTTTGGTATAATCCCCATGGTCCTTACGGAGTCCCAGCATCCACTTAGGACGTCAGAGAAAATAAGATTTTACTCACCGGTAAATCTATTTCTCGTAGTCCGTAGTGGATGCTGGGTGCCCATCCCAAGTGCGGATTGTCTGCAATACTTGTATATAGTTATTGCCTAACTAAAGGGTTATTGTTGAGCCATCTGTTGAGAGGCTCAGTTATATTCATACTGTTAACTGGGTATAGTATCACGAGTTATACGGTGTGATTGGTGTGGCTGGTATGAGTCTTACCCGGGATTCAAAATCCTTCCTTATTGTGTCAGCTCTTCCGGGCACAGTATCCTAACTGAGGTCTGGAGGAGGGTCTTAGTGGAGGAGCCAGTGCACACCAGGTAGTCCTAAAGCTTTCTTTAGTTGTGCCCAGTCTCCTGCGGAGCTGCTAATCCCCATGGTCCTTACGGAGTCCCAGCATCCACTACGGACTACGAGAAATAGATTTACCGGTGAGTAAAATCTTATTTTATATATATATATATATATATATATATATATATATATATATATATATATATATATATATATATATATATAAAACAAAATCTAGGCACAAGGGCAGGTGATAATGGTATACAGGTGCAGGTAAACGTAAGACGATGTTGGTGTGCAATATGGCAGAGGGCACCAAGGCAGGGTAATAATAGTGTACACAAGGGAGTGCTGGCAGCATGTTGTAATATTATATATGTGTGTATGCAAGCTGTGTGTACTTCTGTATGCAAGGTTTCTGTAAGTAAGAACCCCTATACTTACGGAACACTCCCAAGAATACCATCATGTATGCACTTCATGTGAGAGCTCTTTGTCATTTAGTTACATTAGGGTCTATTTACTAAGCCTTGGATGGAGATAAAGTGGACAAACATAAAGTACGAGCCAACCAGCTCCTAACTGACCTTATTCAGTAAGGATTGCAATTTCTGCAAAAAAGCAGTTTGTGCGATCAAATAGTTGCCGCCCAGAAATAGAGAAAAACCGCCCACTGCAAAAATTGCGACTGCATCGCAATATGCGGGCTGATCGCAAAACCGTATGCAATTCCCGGAACACTGAAGATTTTTCATATCTGCGCCAGGCAAGGTCATCAACAATTCTTGCGAACAAGAGGCTGGAAGTGGTCATCGCTGACGTCAGAGGCCCTCCTTAAAACGGTTTTTTTTTCTGACACACCCAGAAAACGGCGGGTCTATATTGCGATCACGATGCACATGCACAGTCGTTCGATAATCGGACTGATTGCGATTCACAAATTTTGAAATCCTTACTGAATGAGGTCCTGTGTTTCAAAAAAAGAGAGGAGCTGATTGGCTGATACTTTCTCTCTGTCCACTTTATCTCCATCCTAGGCTTAGTAAATAGACCCCATTAGCCTTTATTTCAAATTACACTTTTATTAGCAGCCATATCCAGGACCTTCAGTCACATCATCCTTTATTTAAAGCACACATTTAAAAATACTGTCTTCGTGCCATGACCTTCCATTTTGCAGTCAGACACCTTACTCATGGAGCAATTTGCTCCTATATGGGAAGTATGAGAGTTATTTAATATGTGTGACTGCGTTGCTCAGGGTCATTAGGGATAGATGGGGGAAGCCAGGTGATGCTGGTGATTAAAGAGGAGGAAATTGCAAGTGTGATTGATAAAAACAAAAAATTGACATGTTCTGCAGAACAGTGCTCCTTGCTTTGTGAGGTCCTGTGCAGTGGCATATGTTGCACCACCCTAGTTACGGCCCTGAGCTAAGTACTGGAGTTGATGGTAGCTAATCAATACAAATTATCCAAATATTTTGTTGTGATACAATGCAGACCACAAATCTCTGGCAGTAACAGGTACTCACCATTCCTTTTCATTATCCACGAGTCTGTGGTACCGTAATTGCAGCATAGTGCCTCACTTACTGATACCCGCAACAACATAGAGGGGAATAAGGTTGACCCCCTGAGTCGCGCACAGTGTCGAAGCTGCACACAGTTGGCCAATGTTTTAAGTCAGCGCTTGCATGAATTGCATTGTGCATGCGCCCCGAATATTAGTGCTCCGATGCAGTACAGAATCATACGCACGGTCTGTAGAATTCATTGGGCGTTCCTGGGAGGTACACTAATTGTTGTGACATGTCATTTAACGTTGAAAACATTTGTGTCAACCATTTACATGTCAACCTTTTGACTGTCAACTTTTTGTACCTTTCAAAATTTGTGCGTCTATCTGTTGACCTATTGACCCTATCGATCAGTTGCATGTCGACCATATAGTGTCGACCTATTCACTGTCGACCCAATGATCCACATCCGTACTGGAAAGTAAGAAGCAGGGTTGCCTATATATTATGTGACCTCATCTGAACTCGGTCGCACAAACAAGGTCTTTCCACATGAAAATCTAATGTTGAAAAACTCATCTATCAACTTCAACGCCATTGAGGGATTTCATATAGTAATGCTGTCATTTTACAATGCTATGATAAACCGCCTCCATTACTTTACTGCAGATCCCTGAGGCACAAATGTTATTTTGAACCATCCAAGCTCCAAAAAAACAAACATATTATTTTTGTATACTACTCCCTGTGCAAATTTTCAAAAGCCATATTTATAAAGTAACTTAATTAGAATATGGTTTCCTGGATTCATCTTTTATGGCTGCCATATACAGAAAACTTTATCATCTCAATAAATCACAGCTAACCGTTTCAGGTTACTCCCGTGAGAGAAATCGACATGGCAGACTGTTTCTTTAGCTGCAGCCGGCCGACAAATCGGAGAGGAGCTACACCCGGTAACTTATCAAGCAGAAAATGTTCATCATTGAGAGAGGCAACTCCTGGTGAAAATGATCTTCATTTTTTTTTTTTTTATGCACCGAACTGCTTCATATTTTTAGCTGATACAGAATTAAGCTTACACCAATTTGAATAGAATATCTTGTGTGAGTTTACACTGCATAGCAGAAAATTAGTGCACTCGAGAATGCGGAGTCAAATGCTGATTACATCTCTGCTTGCAGCTAGAGAGGGATCCGGTCTGAAGATCGACAGTATCTAGGTCGACAATGTTTAGGTCGACCACTATAGGTCGACAGTCACTAGGTCGACATGGATGGAAGGTCGACAGGGTTTCTAGGTCGACATGTGCTAGGTCGACAGGTCTAAAGGTCGACATGAGTTTTTCACATTTTTTTTCTTTTTTTGAATTTTTTCATACTTAACGATCCACGTGGACTACGATTGGAATGGTAAAGTGTGCCGAGCGAAGCAAAGGCACCATGCACGAAGCTCGCGAGCCATGTGAGGGGACGTGGTGCACTAATTTGGGATCCCGGTCACTCTACGAAGAAAACGACACCAAAAAAAAATCCTCATGTCGACCTTTAGACCTGTCGACCTAGAAACCCTGTCGACCTTCCATCCATGTCGACCTAGTGACTGTCGACCTATAGTGGTCGACCTAAACATTGTCGACCTAGATACTGTCGATTTGATGAACCACACCCGCTAGAGAGGCGGAAGAGGGTTCTGAAAGTGCTGTCTCACATAGGCAAAGTTTAATGAAGGTGTGTTCATGCAAATGCAGTCCATGCTTTCTTCCCAGTTCACCTTTGATTATTATTATTATTATCATCCTTTATTGGTATGGTGCCACAAGGGTTCCGCAGCTCCCAATTACAGAATACATAAACAATCAAAACAGAAAAACAACAACTTACAGTTAAAGACAATATAGGACAAGTACAGGGTAAATAAACATAGGTACATCATCAGATGACACTGAAATAAGTATCAGGTGGCAGAAGACCGCAGGAATTGGTGCAGTTGAAGATTATTAAAGTAAGAAAAGGATAAGCACATGAGGGAAGAGGGCCCTACTCGTGAGAGCTTACATTCTAAAGAGGAGGGGTAGACAGACAGGGGTGACACAGATGGGGTACATAGAGAGCGTGGAACAAAGGGTTAGGATGAGATTTGGCAGGGTTTGGTGAAGAAGTGGGTCTTGAGAGCCTGTTTGAAGTTTTGTAGAGAGGTGTAGAGTCTGAAGGGAAAAGGTAGGGAATTCCAGAGAAAAGGGAGCAGCACGTGAAAAATCTTGAACATAGGAGTGGGAGGAAGTAGTCAGTAGGCAGGAGAGTCCGCGTGCATTACCAGAGCAAAGAGGATGGGAGGGAGTGTATAGGGAGATAAGGTCAGAGATGTAAATGGGAGAGGAGTGGGTGAGGGCTTTGTAAGTGAGCGTTAGAAGCTTGAAATGGATTCTGAAAGGGAAGGGGAGAGAGTGAAGGTCTTGTAAGAGAGGGGAGGTGGACGCAGTGCGTTTGGTGAGGAAGTTGAGCCGGGCAGCAGCATTGAGGATAAACTGGAGTGAAGAGAGGTATTTGTAAGGGATGCCAGTTGGGAGGATATTACAGTAGTCCAATCTGGAGATGACCAGCGAGTGGATATAAGGGTCTTAGTAGCATTCTGGGTCAGAAAAGGTCTGATCCTGGAAATATTTTTTAGATGAAAATAGCAGGTTTATGAGAGGTTCTGAATGTGTGGTTTGAAGAAGAGGGAGGAGTCAATAATTATTCCATGACAGCACACTTGGGGGCTAGAGGAGATAGTAGTGCCATCAATAGATAATGAAATTGTGGGAGGTGAGGATATGCGGGAGGGAGGGAAGATGATCAGCTCAGTCTTAGACATGTTAAGTTTAAGGAAGCACTGGAACATCCAAGAAGAGATAGCAGAGAGACAGTTGGAGATGCGAGTGAGGAGAGCGGGAAAGTGGTCCAGGAAGGAAAGGTAGATTTGAGTGTCATCAGCATAGAGATGATATTGGAAGTCAAAAGAACTAATGAGCTCACCTAATGAGGACGTTTAGAGAGAGAAAAGGAGAGGACCAATGACAGAACCTTGGGGGACACCTAAAGTTAGTGGAAGTGAGGGGGAGGTGGAGTCATGACAGGAGACAGAATGAACGGTCAAAGAGGTAGGAAGACAGCCAATAGAGGGCAGTATCACACAGACTAATGGAGTGAAGGATTTGCAGTAGGAGAGGGTGGGCCACAGTGTGAAAAGGAGCAGAGAGATCAAGAAGAATAAGTAGAGAGTAGTGGCTCTTAGATTTGGCAGCATGGAGGTCATTGCAGACTTTTGTGAGGGCAGTTTCAGTGGAGTGGAGACGACGGGATCCAGACCGGAATGGGTCAAGCAGTGAGTGGGAGGAAAGAAAGGAATTAAGGCAGTTGTAGACAATACACTGAAGGAGTTTGGAGGTAAAAGGGAGGAGAGAGATGGGTCGGTAGTTGGAGAGAGTGTTTGGAACAAGGGTAGGTTTTTTAAGAATAGACGAGACAAGAGCATGCTTGAAGGCAGTGGGGATAGTGCCTGATGAGAGGGAGAGATTGAAAAGGTGGGAAAGGTGGGAACAGGCAGAAGGAGAGAGGTAGCGGAGGAGGCGGACAATGCTAGATTAATGACAATAGATTGATTGGTTGCTTTGGGAATCTTCTCTATCACTTTCAAAAGCTGATACATCTCTCCCTTATGGCGGAATGTACTAAAGCCAAAAATGCAGCCAAACACAGCTTTAGTTGACATTACCCAATAGAAGCCTATGGGCTTTTTTTTCGCAATGTCCCTTAGAGGGATCCAATCAGATTTATTTATTTGTTTGTTTGTTTGTTTATATATATATATATATATATACATACATACACGTACAGTATATATAAAATTTACATACTCATAAGTGTTGGCAGGTGCTCTGGGCTATCTAGTGCAGTGACGTCAGTCCACATACTTTGTGACTTAAACAGTAATGCAGATTTATTTAGTGTACACAGGTAACTCAGATGTAACACTG
Source organism: Pseudophryne corroboree (assembly GCF_028390025.1). Classification (NCBI taxonomy): domain Eukaryota; kingdom Metazoa; phylum Chordata; class Amphibia; order Anura; family Myobatrachidae; genus Pseudophryne; species Pseudophryne corroboree. The sequence continues at coordinate 910,183,603 of NC_086445.1, read as the reverse complement.
ATAGCTGTAATCAGGAGCCCATATATCACACAAGGTAACAGCATTCAGTAGTGGTACTTATCAGCAGATGTCTGTGGTGGTGAAGCATGGAGGACTGCACAGCCCTGCAGTCTGACTCACACTGTAGAAAAGATGATGCAGGCACTGGAACGCTGTGAGTCTCTGTAGCTGAGATTTGCTCCCAGTCTCAGCTCTGCGCACTTGTACACACCCAGACTCTGTCTCTCAGTCTCTGTCACACTCCTCACTCTATCTGAGATGGAGGAACAGGAACCTACATCATATCACTCCGCCTCCCAGTGACTCCTGGCACTAGAGGTCTAACACTAGGGGATGCCCCCATAGACTGATACACAGAAGGGCATTCGTAATATTTTGGAAGTCCTAGGAAAAAATCACGAATCAATACACCATCGGTCAAATACGCCTGCAATTTGGTAGAAATCGGTAATTTACTAAAAAGTGCAAATCACAAACACTGCCGACAATAGCCAAACACTACCGTGCAGAAATACAATTCGTGAAAAAGTGCTAAAAAAAACCAGACCTGCTTTTTTATCCCGTGTTTGGATAGGCATGCAGGGATCCATGAGATCCGTGCATGTTTATCAGTGGGAAGGGGATGGGAAAGTGTGTATTTTTTGAAAAAAAAATTGCGTGGGGTCCCCCCTCCTAAGCAAAACCAGCCTCGGGCTCTTTGAGCCGGTCCTGATTGCAAAAATATGGGGGAAAAAAGGATAGAGGTTCCCCCATATTTCAACAACCAGCACCGGGCTCTGCGCCTGGTCCTGGTTCCAAAAATACGGGGGACAAAAAGCGTAGGGGTCCCCCGTATTTCTGAAACCAGCACCGGGCTCCACTAGCCAGATACACAGCCGGGGGACACTTTTATATAGCTCCCGGCGGCCCTGGCATTACATAACCAACTAGTCACCCCTGGCCGGGGTACCCTGGAGGAGTGGGGACCCCTTCAATCAAGGGGTCTCCCCCCCTTCCCCCTCCAGCCACCCAAGGACCAGGTGTGAAGCCCGAGGCTGTCCCCCCCATCCATGGGCTGCGGATGGGAGGCTGATAGCCATTGTGTAAAAAAATGAATATTGTTTTTAGTAGCAGTACTACAAGTCCCAGCAAGCCTCCCCCGCAAGCTGGTACTTGGAGAACCACAAGTACCAGCATGCAGAGGAAAACCGGGCCCGCTGGTACCTGTAGTACTACTACTAAAAAAATACCCCAATAAAAACATAAGACACACACCTTGAAAGTATAACTTTAATACATACATACACACCTCCATATACACATACTTACCTTATGTTCACACGAGGGTCGGTCCTCTTCTCCATGTAGAATCCATGGTGTACCTGTGGAAAAAATTATACTCACAAAATCCAGTGTAGAAGCCTCTTCTTATTTAATCCAGTTGTAATCCAGGTACTTGTCAAAATAAAAAAACGGACACCCGACCTCGCACTGAAAGGGGCCCCATGTTTTCACATGGGACCCCTTTCCCCGAATGCCAGGAACCCCCTCTGACTTATGTCTAAATGGGTTCCATCAGCCAATCAGGGAACGCCACGTTGTGGCATCCTCCTGATCGGCTGTGTGCTCCTGTACTGTATGACAGGCGGCACACGGCAGTGTTACAATGTAGCGCCTATGCGCTCCATTATAACCAGTGGTGGGAACTTTGTGGTCAGCGGGTGACCGAAAGTAACCTCACCGCTGACCACAAAGTTCCCACCATTGGTTACAATGGAGCGCATAGGCGCTACATTGTAACACTGCCGTGTGCCGCCTGTCATACAGTACAGGAGCACACAGCCAATCAGGAGGGTGCCACAACGTGGCGCTCCCTGATTGGCTGAAGAAACCCTCTTAGACATAAGTCAGAGGGGGTTTCTGGCATTCGGGGAAAGGGGTCCCATGTGAAAACATGGGGCCCCTTTCAGTGCGAGGTCGGGTGTCCGTTTTTTTATTTTGACAAGTACCTGGATTACAACTACCTGGATTATAAAAAAAAGTGCACAATGAACCTTAGCACGGATCTCTCAGATCCGGCCGAGATTCATTGTATTAAAGTCGGCAGTGTTTTACAAGTCACTCACGTAAAACACTGTTAAAACACGTAAAAAACGAATTACATCGACATCGGTAAAACCGAAAATGCAGAATACGGCAGTTTAATAAATTAGTCGTACTAAATTCAAAAAGTTGCATATTTACACTTTCGATGTCATTCGTGATTGAACTTTGACCTCAAACGGAAAATTACGAATCTTAGTAAATTTACCCCTGTGTATTCTTTGTGCTTCTTTTAACTGTATGTTTGTTACATCATTTGTATGATTTGCACATGTTCTGAACTGTACCATTAAACCGCTCTGAGCATTTACACACGTCCAGTCTTGACACGCAACTGCTCTCACATGACATACTTTCATGAGTCTTGTTTTATTTGTTTTATGCAATTATTTCTTTGCCTTTATACATCCTGTGGAAAGTGAAATACATTTTTAACTTATTTTATATAAATTGAATTATATAGGAGAAAACATGTAAAACAGGATTGACAGTGACTCTTCCTATTGTTACTTTATTACAAATGCTAAATGTTTACCACAAAATGTAATGACTTTCATACTGAATTCCAATGATTGGGGTTGGGTATGGGATCCCGACAGTAAGGATGCCGATGGTGAGAATACTGACAGCGACATCCCAACGGTCAACGGGGAAGAGTCACATCCAACATGTGGTGAGCCAGAGGCGGAACTACCGGCAGTGCAGGCAGTGCACTGCACTGGGGCCCGCCTCTGTCCAGGGGCCCAAGCATGTAATGAGTCAAACTGACTCATTACATGCCGCTGTGCGCTGCGGGCAACCGCTGCCCGCAGCGCACAGCCGCCCGGCGAAGAGAGGAGAGGAGCAGCGGTACTACAGACGGGGGAAGGAGGAGGAGGGAGGCTGAGAAGGGAGCCGCAGCAGCGCTTTGTTACTGGTGGAGGCGCTGCTGCTGCTGCCCCTCTGCTTCCCTATAGGCTGTCTTCCGAGAACAGCCTATAGGGAAGCAGAGGGGCAGCAGCAGCAGCGCCTCCACCAGTAACACAGCGCTGCTGCGGCTCCCTTCTCAGCCTCCCTCCTCCTCCTTCTCTCCAGCCCGGGAATCGTCTCTGACGCTGCACCGAGGAGCCTGAGCCAGCGGAGAGGGTAAGTATAATTCTTCTTTCTTTCTTTCTTTCTTTCTTTCTTTCTTTCTTTCTTTCTTTCTTTCTTTCTTTCTTTCTTTCTTTCTTTCTTTCTTTCTTTCTTTCTTTCTTTCTTTCTTTCTTTCTTTCTTTCTTTCTTTCCTTCTTTCCTTCTTTCTTTCCTTCTTTCTTTCCTTCTTTCTTTCCTTCTTTCCTTCTTTTTTGTGCCTGCCTGCCGCAATGTGTAAAAATGGGGGACTACCTGCCGCACTGTGTAAAAATGGGGGACTACCTGCCGCAATGTGTAAAAAGGGGGGCATACCTGCCGCAATGTGTAAAAAGGGGGGACTGCCTGCAGCAATGTGTAAAAAGGGGGGACTGCCTGCCGCAATGTGTAAAAAGGGGGGACTACCTGCCGCAATGTGTAAAAAGGGGGGACTACCTGCCGCAATGTGTAAAAAGGGGGGACTGCCTGCCGCAATGTGTAAAAAGGGGGAATCAGCCTGCCGCAATGTGTAAAAATGGGGGACTGCCTGCCGCTATGTGTAAAAAGGGGTAATCTGCCCGACGCAATGTGTAAAAAGGGGAATCTGCCTGCCGTAATGTGTAAAAAAGGGGGACTGCCTGACGCTATGTGTAAAACAGGGGGACTGCCTGACGCTATGTGTAAAAATGGGGAATCTGCCTGCTGCTATGTGTAAAAATGGGGAATCTGCCTGCCGTAATGTGTAAAAATAGGGACGCTGTCTGCCGTAATGTGTAACAAGGGCACGCTGTCTGCCGTAATGTGTAAAAATGGGGACGCTGTCTGCCGTAATGTGTAACAAGGGCACGCTGTCTGCCGTAATGTGTAACAAGGGCACGCTGTCTGCCGTAATGTGTAACAAGGGCACGCGGTCTGCCGTAATGTGTAACAAGGGCACGCGGTCTGCCGTAATGTGTAACAAGGGCACGCTGTCTGCCGTAATGTGTAACAAGGGCACGCTGTCTGCCGTAATGTGTAACAAGGGCACGCTGTCTGCCGTAATGTGTAAAAAGGGCACGCTGTCTGCCGCTATGTGTAACAAGGGCACGCTGTCTGCTGTAATGTGTAAAAAGGGCACGCTGTCTGCCGTAATGTGTAACAAGGGCACGCGGTCTGCCGTTATGTGTAAAAAGGGCACGCTGTCTGCTGTAATGTGTAAAAAGAGGAATCTGTTCGCTGTAAGGTGTAAAAGGGTCTCTACCTGGTGTAGTGGTGCTACTGTGCGGCGTAATTTGAATAATGGAGACTACTGTGTTGGTATTATTTTGTGGCCACACCCCTTCCCCACGAAGCCACGCCACTATGTATTTTTGCGCGCGCCTACGGCGCGCACTGCCCCTGGGGTGGACTTGGATGGGGGGGGGGGGCCCCAAAGCATTTTGTCGCACCTGGGCCCACCGCTTGCTTGTTCCGCCACTGTGGTGAGCATACATCTAATGTGGGAGATGGTAGCATAGCACAGCTTTCCTATATAGAGAGCGCTTGATCCATTAATCTACATTTACCCAGCTTGCTGTGCTTGCAATACAAATTGACCAGCCACAACACTTATTCTATCTGGTGTTTTTGCATCATAAACTGAACATCTGAAACTACACCAATATAATCCAGCATATACCATTATGATCCAACTCAATTTGAGTTCTTTTTTTGTGCAACAAGCTCTTTTTAATACTGTGAAACATAGAGCCTAATTCTGAGTTGATCGCAGCAACAAATTTGTTAGCAGTTGGGCAAAACCATGTGCACTGCAGGAGGGGCAGATATAACATGTGCAGAGAGAGTTAGATTTGGGTGGGGTGTATTCAAACTGAAATCTAAATTGCAGTGTAAAAATAAAGCAGCCAGTATTTACCCTGCACAGAAACAAAATAACCCCACCCAAATCTAACTCTCTCTGCAAATGTTATATCTGCCCCCCCTGCAGTGCACATGGTTTGCCCAATTGCTAACAAACTTGCTGCTGCGATCAACTCAGAATTACCCCCTTAATCTTTTATTTTGTAAATTAACAATTACATTTGTATCTCATTAATATTGATTGCGCTCTCTTGTATGTTGTTTTGTAACCCTAACCCTGCCCTCCCGCAGCCTAACCATAACCCTCCCCTCCTTTAGCCTAACCCTAATTCTTCCTTCCCGCATCATAACTCTAACCCTCCTTTTCTGCAGCTTAAACCTAACCTTCCCATCCCGCAGCCTAACTCTCCCCTCTTGCAGCCTAAGCCTAATCATCCCTCTAGTACCTAACCCAAACCCCACACCCCCGCAGTCTAACCCTCCCCCTTGAACTTACACTCAGGGTGCTGACTGTAAAGAATCTGAGTTGTGTCGAGATTCTGGCATCGGTCTTCTGACCGCTGGGACGCCAACTACATCCCAATGATTATGGTAACTGGAACAAATCCATATCAATATCTGTTTTTCTTTTGTTTTCTGATCTGCCCTGTAGTTTAAGGTTGTGGGCACAGATCACACCAGAGGCTATATTTACTAAAGTGTAGGTTTTCAGGAGTGGAGATGTTGCCCATATCAACAATCAGATTATATCTATTGTCTTCTAGAAGGTGCTAGTTAAATAAGTAGATTCTGATTGGTTGCTATGGGCAAAATCTCCACATTTGAAAACCTTCACTATAGTAAATATACCCCTAGGTCTTGACAATTCACAAGACCTAAGACAATTTACATTACATTATACATCGTGACATTCTATATAATTTATAGAAGTATTTGATATACTGTTTTGTTATTATAACAGTGGAGTTGAAAGCTCAAACCAAGTTTCCAGGTCCATGCATGGGCTTCCATGGAATACGTACATTTGTCAACAGTTATGTTGTTAACAGACGGTGGCCCAGATGCATCATCGTTTGGAAAGTGATAAATTGGAGAGTGAAAAAGTACCAGCCAATCAGCTCCTACCTGCCATGTCACAGGCTGTGTTTGAAAAATGGCAGTTAGGAACTGATTGGCTGGCACTTTTTCACTCTCCATTTTATCACTTTCTAAGCGATGATGCATCTAGCCCAAAATATTGACAATATTCTGTCAATGGGAATACCGACATTGTTGTAATGTTATGGAAAGCAGTTTAACCGCATTGGCATTATAAGTGATTGTAAAGCATCATGCTTATGGGTGTAGTATGTTATGCCAGCGGTCGGGCTCCCGGCGGCCAGCATACTGGTGCCGGAATCCCAACCGCCGGCATTCCAATAGCTGGGCGAGCGCAAATAATCCCCTTGCAGGCACAGTGGCGCGCCACGCTATCTGTTCTCCCTCCAGGGGGGTCATGGACCCCCAAGAGGGAGAAAAGCTGTCGGTATCCCGGCGGTCGGGATTCCGCAGCCGTTATGCTGGTCGTTGGGAACCCGACCGCCGACAAACTGAAGACCACCCCATGCTTAAAGATATTTTGCAGACAACTAAAATGCCTTAAATAACATTACAACTGTGCTGAGATTTCAACTGTCGTCAGCATTGCTGTCTACCAAATGACTACTTCTGGTCTAGTAGAAAAGAAAAGGAACTACAGAGCAATAAGTCATCCTTATCAGTCTGCATAGTGATCTCCATGGCTGATATACATTGCTCGTCTGCCACACAAACAACATGATTTAAAATTGCAGAATATTTTTTTTAAAATGCTGCAAAAATACGATTGCAGTTTAGCTGTTTGAAATGATTCAGAAAATATTTTTTTGTTTTTTTTTGCACCCTTTCACCAATACATCACAAATAAATTAGCGGGAATCTCTCACACAGCAAACTCTTTATATAATAAGATAAGAACACTTAACCTATGCGTCAGGACCCAAGATACTCAGAGTTCCTGTGATTCTATATTTGTAAACTCATTGTTTACTATTAGTAAACTTAGTACACTATATTACTTATATTTCAGTATTATTATTGTATACATATATTCTATTGACTTATTTAGATTTTTTTTTTAAATATATACTTAATTTGTAGACAATAGTAAAGCAAAAGTAAAGCTGCATTAGTAATAAGAAATTGAACACAGGACCTGATTCTGATGGGTATCCGTTCACATGGTCGACCATATTATGGTCGACAGTCATTAGGTCGACCACTATTGGTCAACATTGACATGGTCGACATGGACACATGGTCGACACATGACAATGGTCGACACATGAAAGGTCGACACATGAAAAGGTCGACATGAGTTTTTTAACTTTTTTTTCTTTTGGGGAACTTTTCCATACTTTACGATCCACATGGACTACGATTGGAACGGTAAAGTGTGCCGAGCGAAGCGGTAGCGGAGCGAAGGCACCATGCCGGAAGCATGGCGAGTGAAGCGAGCCATGCGAGGGGACGCGGTGCACTAATTGGGGTTCCCAGTCACTTTCCGCAAAAAACGACACCAAAAAAAGTAAAAAAACTCATGTCGACCTTTTCATATGTCGACCTTTCATGTGTCGACCATTTTCATGTGTCGACCATGTCAATGTCGACCAATAGTGGTCGACCTAATGACTGTCGACCATAACATGGTCGACCATTCATACCGGAACCATTCTGATGGGTGTCAAAATGTCGACAGGCAAAAGGTCGATAGGGTTAAAAGCTCGACAAAAAAATGGGTGTTATTTAGTGGTTTTTTGCATTTTTTACACATATATTTTGAAATGCATCCCCTCGCAGCTCCGCGTCGCTTGCCACAAGGTTACTTAATGGTAATAGTTTGTTACATGGATAGTACATTTGTTGACGCTTCGTGCTCGGTGGCTCGCTTCGCTCGCCACAAGGTTACTAATGGTCATAGTTTGGGACAAACCCTGAATAACACGTCACCCATATGTCGACCTTTTGACCTTGGCAACCCTATGGTGTCTACTTTTTGACTGTCGATCTTTTAACTCTATATCTAACAACCACCCCCTTTCTGATTTGGGAGTAAAATAAGAGCAAGTACAGTAACTGCACCTTGGTAAAACCATGTTGCACTTTAGATGGTGTAAGAGGGTGGCGGTGCGGTGTAGTGCCTGCTGCCGTGCAGGTGTTGATGCACCACTTACCAGGCGCCGCACTCTCTCACCTTCAGGTACCGGGACCTTCAACGGACCTGGAAATCTTCAGTTGGACCCGGACACGGCGATCCCATCTTGGAGATGACGACGGACGAACTGGGGAGAAAGTAAAATAACTTAAGGGGGGGTATCAACCCTTCTTCCACCGGAAAAGGGGATACCCCAGGGGGTGGCGGCAACCTTCACCGGTTGGGTGTAAGGTCATCACCGGCACAAAGCCTCAGCCACCCAATTCTCACACACTCGCACGTAGTGTGATAAAGGGGTTCTCACGTCCGTGAGCAAACCCCTAATCCGGCGCTCAGGGGACAGACAAAGGGACGGACGGGCACAGATGTCACTCACCATTGGTTCGGACTTCTTCTCCACTTATAGGTCCCTGTAAGGAGGCAAACAAACAACAGCCGTGCAGGGCCTAACTCTAACCTAGTGCAACACCACTACACTAACTATAACGGCAGAGCCCTCAAACTAGCTCTGTGTGTGTGCTGCAACAAACTAGACACAAACTTAACAAACTTGGCCCTGCACGGAGACAACACACATCACAATAGCAGTGCGAGTAACAACCACAGTGCTGTCCCTTTAATTACCCGATTCAGAACACCAGGGAGTGGGCTCCGTACAGCCTACCCACTTCCCGCACGCTTACTTGGGCCTACTGCCCCCTACCTGCACACAGGCCAGAGGCCTGACTTTACCCTCGTGCCTAGCGCCCGACTAACTTGGTGCCCGTTGGGTGACCTGGGCCTAATGCCCAGGGTCACCTTATAGAGTGGGGCTCAGGCTTGCAAGCCTGCCTACTCTGCGCACGTCGGGGTGGCCTGGGCCTAGCGCCCAGTACCATCCTTATTCATCTGGGGTGGGCGCACCTATTAACTGGGCCTAATGCCCACTATATGCCCTCGGGCCTAATGCCCGCCTACACTGCCAATTACCGTGGCTTGGGCCTAATGCCCAAACCACCAAATCAGGGGGGGTGACAAACTCCTAACTGCGCCACAGGCCTAGTGCCTGAACTGTGCTCCCGGGACTAATGCCCGTCCCTGGTGGTCTAGGAAGGAAGGGGGGGGGGGAGTGAGATAAGCCTCACTGAGGCCTCACCTGGTCCAGGGATCTCCGGCACCCCCTTCTGCCGCAGACCCGTCCTGGCCAGCAGCGCCGCCTCCGCCGTCCTTCTGAGTCCAGCTGCCGCTGGACATTCTTTTCTTGGTGGCCGACGTCTTCTGGCCTCTTCAGCGGCCACTGGAGCTCTTCTCCCCACGGCCTCCGTCTCTTCCTTCCGACCCGCTCTTCGCCGCTCTTCCACGTGGCCTCCTTCTTCTCCGCGGTCCCGGCGGCATCCTCCTCTTCTGCGCACGGTTCTCCTCTTCGGCTCCTGCCCGGCGTCTGATGTCAGACACTGGGGGCGGGGCCTATGACGCGGCGAACGCCGACTGGCTCGCCGTGCCTTCCTGCGATTGGCCGGTGCCCCGCGAGCCGCGATTGGCTCGCGGACGGCGCCAGATTTGAAAGGCCGCAGGCGGCGCTTTTCATTGGCGGCCAGATTGGCGCCAAGTTTAAAGTGCCGCTGCTGCGGCGCTGCCCGACGCCGCTGACAGTCTGGTGCAGGGAAACGTCTGATCCCTGCACCGGACACCCGCCGCTGCTGCATCCTGACAGGCGCTGGGGACAGACACACTGTCCCAGCGCTGTCGCACATGTTTTCCCGCAGGGGACACAGATCCCCTGCGTGCTGCTGGGATGTGTCCTGGGGTACAGGGCACATCTCCACAATGGGGCAGATTTATAATACACTAAACTTGTCTACTCTCCCAGTTCCTTCGATAAACACCCGATTTTTTGGGTATTCCCCCGCATCCCCAGAAGAGTGTGCACCCCTCCCGCATTTTGTGCCCACTTCCCAGTGAAGTGGGCGGATTGCAGAGATAAATAAAATGATTTTGCTGCCTCTCCGGAGGGACAAGGACCTAATTACACAATTTTATGCTAATTGCCCCCTTTTAGCCCAACCCTCTATGCAAATAGCAGCCAATAATGGCATTACCCGGTGAGGGGGCGGGGCCTAATGGCACAATTATGCTGCCCCGATCCCCATCACCGCCGACATGCTTCTCCGGTCCAGACATTTCCCTGAGAGGAGAAATTCAAAGTAGGTAATTATGTAATACACTGAGAGATTTAGATGTGAGAGGTTGGGTGTCTAAATTGAAATCTAAATTACAGTGCAAAAATAAAGCTGTCCAGCATGTGTGGGCTACAGTACATGGAAAAGCAGCTAGTATTTATTTACCCCGCATGCAGAAAAGGTTATGCATTTGCACCCGTTGCAGTGCAATATGGTTGGTACAGGTGCAAAGTTACTGTACTTGTCCTTTCTTACTTTGGGCATGATTCTGAGATGTACGCAATACAGATATTTGCGCAGTTGAGCAACTATCACCCGACTGCGCATGCATCACAATCCCACTGCACACGCGCCTTGGTAAAAGCGATACTGCTCACAGTGAGGATTTATTTGCAAACTAATTGATAGGTATCGTTTATGGGAGGTAATGGGGAGTGGTGGCAAAAATGTGTCGCAATCGTTTTCCTGGGAGTTTCTCAGACTACATCTGCAATTTTATAAGGAGAAAACATGGTGCCAGCGTCTGAGTTCCAGCAGCCATTCTGCACTAACATAGGTTACTCAGAGAGTCATTTATCAAAGGGTCTGCAACTGATGCTGCATATGTGTACGTGTGCATATGTGCATTGTGAATTACACACAATCAGAGTGGCCAGGAAGCATTCTCTACCTGCCTCCCAGCCAGTAGCCAGACAATGAATGGCTGTCAGTGTGCTGATTGGTGGATGGCTGGAGCTATTCACCAATCAGAGTGCTGATAGCTATTTACTGTATAGAAGCATGTGGAGAGACAGTGAGAGGCAAGTTATGTCCCCCCCCCCCCCCCCCCCATTTATTCCCGTGAATGGTTGGATAGGGGTTCCACTATATTGCTTTGCCCAGGGCTTACAATGTTGTTAAGACGGGCCTGCATACATCTCTGAGTAAGGCCCATAGGTCACAATGCTGATTCTCTGACCTCACCTAAAAAAATGTAAAACCACTGCAGGGGACAATCAGTAAATCATACTTGACAACTATCCCTGATTGCAGGGACGTGCGGTGAGCTAAAAAAGCTAAGGAGGCACTAGCTAGCACCAGAGCCAGATTTACACATAAAATATGAGCCAAAGGGTACATCTGGGCATTATACACAGGTGCAGCAGTATAAACTCCTGGAAATTTGGTGAGTTTTGATCAGAGATGTGCGGAATAGATAGATAGGCAGGTGAGGCACTGCCTCACGTGTCATAGACTTTTTACTCCAGAGTTTGGGCTATAAAAATGATTAGAATAATGCAAAGAAGATATTTCAAACAAATTGTTTGTATTTTTCATATACTTTATACAGTCAAAACTCTGGTACAAACGTTAGTATGCCAGGAAAGGCTCTGCCTCACCTGCCTCACCCCACCGCACGTCACTGCCTGATTGTCAGGAAGACTCCCTCAAATGGGTTGGGTATGGCTTACCGGGGCTGGGGATCCCGGCAGTCAGCATACCGACCGCTGGGATCCCGGCAGCAGAATGCCGTCGGGGAAAGGGAGAGGGGGAAGGGGGGGGGGGGGCAGGGTTGAGCGCAATGCTCGCCACAGGTTCAATTCCCATTCTTTGGGTATTGTGGACACTCACGAGTGGTAATAGTCCCCGACTGTTGGTATTTAGACGAGGGAGGGATGTAGCCGTCGGCCGGCCGCATAACTACACCCCCCTCAAATAGTAGCAATCTCCCAGACTCCTTGACGAGTCTAGAAATCTCATTGATTGAACTTAACCCCCTGTATGTAGCTGTTATATACTTGGGATAAATAAAAGAAAAATCAGCAATATACATTCAAATGGGATCATCAGTGTAATTTCCCTGTATTGGTTATAAGGTACAATGATCCCTATGGCTACATGGGGTATGGGACTCAAGGTCGACGCCAATTAGATCGACACCTATTGGTCGACAGTGGGTAGGTCGACACTAAAAATATGTCGACGCTGCCATGAGGTCGACGTAGACACGTCGACATGAGTAAAAAAAAAAGGTCGACATGGGTTTTTTTGAAAAGAAATTGTGTTGTTTTCTTCGTCATGTGACCGGGAACCCCAGTTAGTGCACCCCTGCGCTCGGCACAGGTTACCGTTCCCAGTCGTAGCCCACGTGGATTGTAAAGTATGAAAAAGTCAAATAAAAAACCCGTAAAAAAACTAATGTCGACCTTTTCTCATGTCGACCTTGTCCACGTCGACCTAATGGCTGTGTCGACCTATGTCTAGTGTCAACCTAGCCACTGTCGACCAATGTGTGTCGACCTAATTGGTGTCGACCTAGAGTCCGGATACCGGCTACATGCATTTTGAAGGTTTCTTGTGGCCACTTACATGGAACCACTTGTAAAACACAACACATGAGTAAGCCCTGAAACATACTGTATCAGTGTCATTTCATTAGCAAGTACATCTTACTAACTGCTTTGGGGCTCACTTACATTTGGATTGCGTCGGAGTTGCTCACTAGGAATCTGCTTCCGGTACATTTATGCCGGCACAGTGTTTAGACGGGGCCCGGTTTTCTGCACTCGCACCTGCAATTACCTTGTGTGATGCATGCGATGCAGGTAACGGGTGTAAGGTGCCAGGTGCTTCTAAACATTGTCCCGGCATAAATGTGTGGGAATGTGTCCTGTTTTACAGGACACATTCCAGCAGCAGCCAGGGTGCCTGTGTCCCCTGCGGGACAACGTCGCTGACAGCGCTGGGACAGCTTGTCTGTCCCCAGCGCTGGGTGCGTGGCGGAGGGTGTCCGGTGCAGGGATTACCCTTTTCCCTGCACCGGACCGGAGGCTGCGGGTAGTTTCAAACGTTGGCGCCCGCCGGGAGCCAATCGCGGCTCCCGGAGCGGCAGCCCAGCAGAGAGGGACGCGGCGAGCCAATCGGCGCTCGCCGCGTCATAGGCTCCGCCCCCGGCGTCTGACGTCAGACGCCGGGCGGGAGCCAGAAGAAAAGACCGCGCGCGGGGGCGCGAAGAGAGAAGAAGACGGGCGGGAGCAGCGGAGAAGGTCGTCGGCGCGCCAGAGCGGAAGAGAAGCGGCCGGGACTCGGAGGAAGTAGACGTCGCGGTGGGAGCTCGGGTGGCCGCGGAAGAGGCCCGAAGACGTCCGGCGGCAGGAAGAAGATGTCCAACGGCGGCTGGACGCGGCGAGGCGACGGCGGCGCCGCTGGCCAGGACGGGCCAGCGGCCGAAGATTAAAGAAGAGCGCCAGAGAGGTCACCAGGGGTGGGAAGCAAAGGGCTGGCGAAGCTCCCCCCTGGTGCCTCTCCCAGCGGGTCAGGTAGGCCCTTTTCAGGTGCCCCTGTACCCGCTCCTCCCTAGACCGCCGGGTGTTCGGGCATTAGGCCCGTGGGCACAGTCAGGCCCTCTCGGCCTGTGGGCATTCAGTCGGGCCCTCCCGGCCCGTGGGCACAAGTGTGGTCGGCTCTCTGGGTCCAAGGCCACGTGCAGCCGGGGTTCCACCCGGCCCGTGGCCCAAGCACCCAGACCCGACCACATTGATTAGGGGGTTTGGGCATTAGGCCCAAGCCACCTGAAAGCGGCGCAGTAGGCGGGCACTAGGCCTGGGGGCAGTTCAGGCAATAGGCCTGTGGGGACATTAGAGGGCATTAGGCCCTAGTGGATTTTGGCCGATTAGGGATATGATAAGGTGACCTTGGGCACAAGGCCCAGGTCACCCAACGGGCAACAAGTTAGGCGGGCGCTAGGCCCGTGGGCGAAATCAGGCCTCCGGCCTGTGTGCAGCTAGGGGGCGCTAGGCCCAGTGAATAAGACCCCCGAGGTGAGTACAGGTGGCACTGGGCGCTAGGCCCAGGCCACCCCAAGGTATTTAGGTAGGCAGGCCTGGGGCCCACATAAGGGAAGGTACAGGAGGTGGGTAGGCCGTGCGGCGCCCACCCCCTTTCCAGCGGGAGGGATTTGAAGGGACAGCACCGTGTGATCTTGTATTCCGATATTGTGATGTATGTTGTTACCGTGCAGGGCAAAGTGTATGCGTTGTTTAAGTTGTGCATAGTTGTGTCGCACCACCCACACGAGCTAGTTTGAGGGCTCTGTTTATGTAGCTAGTGTAGCGGACGCACACTAGGGTAGTTCTTGGCCCTGCACGGCTGTTTCTCTTTGCCTCCTTACAGGGACCTGTAAGTGGAGAAGATCGGAGTGCAAGACTTGTGACGGTGAGTAGCATCCGTGTACGTTTGTCCCTTGTCTGTCCCCGAGCGCCGGAGTCGGGATTGCTCACGGACGTGAGAATCCTTTTCATCACACTACGTGCGAGAGCGCGAGTGTGTGAAATCTGGGTGGCTGAGGCTTTGTGCCGGTGATGACCTTGCACCCAACCGGTGAAGGTCGCGGTCACCCCTGGGGTATCCCCTTTTCCAGTGGAAGAAGGGTCGATACCCCCCTTGAGGTAACCTATTCTCTCCTCAGCTCGATCGTCGGTCAGCTCCGAGAGGGAATCGCCGTGTCCGGATCCGATTGAAGATTTCCAGGTCCGTTGAAGGTTCCGGTATCTGAAGGTGAGAGAGAGCGGCGCCTGGTGAGTACCGAATTTACACCTGCACGGCAGCAGGCACCACCACACCGCAGCCGCACCTCTCACAAATGGACCGGAAGCGGATCCCCGGTGAGTCAGTCCGACCCTGCCATTTGTATGACACGCCTCTCAGATGTAGCAGTACACGTCCGCACTTATAGGTGTTACTTTCACATTGTCTCTGAAATACTTTTTTAAAAGTAGGCAAATATGCTGTAAATACAGTTATATTATTATTATTATTATTATTATCCTTTATTTATATGGCGCCACAAAGGTTCCGCAGCGCCCAATTACAGAGTACATGAATAATCAAACAGGAAAACAGCAACTTACAGTTGATGACAGTATAGGACAAGTACAGGGTAAATAAACATAGTTACATCAGCAGATGACACTGGATATGTTCAGAACATGTCATAAACATACAGTAAATATGCAAGTCACTGATATTATTAATCTATTCAATAAATTCAACAAAGTTTAATTATAATAACACACATATGGACTTATAAATGAACTATACACAACATCTATTCTACACAGTATATTGCAATGCAGCATACACTGATTATACCGCGCAGCATGAGGAAAGGGGAAAGCTAGACATTGCCACCTGCTGCATGAACTTTGAATGTCTTGCTATTTGATTAGTACAGGAGCCCAATAAAAAAGTTTGATGGGTGCAATCCCCAACTCACATGGTAGTCTTACATTCTTGGCATATGCAGACAATGCTTTGTTATGACAATGCAGTTTAGAATCTCTGTATTAACAAGTGAAGTTAACAATGATTTTTTTGGACCAATGATTATTATGGCTGTTATGGTTAGGACATGTTTAGGGGTTAAAATAACAATTATGAATTATCTGTCATTTCTGTACTACAGGGCCGGGATATGATGAAGTCCGAGTTTGGCGGCTGCACTGGATGCTGGCCGAACTCTGACTTTTTTTTAAAAGGACAATCATTTACAAGGCTAAACCATGCTAAACCATGCCTTGTAAATGAATTGACTCTTTATGAATGCATCCCGCGCGGCCGCCGACCTCGGACTTCATTACACCCCAGCCCATGTGTGCAAAAAAAGCAAGGTTTAACTTAACTTTGCTGATATTGGGGTATATTTACTAACCGGCGGTTCATTCATTAGCATCAAAACATCAATCAATACTAAATTGGGGAAGCGGTTACCATACCGCTAGTCGGGATCCCGGATGTCACAATGCCGAAGTCAGAATCCCGACTAGTGCTGAAATACCGCCGATGGAATCCCAGTGACGCAGGCTTTTCTCCCTCTATGGGTGTTGAATAAATCCACCACCATGCCAACAGCGTAGCAAGCCCGCATACCGGTGGCCAGGATCGGTATTGGACTTGTTTAGCTTTTATTCCTGTTGCTGTTTTAAAATGATCAGACAAAGCTGCCGGTGATCAGTATAAATGCCTGTTAGTCTATATACCCCGTATTCTCTAGCTACTTGCTATGGACAGTTTCTGTCATACATGTATTGTCATACTTAAGTAGAACGGGCATCGCTCTGCCCAACAGCCTTGTATGACAAAGCTTTACTGAATGCTAGACATGCTGTGATCACTTTTCAGTCCTTAGGTTTCATATAGGAAAAATATATGAAACACAAAAACATAGAATTTGATGGCAGATAAGAACTACTGGAGTGCAGTTAATATACCAGCTGTCGGGATCCCAGCATTCAGGAGACCAATGTCAGCATCCCGGCAGCTGGTGAAATGCTGCCGGACGGAATCCCAACAAACTCGGTGTATTCCTACTCGGTTGGTGGGACCACACCACCAACCGAGTGGGAATATATCCTGTGGCGAGTGAATCGAGCCACTGGGCCCAAAGCTTGGCGAGCGCATCAAGACTGCGAGGGGACTCACTGCCAGAATTCCAACAGATGGAATGCTGCTGTCGGTATAGTGATAGTCAGCATCCCGTCTGCCAGTCAAACATATGGCCCATCAAGTCTGCCCATTTTTTTTATCTTTTAGGTAATCTCAAGCCATTTCAGTCTTAGTTCTTTGTAAGGCTATTCTTATGCCTATCCCATGTTAAATTTCTTAGCCTCTACCACCTCTGACGGGAGGTTATTCCACTTATCCACTACACTTTCTGTGAAGTCATTTTTTCCTATTTTTCCCCTGAACCTCCCCCCTCCAGTCTCACTGTATGTCCTCATGTTCTAATACTTCTCCTCCTTTGAAGAATGTTTCCATCCTGTACTTTGTTAAAACCCTTGGTATATTTGAAAGTTTCTATCATGTCCTTCCATCAAGGAAATATAATTCCTACTTCACATCTGCATATGTATCTGAGGATCAGATTCAATAAGCATTGGTGTTTACCTCACAGCTAACAATTATTATTACAGAAATTTTCTGCTAATGGACATTAACTGGTTAAAGTCAGCCTACACACGCACAATACTTCCATGACACTCCTACTTTATGGAATAGATCAATGTGTTTGCAAGGTCACCACCCAAAATGTCCATTTCTTATACGTCCTAGAGGATGCTGGGGATGCTTCAAGAACCATGGGGTATAGACGGGATCCGCAGGAGACATAGGCACACTTTAAGACTTTGATTGGGTTTGAACTGGCTCCTCCCTCTATACCCCTCCTCCAGACTCCAGTTTAGATTCTGTGCCCAGAGAGACTGGTCACACACAGGGGAGCTCTACTGAGTTTCTCTGAAAAGACTTTATGTTAGGTTTATTATTTTCAGGGAGACCTGCTGGCTACAGGCTCCCTGCTTCGTGGGAGTGAGGGGAGAGAAGCAGACCTACTTCTTAAGAGTTCAAAAGGCTCTGCTTCTTAGGCTACTGGACACCATTAGCTCCAGAGGGTTCGATCACTTGGTACGCCTAGCTGCTTGTTCCCGGAGCCACGCTGTCAACCCCCTCACAGAGCCAGAAGAAAGAAGCCGGGTGAGTATAAAGAAGAAAAGAAGACTTCAGTGACGGCAGAAGACTTCAGTGTTGAGGTACCGCACAGCGGTCGCGCTGCGCGCCATGCTCCCACACACACATCGGCACTGACAGGGAGCAGGACGCAGGGGGGGCGCCCTGGGCAGCATGGACACTGAAGCTTCTAAAACTGGTATTATAAGTGCCTAGGCACTAAAATATAACCCCCGCCAGTATAAAGATGTGAATTTGAGCGGGACTGAAGCGCGCCGGTGAGGGGGCGTGGCTTAGCTCTCACAGCACTTCCAGTGTCATTTTCTCCTCACAGAGACGCTGGTCCTTCCTAAACACTGCTGCATGGATCAGAGTGGAAAACGAGGGGGGGGGGGGGGGGCACAGTGGTTTGGTGTGATATAAAGTGAATTTAAAACACTATACAGTATCATGGGCGCTGGGGAAAATGAGCTGATAAACTCCTTCTGTGTTTCCATGACAAAATGTACTGGGGTCTATCCCTTATGGCCAGTGAAATGTCGGTGGGTGTTTGGTACACGTGTGTCGGCATATTTGAGGCTGAGGGCTCTGCCACAAAGGGAAGGACTATGTCGGTGTTGTCGACTCCTAATGGTACTTAGTACATGTAAATATGTTAACATGTCAGTAGAGGTATATTTTTCCCAAGAGAAAACTATATGGGAGACACAGACGTGGGGGGGGGGGGGGGTCCCTGTCGGCACCAACAATATCTGACTGGGTGGATATGGACATGATAATATGATGCATATCAGATAGATCTTTACCTATGTATCATATGCATGTATAGTATGATTGTATATGTCTGTGGCACGATCACAGACGTGATAATTTTTTGGTGGGAATCATATTCATAGAATAGATTTCTCTCAGACCCTTCAAAAAATGTTATTTTGCCCAGTTACTACTCCCTGAGATCGACTCGAAAATCTTTCTTAGGTCGACCATAATGTTTCCTGATCAGATTCTCAAAAATTGGCATTCAGTATCTGTTTATACACATTAGAACGTATTAACGTCACTAGGGACCTTGCTGTACCTGACAAAAAATATGTATATGTATATATATATATATATATATATATATATATATATATATATTTAGATATGTGTATGTATATATATATATATATATAACCTGCACAATGACCCGGCACTCCTGCGGTCCCCTCCGCCTACAAACAGCTGCTCCTGGTGCCCTCCTCAGGGAGAGAATCCTCCTTCATACAGGCAATGCAATGAGGCGGCACTCCGGAGACTTTTCAAAAAGCTTTAATGCGGTGTTCTACGTTTCGGGGACACAGCCCCTTCGTCAGGATAATTATATGTGACAAAAAACAGTGTTTAAATACCTGAGTGGGAATACTCACACCCGCCGCCTCCAGCCGCGTCGCCCGGTTTCCGGCCGCGTCCTCCCGGTCCCACCGGAAATGACATCATGCCGGCCCGTCCAGCTGACGCGTTGTGGCTAGGAAGAGAGAAACCATAGCAACATATAAACAAAAGATAATCAAAACAATTAATCTGCCTCATAACAGCCGTTGCATTATACATCAAACAAAACAAAACAGGTGAATAAATAAGACGATCTGATCCATATTAAAAACTATACATATATACATCTTGTGGTAATCAGAACGATATCAATGTGGTATATTATATTAATGCAACAGGCCGTGGGCTGTATATTAAATTTAAAAATAAAATATTCTGTTAGTGAACAAAAAGTGACATAGTAAAAATAACTATAAAAATAAAAATCAATCCGCCTAGCTGCCACATTATTTTCAATGGAAAAATTGGTTATTACCAGTGCGTATAATTATTGCATCACCCTTATCTGCCTGGCAAACTGCTCATAAAAAACATCTTAAATTAAGGGCTTCATTGAGCCCTTTGGGAGCAAGTGTGCCTAGTGTGTGGATCCAACGAGACTCCAATTGTAGGAGTTTTCTAGATCTGTCTCCACCCCTTAAAGATTTAGGAACCTGGTCGATGATTTTATAACGAAGAGTGGCCATATTATGTTGTTTTTTAGCAAAATGACGGGCTACTGGTTGTTCGCTATCACCTGCTTTTATGGCTTCACGGATGGCATATCTATGTTGTGCCATCCTGATCTTAAAGGCACAATCCGTCTTGCCCACATATGATAAACCACATGGGCATGTAAGTAGGTAGACCACAAACTTCGATTCACAAGACAAACACTGTTTGATGTTATATGATTTACCGGTGTGCGGATGCAAAAATTTCGTACCTGGTGTCATATAACTACACGTTGTGCATCCACTACACCGATAACATCCCGCTTTTTTGCTAAGGAAGTGTTCTTTAACCAAATTAAATTGAGAGATGTCGGTTTTCATGACTATATCTTTTATATTGCGATTTCTAGAATAGCTAGGTAATAATTTAGATTGGAATGCCTCACCTAACCCTTTGTCAGTAGCCACAATGGGCCAGATTTGTTTGGTCTTTTTCGTCAAATAATGACTGCTGGAATTAAAACGGGTAACCCAAGGAAATCTACCCTGTAGCAGTTTAGGGGGTTTTTGTTCCAGTAATTGTTCTCTTGTGAGACTCAAAGCCCTCTTCCGTGCTGTCATCAGCAGTTTAATTGGATAACCTCTATCTAGAAATCTTAGGGTCATGCTATGTAAGGCTTGCTCCTTCTCATATGGCTTAGTCGTAATGCGACATACTCTCAAATATTGTGAGAATGGTAAACTACGAATCGTAGATTTAGGGTGGGAACTATCATAACGCAACACATTATTCCTGTCTGTGGATTTCACAAACAGTGATGTGTTGATCATCCCTTCATCAAGCGTAATGCAGACATCCAAAAAGTTGATGGTTTTGTCATCAATTGTTAACGTTAATTTAATAGGACTATCTGTAGCATTGTGTGTGTCAACTAGTGATTTAAGGTCATCCTGACTACCCATCCAGAATATAAGGACATCATCTATATAACGAAAATATAGACTTATCCTGTCAAAAATTGCACTGTTATGTAAAAATAAATCACATTCAACCTCCCACATATATGAGTTGGCGAAGGATGGTGCCACCGCCGATCCCATTGCGCAACCTGTGCGCTGCAGGAAAAAGATCTTATCATAAAGAAAATAATTGTGGGTTAGGGAGAATTCTAACAGTGCTATGAAAAAATTAATATCAGGACCTTTATACAGTGGGTTATTGGTGATTAATCTTCTGACAGCTTGTAGCCCCGCCCCATGCGGTATACATGTATACAAACTCGTAACGTCTATGGTGGCGAGGCTAGTCTGCTCAGATAGTTTACCCATTTCTAGAAATTTTCTGAGTAACATAGAAGTATCCTTGAGGTGTGTACTAGTATTCTGGATACATGGCTGTAAGAAAGCATCACAATACACAGATAGTGGTTCACATAACGACCCCCTGGCCGAAATAATCGGTCGTCCCGGAGGATCCAGGGGATTTTTATGTACCTTAGGGATTATGTAAAACACAGGTACAACTGGGAATTCACTAGATAAAGCTTTACATACCGACTGTGTAATAATACCTTGATCAACTGCGTCTTTAAGCATACTGTCTAATTCTCTCTTAAATTGCCCAGTAGGGTCTTGGCTCAATCTGCCATAAGTGTCAGTATCAGACAGTAATCTTACACATTCATGCCTATATTTATCAGTATCAAGGACTACTAGAGCACCCCCCTTGTCCGCATTCCTAATAATGATGTCTTGTCTCTTACCGAGACTTCTCAGGGCTGCGGATTCTTCCCGGGACATATTAGAGCATGTTTTCTCACATAGTTCTTCCCCAAAACCGTCCATCATTCTGCTGAAAGTTCTAATAGACGAATTTTGTGACATGGGTTCAAACATGGATTTCTTTAATTTCTTTAGCTGTGCCGGGATGGTGGATTCTATCAACGGGTTAGAGTCCATGTTCTTATTGTAGTATTCCTTTAATTTAAGTGAACGCGTTAATCTGTATGATTCGATCTTCCACTGTAGCGGGTCCACCGAACTGGTGGGGATGAACGATAGACCTTTGCTTAATACCTTAGTTTCTATAGGTGTCAATACTTTGGTAGAGAGATTGATAATCAGTTGCGACCCCTCCTCGGAGGTTTTGTCCCTGCTTTGGGACCTGGCTTTCCTCCACGTCTGCCCCCCTCTCCTCGTGGGCGCACCTCGCGGCCTGCCAGTATGGCCCGGGTGCGTACCCCTAAAGGGGCATCTTGTGTCTGCTGACTATTTTTAGACGGGGTCTCATCGGCATCACTGGCCGACGTGCTGGAATATTGCTGTCTTGATTGTCGTCGCCTGTATTGTTGCTGCCTCTGTGGGTTCTGTCTGGGGTTATTGCTGTTGAGCCATAGGTAAACCCTATGCTGCGCATAGTCCTGCTGTACGCGTACTAATTTTTGCTTTTTGAATTTAATAAGATCTGTCGTGTATTTTTCCAGATCATTATTTAATTTAGAGAGCCATTCTGGTGAGGAAAGTTCAGTGATCTTATGCTCTAATTCAAAAGCTGTGATTTTTTGCTTAGCAATATTCATTTCGCGTGCGGATTCCTCGATCACTAATAATAGTAAATCCATAGAACATTTATTCAGGATCGAGATCCATTTTTTGCAGAACGTTACGTCATATCTCCCTATCGTGGGCATATTATGAACACGAAACCCACGAGGTATCTGCTTGGCTCTAAAATAATCTGACAGAGTCATGCCGTGATATTTAAAGTCAATCTCTCTTTTGTGGAGTTTAAGCAGTTCTCTGTAAATGTCTTCACTAGTATTCACAGCCACAGAGTCAAATGCTGGTGTTTTGAATAGGATGTTCTCTGCTTCTGCTTCGCTGAAACTTAGTGTGTCAGAATTATCACACTGTAGGAAATGCATTGCACCCTCCAACACAGGATCGCTTGGGTCAGCCATGGTGGATGGATAAAATGTTATAGTGCTATGATACAAATGGTGATAGGTGCATGTGCAAAAGTGCTCTGCAAATCCAGTGCGGAATGCGGGTGAAATGATCCCACGGTATAGACAGGGGTTGGTATGGTGCCTTGGTCTAAACCACAAGAACTCCTGCGAGTGCTATGTGGTGTATACAACCTGCACAATGACCCGGCACTCCTGCGGTCCCCTCCGCCTACAAACAGCTGCTCCTGGTGCCCTCCTCAGGGAGAGAATCCTCCTTCATACAGGCAATGCAATGAGGCGGCACTCCGGAGACTTTTCAAAAAGCTTTAATGCGGTGTTCTACGTTTCGGGGACACAGCCCCTTCGTCAGGATAATTATATGTGACAAAAAACAGTGTTTAAATACCTGAGTGGGAATACTCACGCCCGCCGCCTCCAGCCGCGTCGCCCGGTTTCCGGCCGCGTCCTCCCGGTCCCACCGGAAATGACATCATGCCGGCCCGTCCAGCTGACGCGTTGTGGCTAGGAAGAGAGAAACCATAGCAACATATAAACAAAAGATAATCAAAACAATTAATCTGCCTCATAACAGCCGTTGCATTATACATCAAACAAAACAAAACAGGTGAATAAATAAGACGATCTGATCCATATTAAAAACTATACATATATACATCTTGTGGTAATCAGAACGATATCAATGTGGTATATTATATTAATGCAACAGGCCGTGGGCTGTATATTAAATTTAAAAATAAAATATTCTGTTAGTGAACAAAAAGTGACATAGTAAAAATAACTATAAAAATAAAAATCAATCCGCCTAGCTGCCACATTATTTTCAATGGAAAAATTGGTTATTACCAGTGCGTATAATTATTGCATCACCCTTATCTGCCTGGCAAACTGCTCATAAAAAACATCTTAAATTAAGGGCTTCATTGAGCCCTTTGGGAGCAAGTGTGCCTAGTGTGTGGATCCAACGAGACTCCAATTGTAGGAGTTTTCTAGATCTGTCTCCACCCCTTAAAGATTTAGGAACCTGGTCGATGATTTTATAACGAAGAGTGGCCATATTATGTTGTTTTTTAGCAAAATGACGGGCTACTGGTTGTTCGCTATCACCTGCTTTTATGGCTTCACGGATGGCATATCTATGTTGTGCCATCCTGATCTTAAAGGCACAATCCGTCTTGCCCACATATGATAAACCACATGGGCATGTAAGTAGGTAGACCACAAACTTCGATTCACAAGACAAACACTGTTTGATGTTATATGATTTACCGGTGTGCGGATGCAAAAATTTCGTACCTGGTGTCATATAACTACACGTTGTGCATCCACTACACCGATAACATCCCGCTTTTTTGCTAAGGAAGTGTTCTTTAACCAAATTAAATTGAGAGATGTCGGTTTTCATGACTATATCTTTTATATTGCGATTTCTAGAATAGCTAGGTAATAATTTAGATTGGAATGCCTCACTTAACCCTTTGTCAGTAGCCACAATGGGCCAGATTTGTTTGGTCTTTTTCGTCAAATAATGACTGCTGGAATTAAAACGGGTAACCCAAGGAAATCTACCCTGTAGCAGTTTAGGGGGTTTTTGTTCCAGTAATTGTTCTCTTGTGAGACTCAAAGCCCTCTTCCGTGGTGTCATCAGCAGTTTAATTGGATAACCTCTATCTAGAAATCTTAGGGTCATGCTATGTAAGGCTTGCTCCTTCTCATATGGCTTAGTCGTAATGCGACATACTCTCAAATATTGTGAGAATGGTAAACTACGAATCGTAGATTTAGGGTGGGAACTATCATAACGCAACACATTATTCCTGTCTGTGGATTTCACAAACAGTGATGTGTTGATCATCCCTTCATCAAGCGTAATGCAGACATCCAAAAAGTTGATGGTTTTGTCATCAATTGTTAACGTTAATTTAATAGGACTATCTGTAGCATTGTGTGTGTCAACTAGTGATTTAAGGTCATCCTGACTACCCATCCAGAATATAAGGACATCATCTATATAACGAAAATATAGACTTATCCTGTCAAAAATTGCACTGTTATGTAAAAATAAATCACATTCAACCTCCCACATATATGAGTTGGCGAAGGATGGTGCCACCGCCGATCCCATTGCGCAACCTGTGCGCTGCAGGAAAAAGATCTTATCATAAAGAAAATAATTGTGGGTTAGGGAGAATTCTAACAGTGCTATGAAAAAATTAATATCAGGACCTTTATACAGTGGGTTATTGGTGATTAATCTTCTGACAGCTTGTAGCCCCGCCCCATGCGGTATACATGTATACAAACTCGTAACGTCTATGGTGGCGAGGCTAGTCTGCTCAGATAGTTTACCCATTTCTAGAAATTTTCTGAGTAACATAGAAGTATCCTTGAGGTGTGTACTAGTATTCTGGATACATGGCTGTAAGAAAGCATCACAATACACAGATAGTGGTTCACATAACGACCCCCTGGCCGAAATAATCGGTCGTCCCGGAGGATCCAGGGGATTTTTATGTACCTTAGGGATTATGTAAAACACAGGTACAACTGGGAATTCACTAGATAAAGCTTTACATACCGACTGTGTAATAATACCTTGATCAACTGCGTCTTTAAGCATACTGTCTAATTCTCTCTTAAATTGCCCAGTAGGGTCTTGGCTCAATCTGCCATAAGTGTCAGTATCAGACAGTAATCTTACACATTCATGCCTATATTTATCAGTATCAAGGACTACTAGAGCACCCCCCTTGTCCGCATTCCTAATGTACCTGTGTTTTACATAATCCCAAAGGTACATAAAAATCCCCTGGATCCTCCGGGACGACCGATTATTTCGGCCAGGGGGTCGTTATGTGAACCACTATCTGTGTATTGTGATGCTTTCTTACAGCCATGTATCCAGAATACTAGTACACACCTCAAGGATACTTCTATGTTACTCAGAAAATTTCTAGAAATGGGTAAACTATCTGAGCAGACTAGCCTCGCCACCATAGACGTTACGAGTTTGTATACATGTATACCGCATGGGGCGGGGCTACAAGCTGTCAGAAGATTAATCACCAATAACCCACTGTATAAAGGTCCTGATATTAATTTTTTCATAGCACTGTTAGAATTCTCCCTAACCCACAATTATTTTCTTTATGATAAGATCTTTTTCCTGCAGCGCACAGGTTGCGCAATGGGATCGGCGGTGGCACCATCCTTCGCCAACTCATATATGTGGGAGGTTGAATGTGATTTATTTTTACATAACAGTGCAATTTTTGACAGGATAAGTCTATATTTTCGTTATATAGATGATGTCCTTATATTCTGGATGGGTAGTCAGGATGACCTTAAATCACTAGTTGACACACACAATGCTACAGATAGTCCTGTTAAATTAACGTTAACAATTGATGACAAAACCATCAACTTTTTGGATGTCTGCATTACGCTTGATGAAGGGATGATCAACACATCACTGTTTGTGAAATCCACAGACAGGAATAATGTGTTGCGTTATGATAGTTCCCACCCTAAATCTACGATTCGTAGTTTACCATTCTCACAATATTTGAGAGTATGTCGCATTACGACTAAGCCATATGAGAAGGAGCAAGCCTTACATAGCATGACCCTAAGATTTCTAGATAGAGGTTATCCAATTAAACTGCTGATGACACCACGGAAGAGGGCTTTGAGTCTCACAAGAGAACAATTACTGGAACAAAAACCCCCTAAACTGCTACAGGGTAGATTTCCTTGGGTTACCCGTTTTAATTCCAGCAGTCATTATTTGACGAAAAAGACCAAACAAATCTGGCCCATTGTGGCTACTGACAAAGGGTTAGGTGAGGCATTCCAATCTAAATTATTACCTAGCTATTCTAGAAATCGCAATATAAAAGATATAGTCATGAAAACCGACATCTCTCAATTTAATTTGGTTAAAGAACACTTCCTTAGCAAAAAAGCGGGATGTTATCGGTGTAGTGGATGCACAACGTGTAGTTATATGACACCAGGTACGAAATTTTTGCATCCGCACACCGGTAAATCATATAACATCAAACAGTGTTTGTCTTGTGAATCGAAGTTTGTGGTCTACCTACTTACATGCCCATGTGGTTTATCATATGTGGGCAAGACGGATTGTGCCTTTAAGATCAGGATGGCACAACATAGATATGCCATCCGTGAAGCCATAAAAGCAGGTGATAGCGAACAACCAGTAGCCCGTCATTTTGCTAAAAAACAACATAATATGGCCACTCTTCGTTATAAAATCATCGACCAGGTTCCTAAATCTTTAAGGGGTGGAGACAGATCTAGAAAACTCCTACAATTGGAGTCTCGTTGGATCCACACACTAGGCACACTTGCTCCCAAAGGGCTCAATGAAGCCCTTAATTTAAGATGTTTTTTATGAGCAGTTTGCCAGGCAGATAAGGGTGATGCAATAATTATACGCACTGGTAATAACCAATTTTTCCATTGAAAATAATGTGGCAGCTAGGCGGATTGATTTTTATTTTTATAGTTATTTTTACTATGTCACTTTTTGTTCACTAACAGAATATTTTATTTTTAAATTTAATATACAGCCCACGGCCTGTTGCATTAATATAATATACCACATTGATATCGTTCTGATTACCACAAGATGTATATATGTATAGTTTTTAATATGGATCAGATCGTCTTATTTATTCACCTGTTTTGTTTTGTTTGATGTATAATGCAACGGCTGTTATGAGGCAGATTAATTGTTTTGATTATCTTTTGTTTATATGTTGCTATGGTTTCTCTCTTCCTAGCCACAACGCGTCAGCTGGACGGGCCGGCATGATGTCATTTCCGGTGGGACCGGGAGGACGCGGCCGGAAACCGGGCGACGCGGCTGGAGGCGGCGGGCGTGAGTATTCCCACTCAGGTATTTAAACACTGTTTTTTGTCACATATAATTATCCTGACGAAGGGGCTGTGTCCCCGAAACGTAGAACACCGCATTGAAGCTTTTTGAAAAGTCTCCGGAGTGCCGCCTCATTGCATTGCCTGTATGAAGGAGGATTCTCTCCCTGAGGAGGGCACCAGGAGCAGCTGTTTGTAGGCGGAGGGGACCGCAGGAGTGCCGGGTCATTGTGCAGGTTGTATACACCACATAGCACTCGCAGGAGTTCTTGTGGTTTAGACCAAGGCACCATACCAACCCCTGTCTATACCGTGGGATCATTTCACCCGCATTCCGCACTGGATTTGCGGAGCACTTTTGCACATGCACCTATCACCATTTGTATCATAGCACTATAACATTTTATCCATCCACCATGGCTGACCCAAGCGATCCTGTGTTGGAGGGTGCAATGCATTTCCTACAGTGTGATAATTCTGACACACTAAGTTTCAGCGAAGCAGAAGCAGAGAACATCCTATTCAAAACACCAGCATTTGACTCTGTGGCTGTGAATACTAGTGAAGACATTTACAGAGAACTGCTTAAACTCCACAAAAGAGAGATTGACTTTAAATATCACGGCATGACTCTGTCAGATTATTTTAGAGCCAAGCAGATACCTCGTGGGTTTCGTGTTCATAATATGCCCACGATAGGGAGATATGACGTAACGTTCTGCAAAAAATGGATCTCGATCCTGAATAAATGTTCTATGGATTTACTATTATTAGTGATCGAGGAATCCGCACGCGAAATGAATATTGCTAAGCAAAAAATCACAGCTTTTGAATTAGAGCATAAGATCACTGAACTTTCCTCACCAGAATGGCTCTCTAAATTAAATAATGATCTGGAAAAATACACGACAGATCTTATTAAATTCAAAAAGCAAAAATTAGTACGCGTACAGCAGGACTATGCGCAGCATAGGGTTTACCTATGGCTCAACAGCAATAACCCCAGACAGAACCCACAGAGGCAGCAACAATACAGGCGACGACAATCAAGACAGCAATATTCCAGCACGTCGGCCAGTGATGCCGATGAGACCCCGTCTAAAAATAGTCAGCAGACACAAGATGCCCCTTTAGGGGTACGCACCCGGGCCATACTGGCAGGCCGCGAGGTGCGCCCACGAGGAGAGGGGGGCAGACGTGGAGGAAAGCCAGGTCCCAAAGCAGGGACAAAACCTCCGAGGAGGGGTCGCAACTGATTATCAATCTCTCTACCAAAGTATTGACACCTATAGAAACTAAGGTATTAAGCAAAGGTCTATCGTTCATCCCCACCAGTTCGGTGGACCCGCTACAGTGGAAGATCGAATCATACAGATTAACGCGTTCACTTAAATTAAAGGAATACTACAATAAGAACATGGACTCTAACCCGTTGATAGAATCCACCATCCCGGCACAGCTAAAGAAATTAAAGAAATCCATGTTTGAACCCATGTCACAAAATTCGTCTATTAGAACTTTCAGCAGAATGATGGACGGTTTTGGGGAAGAACTATGTGAGAAAACATGCTCTAATATGTCCCGGGAAGAATCCGCAGCCCTGAGAAGTCTCGGTAAGAGACAAGACATCATTATTAGGAATGCGGACAAGGGGGGTGCTCTAGTAGTCCTTGATACTGATAAATATAGGCATGAATGTGTAAGATTACTGTCTGATACTGACACTTATGGCAGATTGAGCCAAGACCCTACTGGGCAATTTAAGAGAGAATTAGACAGTATGCTTAAAGACGCAGTTGATCAAGGTATTATTACACAGTCGGTATGTAAAGCTTTATCTAGTGAATTCCCAGTTGTACCTGTGTTTTACATAATCCCTAAGGTACATAAAAATCCCCTGGATCCTCCGGGACGACCGATTATTTCGGCCAGGGGGTCGTTATGTGAACCACTATCTGTGTATTGTGATGCTTTCTTACAGCCATGTATCCAGAATACTAGTACACACCTCAAGGATACTTCTATGTTACTCAGAAAATTTCTAGAAATGGGTAAACTATCTGAGCAGACTAGCCTCGCCACCATAGACGTTACGAGTTTGTATACATGTATACCGCATGGGGCGGGGCTACAAGCTGTCAGAAGATTAATCACCAATAACCCACTGTATAAAGGTCCTGATATTAATTTTTTCATAGCACTGTTAGAATTCTCCCTAACCCACAATTATTTTCTTTATGATAAGATCTTTTTCCTGCAGCGCACAGGTTGCGCAATGGGATCGGCGGTGGCACCATCCTTCGCCAACTCATATATGTGGGAGGTTGAATGTGATTTATTTTTACATAACAGTGCAATTTTTGACAGGATAAGTCTATATTTTCGTTATATAAATGATGTCCTTATATTCTGGATGGGTAGTCAGGATGACCTTAAATCACTAGTTGACACACACAATGCTACAGATAGTCCTATTAAATTAACGTTAACAATTGATGACAAAACCATCAACTTTTTGGATGTCTGCATTACGCTTGATGAAGGGATGATCAACACATCACTGTTTGTGAAATCCACAGACAGGAATAATGTGTTGCGTTATGATAGTTCCCACCCTAAATCTACGATTCGTAGTTTACCATTCTCACAATATTTGAGAGTATGTCGCATTACGACTAAGCCATATGAGAAGGAGCAAGCCTTACATAGCATGACCCTAAGATTTCTAGATAGAGGTTATCCAATTAAACTGCTGATGACAGCACGGAAGAGGGCTTTGAGTCTCACAAGAGAACAATTACTGGAACAAAAACCCCCTAAACTGCTACAGGGTAGATTTCCTTGGGTTACCCGTTTTAATTCCAGCAGTCATTATTTGACGAAAAAGACCAAACAAATCTGGCCCATTGTGGCTACTGACAAAGGGTTAGGTGAGGCATTCCAATCTAAATTATTACCTAGCTATTCTAGAAATCGCAATATAAAAGATATAGTCATGAAAACCGACATCTCTCAATTTAATTTGGTTAAAGAACACTTCCTTAGCAAAAAAGCGGGATGTTATCGGTGTAGTGGATGCACAACGTGTAGTTATATGACACCAGGTACGAAATTTTTGCATCCGCACACCGGTAAATCATATAACATCAAACAGTGTTTGTCTTGTGAATCGAAGTTTGTGGTCTACCTACTTACATGCCCATGTGGTTTATCATATGTGGGCAAGACGGATTGTGCCTTTAAGATCAGGATGGCACAACATAGATATGCCATCCGTGAAGCCATAAAAGCAGGTGATAGCGAACAACCAGTAGCCCGTCATTTTGCTAAAAAACAACATAATATGGCCACTCTTCGTTATAAAATCATCGACCAGGTTCCTAAATCTTTAAGGGGTGGAGACAGATCTAGAAAACTCCTACAATTGGAGTCTCGTTGGATCCACACACTAGGCACACTTGCTCCCAAAGGGCTCAATGAAGCCCTTAATTTAAGATGTTTTTTATGAGCAGTTTGCCAGGCAGATAAGGGTGATGCAATAATTATACGCACTGGTAATAACCAATTTTTCCATTGAAAATAATGTGGCAGCTAGGCGGATTGATTTTTATTTTTATAGTTATTTTTACTATGTCACTTTTTGTTCACTAACAGAATATTTTATTTTTAAATTTAATATACAGCCCACGGCCTGTTGCATTAATATAATATACCACATTGATATCGTTCTGATTACCACAAGATGTATATATGTATAGTTTTTAATATGGATCAGATCGTCTTATTTATTCACCTGTTTTGTTTTGTTTGATGTATAATGCAACGGCTGTTATGAGGCAGATTAATTGTTTTGATTATCTTTTGTTTATATGTTGCTATGGTTTCTCTCTTCCTAGCCACAACGCGTCAGCTGGACGGGCCGGCATGATGTCATTTCCGGTGGGACCGGGAGGACGCGGCCGGAAACCGGGCGACGCGGCTGGAGGCGGCGGGCGTGAGTATTCCCACTCAGGTATTTAAACACTGTTTTTTGTCACATATAATTATCCTGACGAAGGGGCTGTGTCCCCGAAACGTAGAACACCGCATTAAAGCTTTTTGAAAAGTCTCCGGAGTGCCGCCTCATTGCATTGCCTATATATATATATATATATATATATATATATAGATGTATGTGTGTATAGGTGCATTGGAAGGTATATATGTATGTATATATGTATATAAAGATATTTATAATGAATGCTGAGGTAAAGTTTGTCCTTCTCAATGGATAGAAGGTGAGAGTCACCCCCTGTTCTGCACTGGGACCTGTCACAAAGGATCGTATGCAGGAAGATATGTGATACTCTAATTATGTGTCCGCATGTACGTTGTTTATACTTTACATGCGCATGGGGGAGTAGTTGTATGCAACTTAAGTTGAGTCATGTCTATATCTTTGCAGCATACTGCCGTGCGACTACAAGGGATGTGGGACTCTTGTTTTCGCGGACCACTTCCATGGCGGTCTCGGCTAGGAGGGCGTTGTGGATTCACCAATGGAATGCTGAGGCTGACTTCGAGAATAACTGTAGTATCTTCCCTATGAAGGTGAAGCCTGGTTTGGGGATGGCTTTGTTAAGTTGATCTCGGCAGATACCACTGGTAAGTCTACCTTCTTGACCTATGGCTATGTTCCCTTACAACGGTTGGTGACGCATTTTTGTAGGATGCAGTCATTTCGACCGAATGGATATGGTTTTCCCTTTCTTTGGCGGTAGAGGAAGGTGAAAAGGTAAGAGGTCAGCAGCCTTTTCAAGTTCGCAGAAACAGAAATCATCCTCTGTTTCTACCACATCCACCGCATGTCGCTGGGTCTATCTTGCGGGAGCCCACACCGGTGGGACTGCGTCTAATACTCTTAAGAGTCCTGGAAAGGACATGGACCAGTGAGTTTGAGGATAGAGTCCCAAGGGGGACATACTGGAGTTTCCAGACGATTCCCCTCACTGATTTTTCAAATAAACCTTTCCAATTCTCCTCTGGACGCGGAGATAGTATGCGACGCCATACAAGAGTTGGGTCAGGATCAAGTCATTGTCCTGCTGTCCCGGTCACAGAAAGAAAAAAAAAGGATAAAAGCTGTTATTCAAGCTTTTTCGTGCTTCTGAGGCCGGAAGGCTCGGTCAGAACAATTCCAAACGATTTCTACTTAAGAAGTTGAACTACAAGATGGAATCTCTATGTGCAGGGATCTCCACTCTGTTAAGGAGAAAGAGGGTCTAAATACGGTTCTTCCGCATTAGGCTTACCTGGTTTGCTATTCAGGATTGTCAGTGCCAATTCACCGGAGTGATGGCAGTATGATAGTTTTCTTCAATAGTAAAAGAGTCATTATTACTCTGTACTGGGACGCTCTCCTGCGTACGGGGAGGGCAAGAAACAAGTGGTGCAAACCGTTGTTTTATCCCTGACGGATCTTCAACAAAGTGGTTGGCTCCTGAACTTGCCAGAATCACGGTTGATCCCAACGATGCGGTTGTCGGCGTTGGGAAAAATGTTAGATACAGAACTGTTGAGAGTTTGTTTTTTCCAATGGAAAGAGCTGTGACGATCCAGAGTCGGGTCAGATCTACAACAGTGTCGATCCATCAATACGTTCCATTGATGAAAAAGAGGGTTGCGGCCTACGAGGCCATTAAGTGAGCAGGTTAAATGCCAGAGTGGTTTTTAGCGGGACCAATTGGACATGTGGTCCGGGTCTCACCTGCACATGCACTGGAAAATAATCTTATCCTCCAGGACCAGAATTTCTCTCCTGTGGTGGCTGCTCAGTTCTTAACTCATAGAGGGACGAAGGTTCGGGATCCAGGATGGGATCCTGGTGTCCATGGATGCAAGTCTCCAATGCTTGGGAGCAATCATTCTGGGGGAAACGAATTTCCAGGGAAAATGGTCAAGCCAGGAAGCTTGTCTGCACATAAACATTCTGGAACATCTTGTTCGTGGTCAGCCCGTCTTAATTCAGTCGGACAACATACAGCAGTGGCGTACGTAAACCGCCAGGGCGGATCAGAGAGCAGAGCGGAGATGGCAAAAGCCACAAAAGTTTTCCGCTGGGCAGAAAGGCATGTAAACGCTCTGTCAGCGATCTTCATTTCGGGTGTAGACAACTGGGAAACAGACTTCCTCAGCAGACACAATCTCCATTCAGGAGAGTGGGGTCTTCATCAAGAGGTCTTTGCAGAAGTGTCAAGTCGTTGGGGAATTCCTCAAACAGACATGTTGACGTTTTGCCTCAACAAGAAACTTCAAAAATATTGTTCCAGGTCGAGGGACCCTCAAGTAATAGAGGTGGACGCCCTGGGGACACCGTGGGTGTTTCAGTCGGTCTAGGTGTTCCCTCCACTTCCACTCATTCCAAGGTGATAAAGATCATATGGGAACAAGGGTTCCGACGATGCTCATTGTTCCAGACTGGCCAAGGAGGGCCTGGTATCCAGATCTTCAGGAGTTGCTCATAGAAGATCCCTGGCCTCTTCCTCTTCCAGAGGTCCTGTTACGACAGGGGCCGTGCGTGTATCTAGTCTTACTGCGGCTGCGTTGACGGCATGGTGGTTGAACGCCAAATCCTAGCCCGGAAGGGTATTTCCAGTGAAGTCATTCCCACACTTCTTCAGGCTAGAAAAGAAGTAACGGCAAAGCATTACCACCGTATTTGGGGAAAATATGTGTCTTGGTGTGAATCCAAGAAAGCTCCTACGGAGGATTTTCCGCAGGGGGGCGGTTGCCCCATATTTTGCAAGCAGGTGTGGATGCAGGCCTAAAGTTAGGCTCCATTAAAGTACGAATTTCAGCCTTATCAATTTTCTTTCAGAAGGAATTGGCCTCCCTTCCAGAAATACAGACCTTCTTGAAAGGCGTGTTGCACATCCAACCTCCCTTTGTGCCCCCTGTGGCTCCATGGGATCTTAATGTGCTGTTGCAGTTCCTGCAATCTCATTGGTTTGAACCTTTACGTAAGGTTGCATTAAAAATTTTTACTTGGAAAGTAGCCATGATGTTGGCCTTAGCATCCGCAAGGCGGGTATCTGAATTGGCGGCTTTGTCTCACAAAAGCCCCTATTTAATCTTCCATGCTGATAGAGCGGAGTCGAGAACTTGTCAGCAATTTCTGCCAAAGTGGTTTCACGTAAACCAGCCTATTGTGGTGCCAGTGACACCTTGGCGGTATCGAAGTCTCTTGATGTGGTCAGAGCTTTAAAAATCTATGTCGCCAGAACGGCTCATATTAGGAAAACAGAGGCTCTGTTTGTCCTATGGGCTCCCAACAAGATTGGGGCCACTGCTTCTAAGCAGACTATTGCGCGCTGGATTTGTAATACGATTCAGCAGGCTCATTCTACGGCAGGATTGCCGTTACCGAAATCGGTGAAAGCCCATTCTACCAGAAAGGTGGGCTCATCCTGGGCGGCTGCCCAAGGGGTCTCGGCATTACAGCTTTGCCGAGCTGCTGCTTGGTCGGGATCAAACACCTTTATGAAGTTTACAAGTTTGATACCCTGGCTGATGAGGACCTCTTGTTTGGTCAATCGGTGCTGCAGAGTCGTCCGCACTCTCCCGCCCGTTCTAGAGCTTTGGTATAAACCCCATGGTTCTTGAAGCATCCCCAGCATCATCTAGGACGTATGAGAAAATAGGATTTTAATACCTACCGGTAAATCCTTTTCTCTTAGTCCGTAGAGGATGCTGGGCGCCCATCCCAGTGTGTACTGTGTCTGCAGTTATTGGGTATGTTTACACACATGGTGTGTTGTGTTTCAGTCAGCCTGTTGCTACTGAGGTTCATGCCATGGCATGCGTTATGCTGTTATTGGTTGTGTTTACACACACAGGTTGTGTTATGCTTTATGTCAGCGTATTGCTGCATATTCTTCATGCCGTCGGCTGATGTTCTATTGAATGCCAAGTTCTGCGGCATACTGAGGTGTGAGCTGGTAAGATGCTCACCGTGGTTTAACAATAAATTCTTTCCTCGAAATGTCCGTCTCCCTGGGCACAGTTACTTAAACTGGAGTCTGGAGGAGGGGCATAGAGGGAGGAGCCAGTTCACACCCAATCAAAGTCTTAAAGTGTGCCTATGTCTCCTGTGGATCCCGTCTATACCCCATGGTTCTTGAAGCATCCCCAGCATCCTCTACGGACTAAGAGAAAAGGATTTACCGGTAGGTATTAAAATCCTATTTTCATGGATCGTGTGGTCCGTCAATGGATGAATCCATAATCAAACTTTGTTCATGCGCTTAAGTCTGATTTGGCACACGCGCAATCGCCACTTTCTTTCTTTGGTTCATGTGCAGTATGCTGAAATCCACCAGATCAGTGTGCATTGTTTCTTGCATCTGACTCATAATCGGAGCCATAGAAATTGTTTATTGCTATTTACTAATCACTATTTACTATATCCTATTCATGTCTATTATACATATGTGTGTAAATGTATGCTGTGTTTAATGAATGTAATATAATGACATTGGCAAGCTTCCAGAGGATAGATATAGTAATTGCTTTCAATGTGATGGGCGTATTTATCAAATTATTTTCACTAATGTAAAAAAAAGGGCGTTTTCACACCCTTTTCACATTATTTTAGTATCATCAAAATGTACTAATTGGAATTATAATTCGCATATTTCTCCTCCTACCATTTAACATCACATTTTCTCATACGTCCTAGAGGATGCTGGGGACTCCAAAAGGACCATGGGGTATAGACGGATCCGCAGGAGCTTGGGCACACTATAAAGACTTAAACTGGGTGTGAACTGGCTCCTCCCTCTATGCCCCTCCTCCAGACCTCAGTTAGACTTTGTGCCCAGGAGTGATGGGACACACACTAGGGGAGCTCTCCTGAGTTTCTCTAAAAGACTTTATGTTAGGTTTTTTATTTTCAGGGAGACCTGCTGGCTACAGACTCCCTGCAGCGTGGGAGTGAGGGGAGAGAAGCAGGACCTACTTCTTCTTAGTTCAAGGGCTCTGCTTCTCGGCTACTGGACACCATTAGCTCCAGAGGGTTCGATCACTTGGTGCGCCTAGCTGCTTGTTCCCGGAGCCACGCCGTCACCCCCCTCACAGAAGCCAGAAGAAAGAAGCCGGGTGAGTATGTGAAGAACCGAAGACTTCAGTGACGGCAGAAGACTTCAGTAACGGAGGTACAGCGGTCGCGCTGCGCTCCATGCTCCCACACACCAACGCACTCACAGGGTGCAGGGCGCTGGGGGGGGCACCCTGGGCAGCAGGTTGTTGATTTCTTCTTAAGACTGGCGTAAAAGCATTTCGGTACCTGGGTATCGTGTATCATACCCCCGCTAGCATATAACTGCGCGCTGCGCGCCATTACTTCCCCGCCGCCGGCTCCCACGGGTGCAGGGCGCTGGGGGGGGGGGGGGGGAGCGCCCTGGGCAGACATTTTACACTTATATCTATGACTCTGGCGGTGCCTGGGCTCCGTGTCCCGGACGCCCGCCAGCATGTGGTAGCGCACTACGCGCCATTTCTTCCCCGCCGCCGCCTCTCTCGGGTGCAGGGCGCTGGGGGGGGGGAGCGCCCTGGGCAGCATATTACAGGTGATTGTGATTAGTTATGCTGGCGGTGCCGGGGCTCTTCACCCCGCCAGGGTACCGCAGCGTGCACGCTGCGCTCCATCGCTCCCACACACCAACGATTTCCGTGGGTGCGGGGGGGGGGGGGCACCCTGGGCTGCGTTTTTGTACATATGGGGGTATATACAGGGGGTTAATCCCTGTATATAAGCCCCAGCTCAAGTTTAAGGTTATGTATGTGTATATGTTTGAGCGGGCTTAAGCTCACCGGGAAGGGGCGTAGCTTAGCCCTCATAGAGTCAGCGCCATTTTCCTCAGATCCCCGCCAGGGTGGGGGGGGGCACAGTGTTTTAATGCTATATGGTTGTCATATAGCATTACGTTTGATAATGGACGCATAATCACTCTTATATTACATAAATTCACTGTTTCCCTGTTTGTACCCACTATTGGTTAGTCGACATATGTCGGCAGGTGTGAGGGCTTTGTCATAAGCTGCTGTGGGGATAACTGTCGGCTTCGCCGGCGTATGGCGGTACTTGATTCGGAAAATTAAGTATTAGCAAATGGGTGTTTGTGTGCTTAAACAGTAAACACGATAGGGGAGATACAGTTGTTTCTGGATGCCCTGTCGGCATCAACGGTATTTCCTGGGTAATGAATTATCAGGCTGTTATTGCCTTGTACCTGTATATATATGTATATGTATATTTATAGGTATATGGGGGGGGAGTGTTATCAAAATTGTATTTGTATGCTTCCCTCAGACCCCTCGGGGTTCCGTGATTATTATTATTATTTTTGCCCACTTACTATTCCTTGCTGTCGACATTTACTAAGTTTCTGTCGACCATAACGTTCCTGGTAGATTCACATAGGGGGCATGTCAGTACATGGTCATACACATTCGCAACACATTACTGTCACTAGGGACCTGACAGGTCTGGACAATCCACTTGCGTATAGGTTATATCTATTTGTGTATATATGTAGATATACCAGAGGCGGAACTACCGGCAGTGCAGGCAGTGCACTGCACTGGGGCCCGCCTCTGTCCAGGGGCCCAAGCATGTAATGAGTCAAACTGACTCATTACATGCCGCTGTGCGCTGCAGGCAACCGCTGCCCGCAGCGCACAGCCGCCCTGAGAGGAGAGGAGAGGAGCAGCGGGCCAGCGGCACGGACGGGGGAAGGAGGAGGGAGCCGGAGGAGGGAGCCGCAGCAGCGCTTTGTTACTGGTGGAGGCGCTGCTGCTGCTGCCCCTCTGCTTCCCTATAGGCTGTCTTCCGAGAACAGCCTATAGGGAAGCAGAGGAGCAGCAGCAGCAGCGCCTCCACCAGTAACAAAGCGCTGCTGCGGCTCCCTCCACCACCTCCCTCCTCCTTCTTCTCTACAGCCCGGGAATCGTCAGACGCTGCACCGAGGAGCCTGAGCCGGCGGAGAGGGTAAGTATAATTCTTCTTTCTTTCTTTTTCTCTTTTTCTTTCTTTTACTTTCTTTCTTTCTTGGGCCTGCCTGCCGCAATGTATAAAAAGGGGGGAATGCCTGCCGCAATGTATAAAAAGGGGGGAATGCCTGCCGCTATGTGTAAAAAGGGGGGAATGCCTGCCGCTATGTGTAAAAAGGGGGGAATGCCTGCCGCTATGTGTAAAAAGGGGGGAATGCCTGCCGCAATGTGTAAAAAGGGGGGAATGCCTGCCGCAATGTATAAAAAGGGGGGAATGCCTGCCGCAATGTATAAAAAGGGGGGAATGCCTGCCGCAATGTATACAAAGGGGGGAATGCCTGCCGCAATGTATGAAAAGGGGGGAATGCCTGCCGCAATGTATGAAAAGGGGAGAATGCCTGCCGCAATGTATAAAAAGGGGAATGCCTGCCGCAATGTATAAAAAGGGGGGAATGCCTGCCGCAATGTGTAAAAAGGGGGGAATGCCTGCCGCTATGTGTAAAAAGGGGGGAATGCCTGCCGCTATGTGTAAAAAGGGGGGAATGCCTGCCGCTATGTGTAAAAGTGGGGGACTGCCTGCCGCTATGTGTAAAAAGGGGGAATCAGCCTGCCGCAATGTGTAAAAAGGGGTAATCTGGCTGCCGCAATGTGTAAAAAGGGGGGACTGCCTGACGTAATGTGTAAAAAGGGGACTCAGCCTGCCGCAATGTGTACAAAGGGGTAATCTGCCTGCCGCTATGTGTACAAAGGGGTAATCTGCCTGCCGCAATGTGTAAAAATGGGGATGCTGTCTGCCGTTATGTGTAAAAAGGGGACGCTGTCTTCCGCTATGTGTAACAAGGGCACGCGGTCTGCCGTTATGTGTAAAAAGTGTACGCTGTCTGCCGTTATGTGTAACAAGGGCACGCTGTCTGCCGTTATGTGTAAAAAGCGTACGCTGTCTGCCGCTATGTGTAACAAGGGCACGCGGTCTGCCGTTATGTGTAAAAGGGCACGCTCTCTGCCGTTATGTGTAAAAAGGGGGACGCTCTCTGCCGTTATGTGTAAAAAGGGCACGCTGCCTGCCGTTATGTGTAAAAAGTGCACGCTGTCTGCTGTAATGTGTAAAAAGAGGAATCTGTCCGCTGTAAGGTGTAAAAGGGTCTCTACCTGGTGTAGTGGTGCTACTGTGCGACGTAATTTGAATAATGGAGACTACTGTGTACCGTTTTATGAAATGGTATTATTTTGTGGCCACACCCCTTCCTCACGAAGCCACGCCACTATGTATTTTTGCGCGCGCCTACGGCGCGCACTGCCCCTGTTTTACATGCAGGGGTGGGGCTCCGATGCCGTTTCTTGCACACAGTGCTAAAATGTCTAGTTACGGCACTGTTGCTAGGTATCCATTTCTCTGGCCCTGAGCAGGTCCCCCTCACCAGATCCTCTCCAGGGGTGAGGGGGTGGACTTGGATGGGATGTGTGTGTGTGGGGATATGCTGGGGGGGGGGGCCCAAAGCATTTTCTCGCACCTGGGCCCACCGCTCGCTTGTTCCGCCACTGAGATATACTATAGGTTATATATGCATGGTTAGGATATGGGTGTTTTATTGTGTATTACATTATGTATATTCATGAATGCTGAAATAATGGTATTCTTATCATGTGCTGATCGCTCTGTTGATTAAGCTCTAGATTGGCCGTGACGAGTTGGTTTCGATCCTCTCAAGGAGTCCGAATATTATTCTCTTCACAACGCAGAGAGAAAATTATGACAGTCAACTCCTGGTCGACGCAGAGCCCGGTCGCAAAGGATCATACACAGGCAGCTAAGTGACATTTTATTTCTATACTTTGACCTTATTTGCACTGTATGCACTTGAGGGAGTGTTGTAGTTGGGTAGGCATCCGATAGAATTATCCTACCCAGAGTGGGTAGGCTTGCCTATGTTTATTCTTCCTTATAACATTACAGCAGGCTGCCACGTGACAGCAGGAGGTGTGACCGGAAAAATGCGGAGGATGTCTCCGGGACCTGCTGGAGGGAGGTATACAGCTGTTTGGTGTGGCCTCTGTTCAGTCAATCTCGGCGGTTTCCACTGGTAAGTCTAACTTTGTGAGTTAACCTCCTTCACAACGGTTGGTGACGCATTCTTTTGTGGGATGCAGTCGTTTTAACCGGTTCGATACCGTTCTTTTTTCCTTTTCTGTGCAGACAGTGGAAGGTGGAAAGGTAAGTGTTCTGCAGCCTTGTTAGGTTCGCAGAAGTGGATGTCATTTTCTGTTTCCACTACATCCACCACTTGTCGCTGAGTCTATCTGGTTGGTCCCCAATCCGGTGACCACTTGTCTACTAATTTTCAGTTAGTCTAGGACCTGTGAGTTATTTATAGAAGCCAAAGGGGAACTTTCTGAGTTACGGTTGTTTCCCCTTACTGTTTTTTCTAATAGATCTTGCCTTTCCCATCTGGAAGGGGAGGTAGTGCGCGACGCCATACAGATGTGCGTCAGGTTCAGGACATTGTCTGGTTGTCCCTGTATAGAGGTGCAAATAGTTGTTTCTCTCTGACTGTTCTTCGGCACAGGGATTGGCTGTTGTTCCCAACGACGCAGATGTCAAAAGTGGGTTTCAGAGTAGATACTGACCGGTTAAGGTTAGGTGTTTTTCCTGTGGAAAGAGGTCTGAGGATCCAGAGTTGGATCGGCTTTGAGGTGACACCTCATCAATATGTTCCGTTAATAAGACAGATGGGTGCGGCCTAAGAGGCTTTTTTCGATGAGCAGGTCTAATACCAGAGTGGTTTTCATGGGACCAGTTGGAAATGTGGTCCGGGTCTCACCTGCGCATGAACCGGAATATAATCCAAACGGCCAGGACATCGCTCCTGTGGTGTCTGCTCGGTTCTTTCCTTCTAGAGGAATGAAGGTTAGGGATCCAGGTTTGGATCCTGGTGTCCGTGCATACAGATCTCCGAAGCTGGGGAGCAGTCTGTTGCAAGGGACGTATTTCCAGAGGATAAGGTCAAGTTGGGAAACTTGTCTGCTGTAAGCTTTCTTGAATTAAGAGCTATTTTAGATGAACGTATTCTTCGTGTTCTGCCCGTGTTAGTTCTGCCTGACGACTTGTCAGCAATGGCGTAAGTAAGCCGCTATGGTGGAACAAGGAGCAAAGCGGCAATGGCGGAAGATGCACAGTTTGCAGTTGAGTGGGAAGTCTGGTAAACGCTATATTAGCAGTCTTCGTTCCGGAGGTAAACGACGGAGAAATAGATTTCCTCTGCTGACACGATATCCAGCCTAAAAATAAAATAAAAAATTCAGTCATCATCGAGAAACTTTCTCAGACGTGACAAGTCTTTGAGGAGTGTCACAATTGGACATGTTGGCGTCTCGCCTCAACGAGGGGCCTCAAGGAGATTGGTCCAGGTCAAGGGACATTCTAGATATAGCAGTGGATATCCTCGTGACACCGAGGGTGTTTTTAGTCGGTCTATGTGGCCTCTCCGCTTTCACTTTTCTGACAGTGGTAAGCGTAAGATGATCAAAGGTTCCGGTGATCCTCTTGAATCCGGTCTAGCCAGCGAGGGTTGGCTATCCAGTTTTTCATGGTTTACTCATAGAAGATTACTGCCCTCTTCCTCTACGTGAGGTAATGTTACAACAAGATTAGGGCGTGTATCAGTACTTACCGCGGCTGCGTCTGACGGCGGGGCGGTTGAATGCCATATCTTAATCCGAACGGGTGTTCCCAGGGAAGTCGTTTCCTCAATTCTTCAGGCTAGGAAAGAACTAACGACAAAGTGTTACCACCGTAGTTGGAGTAATTATGTGTCTCGGTGTGTATCCAGGAAGGCTCCTATGGAGGACTTTCAGCTAGGTCGTGCTTATCCATACGTTACAAGCCGGTGTGGAGGCAAGCCTAATAAGTTTCTTTACAAAATTTCTCTCTTGGAAAGTGGTCAGGCTATTGGCTTTGACGTCCGCATGGCGGGTGTCGGAAGTGGTGATTTTGTCTCACAAGAGCCTTGTTTGATCTTTCAGGTAGATAGAGAGGAATTGAGTACTCGGTTGGTAGTTCTACCAAGAGTGGTTTCTGGGTTTCGCAGAAATCGGCCTAGTTTGATGCCGGTGGTTACTTTGGCATTAGCTGATTCAAATTCCCTCGATCTGGCCAGGGATTTGAGTATGTAGGTCGTCAATTTGGCTCAGTTTGGAGAAACAGAGGCTCTGTTTGTCTGGTATGTTCCCAGCATGGTTTGGGAGACTGCGTTATGCAGTCTGTTACACGCTGAATCTGTGATGCGGTTTGGCATGTTCGTTCTACGGCTGAATTGCCGTCACCGAAGTCGGTGGAGGTCCATTCTTTTGGGAAGATGGGGATTTCTTGAGCAGATGCCCGAGGAGTCTCGGCGGCTCAACTTTGCCGAGCGGATTCTTGGTCGGGATCATACGCTTTTGGCTATGCTCTACAAGTTTGATACCCTGATTTTTGGGGACCTTATGTTTGCTCATTCGGTGCTGCAGAGTCCGCACTCTCCCGCCCGTTTTGGAGCTTTGGTATAAACCCCATGGTCCATTTGGAGTCCCCAGCATCCTCTAGGACGTATGAGAAAATAGGATTTTAGTACCTACCGGTAAATCCTTTTCTCTTAGTCCGTAGAGGATGCTGGGCGCCCGTCCCAGTGCGTACTGTGTCTGCAGTTATTGCTTTCGGTAACACCCTGGTGGTGTGTCTTCTCTGTCTGGAGGTTGCTACCGTTGTTCATGACATGGCATGCGGGGTCTTATTTTTGCTTATGTGGACACACGGGTTGTGTTACATATTCTCTCAGCATGTGGCTGTGTTTTGTTCATACTGTTGGCTGGTATTCTACTGAATGCCACGTTCTACGGTGTGTTTCAGGTGTGAGCTGGTATGACACTCACCGTGTTTATAACAATAAATTCTTTCCTCGAAATTGTCCATCTCTCCTGGGCACAGTTTTCTAACTGAGGTCTGGAGGAGGGGCATAGAGGGAGGAGCCAGTTCACACCAGTTTAAGTCTTTATAGTGTGCCCAAGCTCCTGCGGATCCGTCTATACCCCATGGTCCTTTTGGAGTCCCCAGCATCCTCTACGGACTAAGAAAAAAGGATTTACCGGTAGGTACTAAAATCCTATTATATTAGCAATCAAATCGCATTTTCTATACTTGTAATGGAAAATATAATCTGATCATATTTAATAAAACAAATTGTACAAAAAATACCGGAGGGAGCCCTGTGATGATAACTATCTCCAGATTTTGTTATCAGGGCTTTCCTCTGGTTCCCCAGCTTCTGCACAGCCTTCTCTGCTTGCTGGCTGTGAAGGCAGTGCTTAGATCTGGCCTGTGTGATCAGCCATGGGTTTCTGATGGGGTATCCGTTTGGATGGTCGACCATGTTATGGTCGACAGTCATTAGGTCGACATTGCCATGGTTGACATGGACACATGGTCGACACCTGAAAATGGTCGACATATGAAAAGTCGACACATTAAAAGTAGAGATGAGCGGGTTCGGTTTCTCTGAATCCGAACCCGCACGAACTTCATGTTTTTTTCACGGGTCCGAGCAGACTCGGATCCTCCCG
The DNA here is from genome assembly GCF_028390025.1 of Pseudophryne corroboree. Taxonomy (NCBI): domain Eukaryota; kingdom Metazoa; phylum Chordata; class Amphibia; order Anura; family Myobatrachidae; genus Pseudophryne; species Pseudophryne corroboree. Next base: position 910,139,205 of record NC_086445.1, on the reverse strand, counting down.
CCTTGCTCCGTTAACCCGAGCGCGCCCGAACGTCATCATGACGCTGTCGGATTCTCGCGAGACTCGGATTCTATATAAGGAGCCGCGCGTCGCCGCCATTTTCACACGTGCATTGAGATTGATAGGGAGAGGACGTGGCTGGCGTCCTCTCCATTTAGATTAGGGTTGAGAGAGAGAGAGAGAGAGATTGACCTGAGGCTGTGATACTGTAGAAGAGAGTGCAGAGTTTAGTGACTGACGACCACAGTGACCACCAGACAGTGCAGTTGTTTGTTTTATTTAATATATCCGTTCTCTGCCTGAAAAAAACGATACACACAGTGACTCAGTCACATACCATATCTGTGTGCACTGCTCAGCCCAGTGTGCTGCATCAATGTATATATATATCTGACTGTGCTCAGCTCACACAGCTTATAATTGTGGGGGAGACTGGGGAGCACTGCAGTGCCAGTTATAGGTTATAGCAGGAGCCAGGAGTACATAATATTATATTAAAATTAAACAGTGCACACTTTTGCTGCAGGAGTGCCACTGCCAGTGTGACTAGTGACCAGTGACCTGACCATCAGTATATATAATATTAGTAGTATACTATCTCTTTATCAACCAGTCTATATTAGCAGCAGACACAGTACAGTGCGGTAGTTCACGGCTGTGGCTACCTCTGTGTCGGCACTCGGCAGCCCGTCCATAATTGTATATACCACCTAACCGTGGTTTTTTTTTCTTTCTTTATAGTCATACTAGTTACGAGTATACTATCTCTTTATCAACCAGTCTATATTAGCAGCAGACACAGTACAGTGCGGTAGTTCACGGCTGTGGCTACCTCTGTGTCGGCACTCGGCAGCCCGTCCATAATTGTATATACCACCTAACCGTGGTTTTTTTTTCTTTCTTTATACATACATACTAGTTACGAGTATACTATCTCTTTATCAACCAGTCTATATTAGCAGCAGACACAGTACAGTGCGGTAGTTCACGGCTGTGGCTACCTCTGTGTCGGCACTCGGCAGCCCGTCCATAATTGTATATACCACCTAACCGTGGTTTTTTTTTTCTTTCTTTATACATACATACTAGTTACGAGTATACTATCTCTTTATCAACCAGTCTATATATTAGCAGCAGACACAGTACAGTGTGGTAGTTCACGGCTGTGGCTACCTCTGTGTCGGCACTCGGCAGCCCGTCCATAATTGTATATACCACCTAACCGTGGTTTTTTTTTCTTTCTTTATACATACATACTAGTTACGAGTATACTATCTCTTTATCAACCAGTCTATATATTAGCAGCAGACACAGTACAGTGCGGTAGTTCACGGCTGTGGCTACCTCTGTGTCGGCACTCGGCAGCCCGTCCATAATTGTATATACCACCTAACCGTGGTTTTTTTTTCTTTCTTTATACATACATACTAGTTACGAGTATACTATCTCTTTATCAACCAGTCTATATTAGCAGCAGACACAGTACAGTGCGGTAGTTCACGGCTGTGGCTACCTCTGTGTCGGCACTCGGCAGCCCGTCCATAATTGTATATACCACCTAACCGTGTTTTTTTTTTCTTTCTTTATACATACATACTAGTTACGAGTATACTATCTCTTTATCAACCAGTCTATATATTAGCAGCAGACACAGTACAGTGCGGTAGTTCACGGCTGTGGCTACCTCTGTGTCGGCACTCGGCAGCCCGTCCATAATTGTATATACCACCTAACCGTGGTTTTTTTTTCTTTCTTTATAGTCATACTAGTTACGAGTATACTATCTCTTTATCAACCAGTCTATATTAGCAGCAGACACAGTACAGTGCGGTAGTTCACGGCTGTGGCTACCTCTGTGTCGGCACTCGGCAGCCCGTCCATAATTGTATATACCACCTAACCGTGGTTTTTTTTTCTTTCTTTATACATACATACTAGTTACGAGTATACTATCTCTTTATCAACCAGTCTATATATTAGCAGCAGACACAGTACAGTGCGGTAGTTCACGGCTGTGGCTACCTCTGTGTCGGCACTCGGCAGCCCGTCCATAATTGTATATACCACCTAACCGTGGTTTTTTTTTCTTTCTTTATACATACATACTAGTTACGAGTATACTATCTCTTTATCAACCAGTCTATATATTAGCAGCAGACACAGTACAGTGCGGTAGTTCACGGCTGTGGCTACCTCTGTGTCGGCACTCGGCAGCCCGTCCATAATTGTATACTAGTATCCAATCCATCCATCTCCATTGTTTACCTGAGGTGCCTTTTAGTTGTGCCTATTAAAATATGGAGAACAAAAATGTTGAGGTTCCAAAATTAGGGAAAGATCAAGATCCACTTCCACCTCGTGCTGAAGCTGCTGCCACTAGTCATGGCCGAGACGATGAAATGCCAGCAACGTCGTCTGCCAAGGCCGATGCCCAATGTCATAGTACAGAGCATGTCAAATCCAAAACACCAAATATCAGTAAAAAAAGGACTCCAAAACCTAAAATAAAATTGTCGGAGGAGAAGCGTAAACTTGCCAATATGCCATTTACCACACGGAGTGGCAAGGAACGGCTGAGGCCCTGGCCTATGTTCATGGCTAGTGGTTCAGCTTCACATGAGGATGGAAGCACTCAGCCTCTCGCTAGAAAAATGAAAAGACTAAAGCTGGCAAAAGCAGTAGCACCGCAAAGAACTGTGCGTTCTTCGAAATCCCAAATCCACAAGGAGAGTCCGACTCCAATTGTGTCGGTTGCGATGCCTGACCTTCCCAACACTGGACGTGAAGAGCATGCGCCTTCCACCATTTGCACGCCCCCTGCAAGTGATGGAAGGAGCACCCGCAGTCCAGTTCCTGATAGTCAGATTGAAGATGTCAGTGTTGAAGTACACCAGGATGAGGAGGATATGGGTGTTGCTGGCGCTGGGGAGGAAATTGACCAGGAGGATTCTGATGGTAAGGTGGTTTGTTTAAGTCAGGCACCCGGGGAGACACCTGTTGTCCGTGGTAGGAATATGGCCGTTGACATGCCTGGTGAAAATACCAAAAAAATCAGCTCTTCGGTGTGGAAGTATTTCACCAGAAATGCGGACAACAGGTGTCAAGCCGTGTGTTCCCTTTGTCAAGCTGTAATAAGTAGGGGTAAGGACGTTAACCACCTCGGAACATCCTCCCTTATACGTCACCTGCAGCGCATTCATAATAAGTCAGTGACAAGTTCAAAAACTTTGGGTGACAGCGGAAGCAGTCCACTGACCAGTAAATCCCTTCCTCTTGTAACCAAGCTCACGCAAACCACCCCACCAACTCCCTCAGTGTCAATTTCCTCCTTCCCCAGGAATGCCAATAGTCCTGCAGGCAATGTCACTGGCAATTCTGACGAGTCCTCTCCTGCCTGGGATTCCTCCGATGCATCCTTGCGTGTAACGCCTACTGCTGCTGGCGCTGCTGTTGTTGCTGCTGGGAGTCGATGGTCATCCCAGAGGGGAAGTCGTAAGCCCACTTGTACTACTTCCAGTAAGCAATTGACTGTTCAACAGTCCTTTGCGAGGAAGATGAAATATCACAGCAGTCATCCTGCTGCAAAGCGGATAACTGAGGCCTTGACAACTATGTTGGTGTTAGACGTGCGTCCGGTATCCGCCGTTAGTTCACAGGGAACTAGACAATTTATTGAGGCAGTGTGCCCCCGTTACCAAATACCATCTAGGTTCCACTTCTCTAGGCAGGCGATACCGAGAATGTACACGGACGTCAGAAAAAGACTCACCAGTGTCCTAAAAAATGCAGTTGTACCCAATGTCCACTTAACCACGGACATGTGGACAAGTGGAGCAGGGCAGGGTCAGGACTATATGACTGTGACAGCCCACTGGGTAGATGTATGGACTCCCGCCGCAAGAACAGCAGCGGCGGCACCAGTAGCAGCATCTCGCAAACGCCAACTCTTTCCTAGGCAGGCTACGCTTTGTATCACCGCTTTCCAGAATACGCCCACAGCTGAAAACCTCTTATGGCAACTGAGGAAGATCATCGCGGAATGGCTTACCCCAATTGGACTCTCCTGTGGATTTGTGGCATCGGACAACGCCAGCAATATTGTGTGTGCATTAAATATGGGCAAATTCCAGCACGTCCCATGTTTTGCACATACCTTGAATTTGGTGGTGCAGAATTTTTTAAAAAACGACAGGGGCGTGCAAGAGATGCTGTCGGTGGCCAGAAGAATTGCGGGACACTTTCGGCGTACAGGCACCACGTACAGAAGACTGGAGCACCACCAAAAACTACTGAACCTGCCCTGCCATCATCTGAAGCAAGAAGTGGTAACGAGGTGGAATTCAACCCTCTATATGCTTCAGAGGTTGGAGGAGCAGCAAAAGGCCATTCAAGCCTATACAATTGAGCACGATATAGTAGGTGGAATGCACCTGTCTCAAGCGCAGTGGAGAATGATTTCAACGTTGTGCAAGGTTCTGATGCCCTTTGAACTTGCCACACGTGAAGTCAGTTCAGACACTGCCAGCCTGAGTCAGGTCATTCCCCTCATCAGGCTTTTGCAGAAGAAGCTGGAGACATTGAAGGAGGAGCTAACACGGAGCGATTCCGCTAGGCATGTGGGACTTGTGGATGGAGCCCTTAATTCGCTTAACAAGGATTCACGGGTGGTCAATCTGTTGAAATCAGAGCACTACATTTTGGCCACCGTGCTCGATCCTAGATTTAAAGCCTACCTTGGATCTCTCTTTCCGGCAGACACAAGTCTGCTGGGGTTGAAAGACCTGCTGGTGACAAAATTGTCAAGTCAAGCGGAACGCGACCTGTCAACATCTCCTCCTTCACATTCTCCCGCAACTGGGGGTGCGAGGAAAAGGCTCAGAATTCCGAGCCCACCCGCTGGCGGTGATGCAGGGCAGTCTGGAGCGACTGCTGATGCTGACATCTGGTCCGGACTGAAGGACCTGACAACGATTACGGACATGTCGTCTACTGTCACTGCATATGATTCTCTCAACATTGATAGAATGGTGGAGGATTATATGAGTGACCGCATCCAAGTAGGCACGTCACACAGTCCGTACTTATACTGGCAGGAAAAAGAGGCAATTTGGAGGCCCTTGCACAAACTGGCTTTATTCTACCTAAGTTGCCCTCCCACAAGTGTGTACTCCGAAAGAGTGTTTAGTGCCGCCGCTCACCTTGTCAGCAATCGGCGTACGAGGTTACATCCAGAAAATGTGGAGAAGATGATGTTCATTAAAATGAATTATAATCAATTCCTCCGCGGAGACATTGACCAGCAGCAATTGCCTCCACAAAGTACACAGGGAGCTGAGATGGTGGATTCCAGTGGGGACGAATTGATAATCTGTGAGGAGGGGGATGTACACGGTGATATATCGGAGGGTGATGATGAGGTGGACATCTTGCCTCTGTAGAGCCAGTTTGTGCAAGGAGAGATTAATTGCTTCTTTTTTGGGGGGGGTCCAAACCAACCCGTCATATCAGTCACAGTCGTGTGGCAGACCCTGTCACTGAAATGATGGGTTGGTTAAAGTGTGCATGTCCTGTTTTGTTTATACAACATAAGGGTGGGTGGGAGGGCCCAAGGACAATTCCATCTTGCACCTCTTTTTCCTTTTCTTTTTCTTTGCGTCATGTGCTGTTTGGGGAGGGTTTTTTGGAAGGGACATCCTGCGTGACACTGCAGTGCCACTCCTAGATGGGCCCGGTGTTTGTGTCGGCCACTAGGGTCGCTAATCTTACTCACACAGCTACCTCATTGCGCCTCTTTTTTTCTTTGCGTCATGTGCTGTTTGGGGAGGGTTTTTTGGAAGGGCCATCCTGCGTGACACTGCAGTGCCACTCCTAGATGGGCCCGGTGTTTGTGTCGGCCACTAGGGTCGCTTATCTTACTCACACAGCGACCTCGGTGCAAATTTTAGGACTAAAAATAATATTGTGAGGTGTGAGGTATTCAGAATAGACTGAAAATGAGTGGAAATTATGGTTTTTGAGGTTAATAATACTTTGGGATCAAAATGACCGCCAAATTCTATGATTTAAGCTGTTTTTTAGGTTTTTTGGAAAAAAACACCCGAATTCAAAACACACCCGAATCCGACAAAAAAAATTCGGTGAGGTTTTGCCAAAACGCGGTCGAACCCAAAACACGGCCGCGGAACCGAACCCAAAACCAAAACACAAAACCCGAAAAATTTCCGGCGCTCATCTCTAATTAAAAGGTCGACATGAGTTTTTCAAAAAAAATTCTTTTGGGGAACGCTTCCATAGTTTACGATCCACGTGGACTACGATTGGGAACGGTAATCTGTGCCGAGTGCAGCAGTAGCGGAGCGAGGCACCTTACCCGAAGCATGGCGAGCGAAGCGAGCCATGCGAGGGGACACGTGCACTAATTGGGGTTCCCCATCACTTTACACAGAAAACAACACCAAAAAAAGTATAAAAACTCATGTTGACCTTTTCATGTGGCGACCATTTACATGTGTCGACCATTTGTCCATGTCGACCATGCCAATGTCGACCAATAGTAGTTGACCTAATGACTGTCGACCATAACATGGTCGACCATTCATACCGGAACCGTTTGATGGACACACAGGCTGATCACCATGTAAAAAAAAAAAAAAAAAATATGTGTGTGTATATATATATATATATATATATATATATAAATAAAATCAATACTTGCCCTCAGGAACTGGTGATTAGTGATCCGGTGATGGCAGCCAGTCATCCAGTCGCTGTGCTCCTGACCCCCAGTACAGTAAAGCGATGCTGTGAAGCGGATATCTCACTTTACAGCACCGAGGGTCACAGCAGAGCACAGGATCAGATGACCGTGTGCCTTCTCTATGGTCCTCGTGGCAGATAAAGTAATGCGGTGGGTGGGTAGACAACGGAAGCGTTGCATGCACGTTCATACGCTCATGGTATTTTTCACGAAAAAAGTGAGTACAGTAATTGGATTCGCAGGGACAGACCTTTCGTACAAGCTCTGTCCCTGCATGCGACAACTGACACATCCTTGTGATGTATTCAATTACCGCAATCAGTGGTGAATTTCCCATTAGGCACGTGAGGCACATGCCACTGCCTAGGGGTGGCACTTGTTGGGGGGCGACACATGAATGTATGTGTTGATAATGCCAGCCTGATATACACCAGTAACTGCAGAATATTTCCACTGTACTGTAAAATATGCCCTCTTTACTGGAGAGTAAACTGGTAGGTCATGCACATACTGCTGCCCCTGTAAGCTGCTCCACTTAATAAATATGTATACATAATAAAAATTGAAAACTTAGCTTTTTTATCATTCTATTAAATTGGCTATCATCAAATGAAGGCTTATAAACAATAATAATAAAATTAGGCGAGTGGTGGTGGTGGGTGGTGGGGGGAAGGGTTACTGTTGTGCCTAGGGGCGCACTTACCACTAAATCCGCCCCTGACCATAATGTGATTTTAGTTAAACTGAGATGCGGATTGTGGTAAATAGACCTATGTGTGAATAAGCAAAAAAGGTATATTTGTTTGTGGTTTATCATTGGAAATTTTAAGGTTTCCTGGGTTATTATACATAGATAGCGCATTACACAGATATTTACAGAATGTTGCATGTGAATTTTATTATGTATTTCTACAAATAAATATTATTATTTTATTTTTTTTCACAATATGTGGACAGGGGATCAGTACGAGATACCGCCGGACAGGATCCCGGTGGTCGGAATACCGACACCGGGTTCCCGACCGGCACAATCCCGACATGGGGGCAAGCGCAACGCAGCCCCTTGCGGGCGAGCTGCGCTCGCCACGCTGCGGGCACGGTGCCTCGCTACGCTCGGCACACTAATTTATTCTCCCTCTATTGGTGTCGTGGACACCCACAGAGGGAGAATATGTCGGGATTGTGCCGGTCGGGATCCCGGTGTCGGTATTCCGACCGTCGGGATCCCGTCCGGCGGGATCTTAACCGCATCCCGTGGACAGTGCTCCTTATGGTTTTAGTATTCTTTTAAGATATCATAATATACAGATTTCATCACTAGAAATGGTCTTGCATACAAGGAAAGCAACCCAAGTTGTAAACCAATTAGCCATTCACAGTATTTTATTGAGTGACCCTCATATGGAGCAGTCCGTGTAGGGTGGCCAATCCCAGGCCATTTTTTCAATCCCGGATATCGGGATTGAAAATGGTCAATCCCGGGTTTCCTGGGATACCCGGGATTGGCTTTTTTGCTGTGTGTCCGCCGGTTCGCCATTCCCTGCTGCCCCGCACTGCACATACTGCGAGGGCGGGTGGGTGGGAAACTTCTTTCGGGCTCTGATTTCATGTCGCCCTGCGTACGGTGAGCCAGGAGGAGGGAGCTGGGGCGTTGCTGCCCAGCAGTAAGAAACACAAAGGGCCGCCTGATCCCACAATCCCTGGGCTTGGAGCTTCCAATCCCGTGACTGGATCCCGGACGATTTTTGGCCTAAATCCCGGGATCCCGCCGATCACCGGACTGGCTACCCTAAATCTGTGCTACTGCTGTCCCCAGGCCAACAGATTACCTAAATATAGGTGTTTTTCTGTTATTACTTTTTATTTTAAACTATTTAGCAATATGCCGCTGTGTGTTCCTTTATTATATCCTTTTTTTTCCAATAAACATTAACTATTTTGTCATTTTAAATTCCATTTAATAATGTTAAAACGTTGTTGTTATATTGGATTTGTGTGTTACATTGCTTGGCTGTTTTATTTTTCTTGTCTGTGACCAAAGTGTATATTTTTTCCTGTTGGGGACCAGTGTATTTTAGTTGTTTCCTGTGGGGGCTAGTGTGTTTTATTTTTTCTGAAGGGGCCAAAGTGTTTTTATGGTTTTATGAAGAGACCAATGTGTTTTTTCTTGTGTGTTTTTTCTTGTGTTTTCTTCTTTTTTTGTGTGATGTTTTTAATCTGCGCATGCATTTGAGTTGCACCATGCATATATCACAATGGTTTTTGTACATAGTTGAAGATTGAGACATGCACATCAATAAGTGTATTTTAAATGTGTTAGGCGTTCGTAGGTGCTAATCAGACGCAGATGTATAGCTCAGTATGGGCTTATTATTGGAGTGGCACGGGCATGTTCCTGAAAGTAGTTGCTAAGTTGCTCACATTGGAGGCCATACTCAGATAGATGATCTGCACCTAGTATAGGGCTGGTGAAAGTTTCAATGGTGCGCCCGATGGTAGCGTCTAAAGATGCAGAAAGCATGATTGCAGCATTTATAGCCACTGAAAGTGGGTGTCTCAGTCCTTGCAAATTCCAATGCACGGATGTACACCAGAGAAGGGCATTGTAGTAGCATTAGCATAAAGTCGCAGACGCCACTGCAGCAAAGGATACAAGGAAGTCCACAGCAGCGTCCAACTCAAAACCATGCTCTATGAGGATGGATCCAGCCCCCCCTTAATCTGCAGTTCTAGATGCATGCTATGTATAAGGATAGTACTTTGGCCGCAATTCCTGCTGTAAAATGAACTTTATATTTACGGGGAGCAGATTCATTTAGCAGAAGGTCCCACCAAGTCCATGTGCACTACCATAGCATGGGATCACTTTGTCCGTAATTACACACAATGGGCCTGATTTATAGGTGTATGCCATTGCTGCCTCAGCTGCGATTTTGTAGTTGTGGATGTGTGAAGATATGTTAATGCAACAGCCACCAGAACTAGTATTGAGATGCCCACCAGAGCCATAGTAGCTCTCCGCAACTGCGTACATGTACTCAGCATCGGGCGCAGATCATGCTGACCGACTCCCCGAGTGAGTCAATTAACACTCAGATTGGCTGACGGAACTAAGTAGCTAGGGCCATTTTATCTACATAGGGGATCACAGTCGCAGCCTGATACATGCCACGAAAATGGTTGCATCAGGCCTGTTTTTTTTACACTACTCCCCGTTACCACCCACAAACGCAGTGCCGCAACCTAAAGGAGGGGGGCTAGGGGGGCATGTGACCTGGGTGCCGGATTTGGAAGGCTTCTTCCACCTGCCATTTCCCTGACCAACTGACCCGCCTTCCACCCGCCGGCCAGGCAACTTAGGTGACCGGGCCCCCCAGAAATTCGGCCCTGACCTGACCCACCCATCGCAGCTGCCGTGAACCAGAGGACAGATGCGCAGTGCAGTCCAGTAATGGTTACATGCGTCTGCCTGACAACCACATATGCTGGCCACACATTCTGTACAACCGTTACCCAGGCTTCGCTAGCTGGAAAGCGACAAGTCTGCACTGTCCGCAGCCCACCACCACAGCTCCTGGATGATCAGCCCCTTCACCAAGACACTGCTGCACCTGCATCCCACGGCCCCTGGTGGCTCCCTGCACCCAGACGGGGGCTGCTAAGGTGACATGACCTCCCCTGACTCCAGCCTGTACCTGTTCTGCTTCCAACCCGACCCATCCTAAGAAAGTATTCCCGGACCTGGGCTGAGCAGCTTCCCCCATCTCCTCCCGGGCGGAGGACAAGGACAGTATCAAGTACCAGGTGTACCTGTGCGAGGGAATGAAGATGGCGGGGGGCAGCCCACTGAGGGATAAAATAGGAGGCATAGAGCAACAGTCCTCTACCCACTACCCCATCCCTAACTACCGCAGCACATGACTATAGCATACCTCCCAACTTTACAGGATGTGGAAGCGGGACCTCATGCGCGGCTTTGCCACAGCCGTAGTCAAAAGGGGCGTGGTTACATAAAATGGGTGTGGCTTTGTAGAAAAAGCGTGGCTTCGTGGCAATGCCGCGATTGCGAGCCATGGCCCCCGTTCTCATCACTATGGGGGCATGGCCAGCGCTCAGTGAGCTGCTGGCATGCCCCCAGTATCTCTGTCTCTGTGAATAGACGCACACACAGCGTCTATTCATCCTGCTCTGCAGCGAGTGCAAGAGCCTCCCAATTGCCAACCCCACGCCACCACCGCAAGAAACTGCTGCCCGCAGGTGGGACAGCGGGACAGTCCCAAAAAAACGGGAGTGTACCGCGAAAATCGGGCCAGTTGGGAGGTATGCTACAGCAGCGCCATCTTTCACCTGGGCAGCTTCCTGGGAGGCCCTGCTCCAGCTTCACCCCCAAGCAGAGGCGCAAGAGTAGAACATGTTTGTCACAACTGAGGGCCTGAGCTGACGGGAGGCAGCCTCAGTTGTAGGGGCTGAGATGTACCGGAACCTGGGAGGTTGTATCAGACCCCTGGACATGTAAGTAACATGAATAATAACTGCCCGAAGGCGTGACCACGACAACTTGGATAAAAGTCAATTATGTTTATTATGACAACTCCGCAACACAGCAGCAGTAAAAGAAAACGTAAAAGTCAGCAAATAATAAATACAGTTCCTGGGTACTACAGGATGGCAGGAGCCACAGGGCACTGGTAGTGTGAGATAGTTCTTATGATCTTCTAGATGGAAAGTCCTTACCAGGCCCGACTGTAGCAATGGAGATAACCCAGGATTGTGCCAGCTGATGTTCCAGGAAAAGCTGGGTTGCTGAAGGTAAAACAGCTGCTGTGGATACTGGCTGGAACCAGACTGTTGTTAGCACGGAGTGGATACTGGCTGGAACCAGTTAAATAATAGATGAACTTGGGAGCGATGAAATATGAACTGAAATGTAGAACTTGAGAGCGGAGAAATAATAATACCGGTGGAGAGTGGTAAAGTGTAGAAAGGACACCGGCCCTTTAAGGGAAGCTGTACTCTGCTGAAAGCTGAGCTGGAAGCAGGTAATGTTGTAGCTGGAAACAGATGAATCCACAATGGATTGGAGAGTCAGGCTACACCGCAGGTGGAATGCTGGTGCGGGTCTCTATGGTGGAAGTCTTGAGACAGGAGCTGGAACCTGGAAGACAATCACAGGAGAGAGACAAACAGGAACTAGGTTTGACAACCAAAGCACTGACGCCTTCCTTGCTCAGGCACAGTGTATTTATACCTGCAGCAAGGAAGGGATTGGCTAGGCAATTATGCAGATTAACAATACTGACAACAGATTGGAGGAAATGATCAGCTGACAGAATCCAAGATGGCTGCGCCCATGCAGACACTTGGAGGGAAGTTTGGTTTGTAATCCATGTGGTAATGAAAACAGTAATGGCGGCGCCGGCCACTGGAGACAGGAGACGCCAGGCTGACAAGTGCACATCCAACCACGCGGACACAGCGGAGGCCGCGGCTGACGTAATCGCCACTCTGACACTCTGCATGCAGAAGCTCAGGGACGGCGGCGGAGGCCGCGGGAGACGCCATGCCAGATGTAATAAGGCGTTACTGTGACAGCGTCTCAGAGAGACAGGAGAGGATGCAGGAATGTGAACATTAGGATAACAGATGGGATCCGGTCCTGGAGCGCTGAGCCAGCCTTAGGAGGCATCTGATGGGTAAGAAATGACGTCCAGATACCCGGATCGTGACAGCACCCCCCCCTTTAGGAGTGGCCCCAGGACACTTCTTTGGCTTTTGAGGAAACTTGGAATGGAATCTCCGGACCAAGGCAGGAGCATGGACATCAGAAGCATTGGTCCATGAACGTTCCTCAGGGCCGTAACCCTTCCAGTCAATAAGATACTGTAGTTGACCGTAACGGTGACGTGAGTCCAGGATCTTGGCCACTTCATACTCAACGCCTCGTTGAGTTTGGACTTTCGGAGTTGGAGGAAGTGAGGAATGAAACCGATTCAAGATCAGCGGTTTCAACAGGGAAACATGGAATGTCCTGGGTATTTTTAAGAAGGGAGGCAACTGGAGTCTGTAAGCAACAGGATTGATGACTTGTTCAATCTTGAAAGGACCGATATAGCGAGGTGCAAACTTCATACTGGGAACTCTTAACCTCAAATTCTTCGTGGATAACCATACCCGATCACCCACCTTGAGAGCAGGAACTGCTCGACGCTTCTTATCCGCAAACTTCTTGTACCTGAACGATGCCTTGAGCAGAGCTGATCGTACGCTCTTCCAGATATTGGCAAACTGATGCAAGGTGATATCCACTGCGGGAACAGAAGTTGCTGGAAGCGGTTGGAACTCAGGGACTTTAGGGTGGAATCCAAAGTTAGTGAAGAATGGTGTTGAAGCAGATGAAGAATGATACTGGTTGTTATGACAGAACTCGGCCCAGGGAAGTAATTGAACCCAGTCATCTTGAGAGGAGGACACATAGATGCGGAGGAAGGCCTCCAAGTCCTGATTCACCCTCTCGGTTTGACCATTGGTCTGAGGATGGTAAGCCGTGGAAAACTTTAGCTTGACTTGGAGGACTTGACATAAACTTCGCCAGAATTTGGCTGTCAATTGAACTCCTCGATCTGAGATAATTTCTTCAGGAAGACCGTGGAGTCGGAAGATCTCTTGTATGAATACTTGAGCCAACTTGGAAGCTGACGGAAGACCGGTGAGAGGAATGAAGTGTGCCATCTTGGTGAACCGGTCAACTACCACCCAGATGGTATTGAACTTGTTGCACATGGGTAAGTCTGTAATGAAATCCATCGACAAGTGGGTCCATGGTCGACGGGGAACGGATAGTGGAACCAGTTGCCCCGCAGGCGACTGGCGGGATACTTTATGTTGAGCACACTTTGGGCAAGATGCAATAAACTCCAAGACGTCCTTTTTCAGAGTTGGCCACCAATAGGACCTAGAGATAAACTCCAGGGTTTTTTGGATACCTGTATGTCCGGCAAAACGGGAAGCATGGGCCCAATGCATGAGCTTCTTCCTTAGCATCGGTTTCACAAAACTTTTCCCTGATGGGGGCGTAGAGTCCATCCCTACCGTGGAGAATGCCAACGGATTTATAATAGGATGCTTGTCTGAAGACTCTGACTCATTTTCTTGCTCCCATGAGCGGGAAAGGGCGTCGGCCTTGCGATTCTGAGAGCCCGGACAGAACTGGAGTTTAAAGTCGAACCTGGAAAAGAAAAGTGCCCATCTGGCCTGACGAGGGTTGAGACATTGTGCGCCTTTCAGATATAACAGGTTCTTGTGGTCTGTAAGTATGGTGATTGAATGAGAAGCTCCCTCCAACAGATACCTCCACTCTTCTAGAGCGAGCTTGATGGCTAGCAACTCCTGGTCGCCAATGGCATAGTTGCGCTCAGCTGGGGAGAACTTCCGGGAGAAGAAACTGCAAGGGTGTAAATGGCCATCTTTAGCCCTCTGAGATAACACCGCTCCTACTCCAACGGAGGAGGCATCCACCTCTAAGATGAAAGGAGAGTCGATGTCAGGCTGTTTCAGAACAGGCGCAGAGATGAACCTTTGTTTTAAAAGATGAAATGCTTGCATGGCTTCTTCAGACCACTTGGACGGGTTAGCACCCTTCTTAGTGAAAGCAGTAATAGGCGCCACAATGGTGGAAAAGTCTCGTATAAACTTTCGGTAATAGTTGGCGAACCCCAAGAACCTCTGGACCCCTTTGAGGGTTAAGGGTATCGGCCAATTTTGAATTGCTTGTAGTTTCTCAGGATCCATCTCTAGTCCGGAACCGGACACAATGTACCCTAGAAACGGAATGGACTGGACTTCAAAGACGCATTTCTCTAATTTGCAATAGAGATGATTGACACGGAGACGGGACAGAACCTCTTTAACCCAAAAACGATGTTCCTCTAAATCGTTGGCAAAAATGAGGATATCGTCTAGATAGACCACGACATGACGGTATAGAATGTCTCTGAAGATCTCATTGACAAAATGCTGGAAGACAGCTGGAGCATTGCTCAATCCGAAGGGCATGACGAGGTACTCATAATGTCCGTCACGGGTGTTAAAGGCGGTCTTCCACTCGTCACCCTCACGGATCCGGATGAGATTGTATGCACCTCTCAAGTCCAGCTTTGTAAAGATGGTAGCTCCGCTAACTCTGTCAAAGAGCTCAGTAATCAGGGGTAAAGGATAAGGGTTCTTGATGGTAATGTCGTTCAAACCTCTGTAGTCGATGCACGGCCGCAGACCACCATCTTTCTTTTTTACAAAAAAGAAGCCTGCGCCGGCTGGAGAAGAAGAAGGTCGAATGAACCCCTTTGCTAGGTTCTCTTTAATGTATTCCTCCATAGAATGCGTCTCAGGCAGAGACAACGGATAAGTTCGGCCTCGAGGTGGAACCTTCCCTGGAACGAGATCAATCGGGCAGTCCCATTCTCTATGAGGAGGAAGGATATCAGCAGAAGCTTTACTGAACACATCCGTGAAATCTTGATATGGAGGAGGTGGAACATCAGACGACCTGGGGGAGGAAGAACAGACAGGCAATACTTTAAACAAACATGTCTCAGCACAGGAGGAACCCCATGCCAGGATTTGCGTAGTCGTCCAATCAATTGTAGGATTGTGAAGACGGAGCCATGGAAGGCCCAGGACCACAGGATGTGTGGCTCTTGGAATCACTAAAAAAGAAATAAATTCAGAATGAAGAACTCCCACTCTCAGACGAACTGGTAGAGTCCTTAGGGAAATAACTGCATCAAAAATCTTGCTGCCATCCACGGCAGTTAAGGAGATGGACGAAGGAAGTCTCTCGGTGGGTAGGGACCACCGTTTAACATAGGCTTCGGTAATAAAGTTCCCAGCTGCTCCGGAATCAAGGAGGGCAATGACGTTCCGATAACGTTGAGCAATTTGGAGCGACACTGGGAGATTACAATCATGAGGAGATGGAGAGGAGATCATTACTCCTAGCCGACCCTCTCCTGGGCGAGCTAGGGTTTGGAGTTTTCCCGGACATTCGGGACAGGCATTGATGGTGTGAGACGGAGCTGCACAGTAAAGACAAAGAGACTTGGAGAGACGTCTTCGGCGCTCAGCAGGAGTTAAACGGGAACGGCCAATTTGCATGGGCTCATCTTTAGTTGGTGACAGTTGGCGAGGAGGAGGAGCAGAAGATTTTGGAGCAGATGATCTTACACGCTCAATTGCTCTCTCTCTGAAACGTAAATCAACTTTCGTGCAGAGTGAGATTAGCTCATCTAACTTAGAGGGTAAGTTTCTGGTAGCTAACTCATCTTTAATACGCTCAGATAAGCCATGCCAGAATGCAGCATACAGGGCCTCGTCGTTCCATGCCAGTTCGGATGCCAGGATCTGGAACTGTATCAGATATTGTCCTACAGTACGTGACCCCTGGCGTAAACGGAGAATCTCGGATGAAGCTGAGGTTACCCGGCCTGGCTCGTCGAAGATGCGCCTGAATGTTGACACGAAGGCAGTGTAGGAAGATAGCAGGGTGTCGGACCTCTCCCATAACGGTGATGCCCAATCAAGGGCTGAGCCACTGAGAAGAGAGATAATGTAGGCAATTTTTGTACGGTCACTGGGAAAATTGCCAGGTTGTAGCTCAAACTGAATCTCACACTGGTTGAGAAATCCCCTGCAGAATCTTGGAGATCCGTCAAATTTTGCTGGCGTTGGAAGATGAAGACGTGGAGCAGAAATGGGTAAGGTGGGTGGGGTTATAACTGGAGTCACTGTGGTTGACGCACCAGATGCGCCTGATCCACGGAGAGTTGTCTGAATCCCATCCAGCCGAGTAGAGAGATCCTGGAGACAGCGGATGATGTGGCCCTGTGCAGCCTCCTGATGTTCTAGTCGGGCTGCCAGTTCTTGCATCGGCCTGGCCGCTTGATCCTGGTCTCCGGCTGGATTCATTAGGTCAGTGCTTACTGTCACAACTGAGGGCCTGAGCTGACGGGAGGCAGCCTCAGTTGTAGGGGCTGAGATGTACCGGAACCTGGGAGGTTGTATCAGACCCCTGGACATGTAAGTAACATGAATAATAACTGCCCGAAGGCGTGACCACGACAACTTGGATAAAAGTCAATTATGTTTATTATGACAACTCCGCAACACAGCAGCAGTAAAAGAAAACGTAAAAGTCAGCAAATAATAAATACAGTTCCTGGGTACTACAGGATGGCAGGAGCCACAGGGCACTGGTAGTGTGAGATAGTTCTTATGATCTTCTAGATGGAAAGTCCTTACCAGGCCCGACTGTAGCAATGGAGATAACCCAGGATTGTGCCAGCTGATGTTCCAGGAAAAGCTGGGTTGCTGAAGGTAAAACAGCTGCTGTGGATACTGGCTGGAACCAGACTGTTGTTAGCACGGAGTGGATACTGGCTGGAACCAGTTAAATAATAGATGAACTTGGGAGCGATGAAATATGAACTGAAATGTAGAACTTGAGAGCGGAGAAATAATAATACCGGTGGAGAGTGGTAAAGTGTAGAAAGGACACCGGCCCTTTAAGGGAAGCTGTACTCTGCTGAAAGCTGAGCTGGAAGCAGGTAATGTTGTAGCTGGAAACAGATGAATCCACAATGGATTGGAGAGTCAGGCTACACCGCAGGTGGAATGCTGGTGCGGGTCTCTATGGTGGAAGTCTTGAGACAGGAGCTGGAACCTGGAAGACAATCACAGGAGAGAGACAAACAGGAACTAGGTTTGACAACCAAAGCACTGACGCCTTCCTTGCTCAGGCACAGTGTATTTATACCTGCAGCAAGGAAGGGATTGGCTAGGCAATTATGCAGATTAACAATACTGACAACAGATTGGAGGAAATGATCAGCTGACAGAATCCAAGATGGCTGCGCCCATGCAGACACTTGGAGGGAAGTTTGGTTTGTAATCCATGTGGTAATGAAAACAGTAATGGCGGCGCCGGCCACTGGAGACGCCAGGCTGACAAGTGCACATCCAACCACGCGGACACAGCGGAGGCCGCGGCTGACGTAATCGCCACTCTGACACTCTGCATGCAGAAGCTCAGGGACGGCGGCGGAGGCCGCGGGAGACGCCATGCCAGATGTAATAAGGCGTTACTGTGACAGCGTCTCAGAGAGACAGGAGAGGATGCAGGAATGTGAACATTAGGATAACAGATGGGATCCGGTCCTGGAGCGCTGAGCCAGCCTTAGGAGGCATCTGATGGGTAAGAAATGGCGTCCAGATACCCGGATCGTGACAATGTTCATGTGAAGACCCCCATTACATACTGATATATACACACACACACACACACACACACACACACACACACACACACACACACACACACACACACACTCTCCCCCCCCTCTTTCTTTATCTCTCTTTTCTCTCCTCCTCTGTCTGTCTTTCTTTCTCTTATCTCCCCTCCCTCTCTCTGCTATCTTTCCATTCTCCCTTTCTCTCTCTCTCTCTCTCTCTCTCTCTCCCGCCTTCTATCTCTCCTCTAGCTTTCCATCCTCTCTCTCCCCACCTTCTATCACTCTTCTCCTCTCTCTGTTTCGCCTCTCTCATTCTCTATCTCTCAATCTTTATTTTATTTTATATTTATTTATTTTTCTTGGGGGGGTGGGGGTGGGGTGGGGGTGGAACGGTGCGGTACAGTAGATTAGGCTCCGGCATTGTGCCAGGTCTCTGGGGAAATGGCTGCAGTGTACATTTTCCCGGTGATCTGTGCAGCTCTGGAGCCAGCGGTGGGCCGATGGAGCGGAAAGTACAACTGTGGACCTAATTCAGACCTGATCGCAGCAGCAAATTTGTTAGGTAATGGGCAAAACCATGTGCACTGCAGGGGAGGCAGATGTAACATGTGCAGAGAGAGTTAGATTTGGGTGGGGTGTGTTCAAACTGAAATCTAAATTGCAGTGTAAAAATAAAGCAGCCGGTATTTACCCTGCACAGAAACAAAATAACCCAGTCAAATCTAACTCTCTCTGCACATGTTATATCTGCCCCACCTGCAGTGCACATGGTTTGCCTATTGGCTAACAAATTTGCTGCTGCGATCAGGTCTGAATTAGGCCCTATATCATACCTCCTAATTGTCCCGATTCCAGCGGGACAGTCCCGCTATTTGGACATGTCCCGCTGTCCCTCCCGAGGGCAGCAGTTGGGGGAGCCTTTGATCACCCTCTGTTCTGCTCTGCTCTGCAAAGCAGCAAGTGATATCTGAATAGATGCCGTACGCACGGCACAACATCTATTCAGTGCTGGGAGGGGAGCAGGGGGCTGCCCAGCTGCTCGGGGAGTGCCGGGCAGTGGGCATGCCCCCAAAAGCCTGGAAAATGGGTAAATTTGGCAAGGCCACGCCTACTTGGATGAGACCACGCCCCTCCCGGTCGAGACCACGCCCCTCCTGGTCGAGACCACGCCCCTCCTGGTCGAGACCACGCCCCTCCCAGTCGACCACTACCCTTTTTGGATCACCGTACTCCCGATTCCCTTCAAGAAAAAGTAGGGAGGTATGCTATATGGATGCAGGGTGTGCGATGTGTGGGGCCCCCTGGACCCAGTAGCTGTGTGCATCGCACACCATGCACCTGTTATAGTTATGCCAGTGAATCAGACCCTTTGTGCGCATCAGAATGTTATAAACAAGCTGTGAGATGTAAAAGTATCACACAAAAAATGTTCTAACAGAACATATATTATATTATTATATATATGTTTTATATTATTATTATTATTATTATTATTATTACCCTTTATATGGTGCCACAAAATGATCATATACATGTAATTATCTCAGTAGGGGATTTTGAATTTTGGATAAGGGATACTCAACCGTTAGGCTGCAACAACCCGATTTTTCGGGAGTTAGATGCAATAACATTAGCCCCGATCGTGGATTACGTTATCATGGCTAATAGGATACCCTCCTTACAAATGCCCCCAGGAGTCAGATCACTTGTCACCAGCAGCAGTGTCTTGTTGAAACTGCTCATTCTGCATAAAACTTGACATCTTTCCACGCAATTTTGCCCAATTATAATTAGTATATGTATATCAATTTGCATAAATGAATTACATGTATACATCTAAAACAAATACTGATTAAGAAAATAACAAAACAGTTTAGTCACAGTGAATCAGGCTTTTTAGAGAATATATGACTATAGTGCCATCTAGTGGCCACATATGTTCTCTTACCTGATTAAAATTTGTACAAAATTTGGCAAACAAATGTATTACTTACTGCAGGTAAAACAGACAGTAAAAGCAGTTTAGACATATGTTTTTGCTTTAAATTAATGTATGTATGTAAGTATGTATGTATGTATGTATGCAAGTTTGGGTACAGAAGTGTATATATTTGTATATTTTCACACACACAAGTAGAATATATAATCTTCTCTTTTCTGACATTTGATTCAGAAATTCTCTCTCTCTCTCTCTCTCTCTCTCTCTCTCTCTATCACTATACGTATATATAAAGTGACCATTCTGGGGTAATAACCTCTGGTGCAGTGTCTAGGTCATACATTCCCAGCCATGGTCCTTAATGCACACTAACAGTCCACGTTTTAGACATATCCATACTTGAGCACAGGTGACTTAATTAGTACCACAGTTATTTTGATTTAAGCATCGGTGCTCAGGCATGGATATAACTAAAACCTGGTCTGTTAGTAGTGTGCCTTGAGGACCAAGCTTGAGAATGCCTGGACTAGGTTCTTACTCAGGGTCTACACACAGCTTTTCAGGTTTGAATAAATCAAATGGTGCTTTACTGGTAGCGTAAATTAAACAGAAATGAACAAACAACCTAGCCACTGTGCAGGGCACTTAATCACTTCTTCATCCCTCACTATACTGGGCAGCTAGTCTGCATCAC
This sequence comes from Pseudophryne corroboree, assembly GCF_028390025.1. NCBI lineage: Eukaryota > Metazoa > Chordata > Amphibia > Anura > Myobatrachidae > Pseudophryne > Pseudophryne corroboree. The sequence continues at coordinate 910,118,533 of NC_086445.1, read as the reverse complement.
AAAGTCTCACTTAAAAGTCTCAGAAATTGATAATCTTCCCTGTCTCCTGAAGGTACAGAGGATGGCACCCACTGGCTTCCTGGCACACTGGGCTCTTCAAATGCCTCTGCAGCCTGAGTAGCTTTTACAACCACACCTGGGCTGTTTGAGGGCTGGCTTTTCGTATGGGCTCAATGGGTTCTTGCCCAAGGGCCCCAGGAGTTTAATGGCTCTAGGCTGATAGCTGAGGGTCCCCTCTTTCCAGGGGTACCAGATTTTTGAAAATCGGCCCTGGGGAACTGGAGATATTCGACTTGAAAGCAGCGGTCCTCATCCAAGCCTGTTAATTGCTCTTCCCAGACAGATATCTCAGGTTCTGTCTGACTTACAGTTTTTCTGAGGGTATAATCCAAATGCTGTGACTCTTCCCTTTTGGTGGACACTGACAGCTTGTCTCTACTATGCCCAGGACCAGAGATAGCAGTCTTCAAGCAGCTGGTCTCTTCTCCAGCTCCACACGCCTAATATGCAGTTTAAGATTTTTATTGGTGAATTGCTCTGGCTCCTGAACTCTGATCCCCAAGTCCCCAGTCCCTCCTGAAAGGTGGGACTCTCTAGTTATTTATCCCATTAAAGCTAAGAAATATATTTTCAGGAACTTGAGATATCTGCAGTCAAGCAAGCTGCCCTCCCACCGGAAAATGATAAATATTAAACCCACTCTACTATCCACCCCTCCCCTACATATTAAACACCCCATACCACCCTGGAAGTCATGTACCAGGGTTTCTTTATTCAGCCCAATGTCCCCTTCTACAGTTTAACCCCATCTGTGCAGTAAAGGAGTAATTAGCAGAAATTACTGCTCCAGGTCCTACATGCTGAGTGGAAGATAGAACAACACCTACTGCCTGCGGGACATCAAAGCTGCCGCTGATAGCACCCTCCACCCCTACCACTGGAGGATAAGTAGGGGGCCCAGCAGGGGCAGCGCCAGGAAAAAATGACAGGTGGGGCACCTTGTGCACGCCGAAGGCGTGCGGTCCCATGAAGGTGCACGTGGCCTCACAACAAGGGCATTACCTAGCAACAAGGGTCATGGTCTCAAAGGGAATGTCATATTCATAAGATGGGAAGAGGGTGACACTTTGGAGAGGCAGATGGTGACAGGAGAGTGAGGGTGATGGGTTTATAGTGACGCAGGAGAGAGGAAGAGGGTGAGGCAGTGGGTGAAGGAGACATAGTGGGAGACGGAGAGGCAGCGGGTGACAGAGAGAGGGTGACAGTGAGAGGCAGTGTGGGTAAAACCGGGGAAAGGGTAACGAGGAAAAAATGGGTGATGCCAGGGGGAGGTGGCAGTGGATAACAAGGAGAGGGGGACAGGGAGAGGCAGTGGGTACCTAAGGTCTCTGTAGGAGTAGGAGGGAGTAGTGAGACATTTGTAGTGAGGTTTATAGAGACATGAAGGGAAACTATCGCTGGGGAAACAGACAGAAGAAAACATGGGAGCTTAACACAATAGCTGAGAGGGGAGAGAACGAGGGAGAGAGAGAGAGAGAGAGAGAGAGAAAAAAAAAAGGGAGAGGGAGAGAGAGAGAGAGAGAGAGAGAGAGAGAGAGGCAGGGGCTCCTGATCCCAGCAAACAGCTTAATATATCCTATCTAAGAATTAATAAAGCACAAGTGCATCCTGGCTCTGCAACTGAGTGCCCAGGTAAATATATATATATATAAACAATATGTGTGTATATACAGTATATATATATATATATAAATATATATATATATACACACACACACACAAACAGTATATATATATATATATATATATATTAGAGATGTGCAGCGGGCATTTTTCGTGTTTTGGTTTTGGATTCGGGTCCGCGGTCGTGTTTTGGATTTGGGCGCATTTTGGCAAAACCACCCTTTCGGGTTTTGGATTCGGATGCATTTTGGATTCGGGTGATTTTTAAATAAAACCTCAAAAATAGCTAAAATCATAGAATTTGGTTGTAATTTTGATCCTATAGTATTATTAAGCTCAATAACCATAATTTCCACTAATTTCCAGTCTATTCTAAACACCTCACAATATTATTTTTAGTCCTAAAATTTACACCAAGGTCGCTGGATGACTAAGCTAAGCGACCCAAGTGGGCGGCACAAACACCTGGCCCATCTAGGAGTGGCACTGCAGTGTCAGACAGGATGGCACTTAAAAAAATAGTCCCCAAACAGCACATGATGCAAAGATAAATGAAAGAAAAAAGAGGTGCAAGATGGAATTGTCCTTGTGCCCTCCCACCGACCCTTATGTTGTATAAACAGGACATGCACACTTTAACAAACCAATCATTTCAGTGACTGGGTCTGCCACACGACTGTGGCTGAAATGACTGGTTGGTTTGGGCCCCCACCAAAAAGAAGCAATCAATCTCTCCTTGCACAAACTGGCTCTACAGAGGCAAGATGTCCACCACATCCTCATCGCCTGATTCCTCACCCCTTTCACTGTGTACATCCTCCTCCTCACAGAGTATTAATTCGTCCCCACTGGAATCCACCATCACAGGTCCCTGTGTACTTTCTGGAGGCAATTGCTGGTAAATGTCTCCATGGAGGAATTTATAATTCATTTTGATGAACATCATCTTCTCCACATTTTCTGGAAGTAACCTCCTACGCAGATCACTGACAAGGTGACTGACTGAACTAAACACTCAGAGTACACACTGGAGGGGGGGCAACTTAGGTAAAATAAAGCCAGTTTGTGCAAGGGCCTCCAAATTGACTCTTTTTCCTACCAGTATACGTACGGACTGTCTGACGTGCCTACTTGGATGCTGTCACTCATATAATCCTCCACCACTCTTTCAATGGTGACAGAATCATATGCATTGACAGTAGACATGTCAGTAATCATTAGCAGGTCCTTCAGTCTGGACCAGATGTCAGCACTTGCTCCTGACTGCCCTGCATCACCGCCAGCGGGTGGTTTTGGAAATTTTATCCTTTTCCTGTCAGCTCCAGTGGCGGTAGAAAATGAAGGAGGAGCTGTTGGCGGGTCACGTTCCGCTTGACTTGACAATTGTCTCAACAGCAGGTCTTTGAACAGCTGCAGACTTGTGTCTGCTGGATAGAGAGATACAACGTAGGCTTTAAACCTAGGATCGAGCACGGTGGCCAAAATGTAGTGCTCTGATTTCAATAGATTGACCACCCGTGAATCCTGGTTAAGCGAATGAAGGGCTCCATCCACAAGTCCCACATGCCTAGCGGAATCACTCCATTTTAGCTCCTCCTTCAATCTCTCCAGCTGCTTCTGCAAAAGCCTGATGAGGGGAATGACCTGACTTAGTCTGGCAGTGTCTGAACTGACTTCACATGTGGCAAGTTCAAAGGGTTGGAGAACCTTGCACAACATGGTAATCATTCTCCACTGAGCTTGAGTCAGGTGCATTCCCCCTCCTTTGCCTATATTGTGGGCAGATGTATATGCTTGAATGGCCTTTTGCTGCTCCTCCATCCTCTGAAGCATATAGAGGGTTGAATTCCACCTCGTTACCACCTCTTGCTTCAGCTGATGGCAGGGCATGTTCAGGAGTGTTTGCTGGCGCTCCAGTCTTCGGCGCGCGGTGGCTGAATGCCGAAAGAGGACCGCAATTTTTCGGGCCACCGAAAAATTTTGTTTTTCAAAAAATTATGCACCACCAAATTAATTGTATGTGCAAAACATGGGACGTGCTGGAATTTGCCCACATGTAATGCACGCACAATGGGGGTCATTCCGAGTTGTTCGCTCGCAAGCGGATTTTAGCAGATTTGCTCATGCTAAACCGCCGCCTACTGGGAGTGAATCTTAGCATCTTAAAATTGCGAACGATGTATTCGCAATATTGCGATTACACACCTCGTAGCAGTTTCTGAGTAGCTCCAGACTTACTCGGCTTCTGCGATCAGTTCAGTGCTTGTCGTTCCTGGTTTGACGTCACAAACACACCCAGCGTTCGCCCAGACACTCCCCCGTTTCTCCAGCCACTCCCGCGTTTTTCCCGGAAACGGTAGCGTTTTTTCGCACACACCCATAAAACGGCCTGTTTCCGCCCAGAAACACCCACTTCCTGTCAATCACACTCCGATCACCAGAACGAAGAAAAAACCTCGTAATGCCGTGAGTAAAATTCCTAACTGCATAGCAAATTTACTTGGCGCAGTCGCAGTGCGGACATTGCGCATGCGCATTAAGCGGAAAATCGCTACGATGCGAAGATTTTTTTGGGGGTAATTCTGAGTTGATCGCAGCAGGAATTTTGTTAGCAGTTGGGCAAAACCATGGCCCTCATTCCGAGTTGATCGGTCGCAAGGCGAATTTAGCAGAGTTACACACGCTAAGCCTACGCCTACTGGGAGTGTATCTTAGCTTCTTAAAATTGCGACCGATGTATTCGCAATATTGCGATTACTAACTACTTAGCAGTTTCAGAGTAGCTCCAGACTTACTCTGCCTGTGCGATCATTTCAGTGCTTGTCGTTCCTGGTTGACGTCACAAACACACCCAGCGTTCGGCCAGGCACTCCCACCGTTTCTCCGGCCACTCCTGCGTTTTTTCCGGAAACGGTAGCGTTTTCAGCCACACGCCCCTGAAACGCCGTGTTTCCGCCCAGTAACACCCATTTCCTGTCAATCACATTACGATCGCCGGAGCGAAGAAAAAGCCGTGAGTAAAAATACTATCTTCATAGTAAAGTTACTTGGCGCAGTCGCAGTGCGAACATTGCGCATGCGTACTAAGCGGATTTTCACTGCGATGCGATGAAAAATACCGAGCGAACAACTTGGAATGAGGGCCCATGTGCACTGCAGGAAGGGCAGATATAACATGTGTAGAGAGAGTTAGATTTGGGTGTGGTGTGTTCAATCTGCAATCTAAATTGCAGTGTAAAAAAAAAGCAGCCAGTATTTACCCTGCACAGAAACAAAATAACCCACCCAAATCTAACTCTCTCTGCAAATGTTATATCTGCCCCCCCTGCAGTGCTCATGGTTTTGCCCAACTGCTAAAAAATTTCCTGCTGCGATCAACTTGGAATTACCCCCATTGTCCGATATCACAAATCCCCAGGAGAGTCCAATTGGGGTAAGCCATTCTGCGATGATGCTCCTCGGTTTCCGTAAGAGGTTGTCAGCTGTGTGCCTCTTATGGAAAGAGGTGATACAAAGCGTAGCCTGCCTAGGAACGAGTTGGCATTTGCGAGATGCTGCTACTGGTGCCACCGCTGTTGTTGCTGCGGGAGGCAGGGGCGTCGGAATAGGGGGGGGCAAGGGGGCAGCTCGCTCCCCCCAAACATGAGAGAGGCGCCTCTGCAAAGCAGGGAGGCGCTCTCCCTGCTTTGCTACTCTGCAGCTGCCGATTGCCGCTGTGCCTGTCACACTGCATGACAGGCAGCAGCGCTGGCAGCACAGGGATGGGAGGAGGGGTTAGCTTGTACTCACTGAGAGCAGCAGCAGGGGAAGTCCCTGCAACTCACTGCGGTGCCTCGTCTCCTCCCCTCCCTGGTATCAGCAATAAGGTCAGAAGAATATGTGCCGAGCAGTGATTGGAGGAGCTCGGCACATGCTGATTAGAAGAGCCCCTGATTGGAGGAGCTGTCACATGCTCCTCTGACCCCTGGAACACAGAGGATGTCACACAGCATGGCCCTTGGTTGGTTCTATATCGGAGGGGCTGAAGGGACCTTGTGACGTATTGAGGGGAGGAGCTACGTCACCAGGGGGAGGAGCTACGGGCGAACAGGGTACCCGGAAAGTACCCTCGCGGGCTCGCTTCGCTCGCCACGCTTCGGGCACGGTGGCTCGCTCCGCTCCGCTTCGCTCACCACCTAATTACTAAAGGTAACAGTTGGTGGCGTGGATAGTAGAGGAACTATCCCGCTGGCCTAGCTCCTCCCCCTTGCGTCGTAACTCCTCCCCCTTACGGAAAAGGTCCCTTAGCCCACTTGATTCTAGCATCTACCCTCCGCAGCATCTGCCTCCCCTCTCTCTGCCCAGCATCTGCCCCCCTCTCCGCAGCATCTGTCCCCCTCTCTCTGCCCATCATCTGTCCTCTCCACAGCATCTGTCCCCCCTTCTCTCTGCCCAGCATCTGCTCCCCCTCTTTCTGCCCCCCTCTCCGCAGCATCTGTCCCCCCTCTCTCTGCCCATCATCTGCCCCCCTCTCCGCAGCATCTGTCCCCCCCCTCTCTGCCAATCATCTGCCCCCCTCTCCGCAGCATCTGTCCCCACTCTCTCTGACCAGCATCTGCCGCCCACTCCGCATTATCTGTCCCACCCTCTCTCTGCCCATCATCTGTCCCCCTCTCCGCAGCATTTGTCCCCCCTTCTCTCTGCGCAGCATCTGCTCCCCCTCTTTCTGCCCATCATCTGCCCCCTTCTCCGCAGCATCTGTCCCCCCTCTCTCTGCCCAGCATCTGCCCCCTCTCCACAGCATCTGTCCCCCCTTTCTATGCCCAGCATCTGCTCCCCCTCTCCACAGCATCTGTCCCCCCTCTCTCTGCCCAGCATCTGCTCCCCCTCCTTCTGCCCATCATCTGCCCCTTCTCCGCAGCATCTGTCCCCCCTCCCTCTGACCAGCATCTGCCTCCGCTCTCTCTGGCCATCATCTGCCCCCCTCTCCGCAGCATCTGTCCCCCCTTCTCTCTGCCCAGCATCTGCTCCCCCTCTTTCTGCCCATCATCTGCCCCCTTCTCCGCAGCATCTGTCCCCCCTCTCTCTGCCCAGCATCTGCCCCCTCTCCACAGCATCTGTCCCCCCTTTCTATGCCCAGCATCTGCCCCCCTCTCCACAGCATCTGTCCCCCCTTTCTATGCCCAGCATCTGCTCCCCCTCTCCACAGCATCTGTCCCCCCTCTCTCTGCCCAGCATCTGCTCCCCCTCTTTCTGCCCATCATCTGCCCCCTTCTCCGCAGCATCTGTCCCCCCTCTCTCTGCCCAGCATCTGCCCCCTCTCCACAGCATCTGTCCCCCCTTTCTATGCCCAGCATCTGCTCCCCCTCTCCACAGCATCTGTCCCCCCTCTCTCTGCCCAGCATCTGCTCCCCCTCCTTCTGCCCATCATCTGCCCCCTCTCCGCAGCATCTGTCCCCCCTCCCTCTGACCAGCATCTGCCTCCGCTCTCTCTGGCCATCATCTGCCCCCCTCTCCGCAGCATCTGTCCACCCCTCTTTCTGCCCATCATCTATCCTCCTCTCCGCAGCATCTGTCCCCCCCTCTCTCTGTCCATCATCTGTCCCCCTCTCCGCAGCATTTGTCCCCCCTTCTCTCTGCCCAGCATCTGCTCCCCCTCTTTCTGCCCATCATCTGCCCCCCCTCTCCACAGCATCTGTCCCCCCTCTCTCTGCCCATCATCCACACCCCCTCTTTCTGCCCATAATCTGCCCCCCTCTCCGCAGCATCTGTCCCCCTCTCTCTGCCCAGCATCTGCCCCCCTCTCCGCAGCATCTGTCCCCCTCTCTCTGCCCAGCATCTGCCCCCCTCTCCGCAGCATCTGCCCCCCTCTCCGCAGCATCTGTCCCCACTCTCTCTGCCCATTATCTGTTCCCCTCTCCGCAGCATCTGCCCCCCCTTCTCTGTGCCCAGTATCTGCCTCCGCTCTCTCTGCCCAGCATCTGCCCCCCTCTCCGCAGCATCTGTCCCCCCTCCCTCTGACCAGCATCTGCCTCCGCTCTCTCTGGCCATCATCTGCCCCCCTCTCCGCAGCATCTGTCCACCCCTCTTTCTGCCCATCATCTATCCTCCTCTCCGCAGCATCTGTCCCCCCCTTCTGTCCATCATCTGTCCCCCTCTCCGCAGCATTTGTCCCCCCTTCTCTCTGCCCAGCATCTGCTCCCCTCTTTCTGCCCATCATCTGCCCCCCCCTCTCCACAGCATCTGTCCCCCCTCTCTCTGCCCATCATCTGCCCTCTCCACAGCATCTGTACCCCCCCCTCTCCCTGCCCATCATCTGTCCTCCTCTCCACAGCATCTGTCCCCCCTCTCTCTGCCCATCATCTGCCCTCTCCACAGCATCTGTACCCCCCCCTCTCCCTGCCCATCATCTGCCCCCCTCTCCGCAGCATCTGTCCCCCCTCTCTCTGCCCAACATATGCCTCCCCTCCTCTCTCTCTGCCTGGCATCTGCCTCCCGCTGATGGTGCTCCTGTATACCAGCGCCTCTGCCCCTGCTCACGCCGGCACTGGGAGCACTGCGGTTGGATACCTGCCGCGCAGCGGCGGAACTACTGCACCGGGGCCCAAAGCAACAAAGGGGCCCACAGCAGTAGTATGAACAGTACTAATAATGAGTCAAACTGACTCATTATAGTACTCCAAATATGCAGCCGGCTGCAGGACATGACCAAGAGGAAGGAGGCGGTCCGGGGGCTTCTGTTTCCTTCCATCCCCTCTTCTCTCCTCTGACCTCCTCCGCTGGTGCTGACACACTGCTGCTTCTGGCTGAGGTCTGACTGTGACATCTGATCTCATGACGTCCCCAGTGCAGAAAATTGAGGAGAGGACACCCACTGCAAGGTACCCGCTTTTGCAAGTTTGGCAATATACCAGAAAGCAGCCAGTGCTTACCAAGCACTATGATATATTAACTTATGTACTGTATGTGGGGCTGAACTGTCAAGCTGACACAGAGACCAGCCAGGGTACAGTATATATTATTCAACTGCCTGCACACTGTCAGAACACCTAACGCTGCATCCCCATGCACAGAATCCGACACCTGGGAGTTATGTGTCCTAACCCTCCCCCTCTACCCCCCTAACCCTCCCTACCTGCAGCCTCACCCTAACCCTCCAATCCCCGCAGCCTAACCCTCCCTCACCGCAGTCGAACCCTAACCCCCCGCCCCTCTTTAGTGCCTAACCCTCCCCCCTTAGTGCCTAACCTTCCCTCCCCGCAGCCTAACCCTAACCCTCCCCCTTAGAGCCTAACCCTCCCCACCCCGAAGACTAACCCTCCCCGGGGGTGCATAACCCCAATCCCCCCCTTCCCACGGCCTAAACCTAACCTCCCCCCCTCCCCGCAGCCTAACCCTAACACCCACTTCCCGCAGCCTAAACCTAACTCCCCCCCCACCCACTTCCACCCTCCACGGCTTACTTCTCCGGTTGCATATCACAGACATCTAGGATCCGGCGTTGGGATTGTGATCCTATTCGGGATGCCAACGCCAGCATTCCGAGCAGTGTCGGGATTCCGACGTAGGTATTTCAAATGCTGGGATCCAAACCAGATCCCATGTTTACCATGTTGCTGGTAATGCTAATAATCATAATGATGCACCGACACATATGCCTTTCATGTCACCCACTGTCACACTGTTCTGGGAAGCTAGGGGCGCCAAACTCAGATTATATCTTGCCCCCCCCAACCTAAAAACGTTCTGACGCCCCTGGCGGGAGGCAATACATCTACCCAGTGGGCTGTCACAGTCATATAGTCCTTAGTCTGCCCTGCTCCACTTGTCCACATGTCCGTGGTTAAGTGGACAGTGGGTACAACTGCATTTTTTAGGAAACTCAGGACATTGTTTTCTGATGTCTGTGTACATTCTCGGTATAGCCTGCCTAGAGACGTGGAACCTAGATGGGATTTGGTACCGGGGACACACTACCTCAAGTAATTCTCTAAGTCCCTGTGAACTAATGGTGGATACCGGACGCACGTCTAACACCAACATACTTGTCAAGGCCTGAGTTATCCGCTTTGCAACAGGATGACTGCTGTGATATTTCATCTTCCTCGCAAAGGACTGTTGGACAGTCAATTGCTTAATGGAAGTAGTACAACTACTAGTATAACGACTCTCAGCAGCAACAACAGCAGCAACAGCAGCAGTAGGCGTTCCAGTCAAGGATCCATCGGAGGAATCCCAGTTAGGAGTTGACTTGTCAGTCTTGCCAGTGACGTGGCCTGCAGTACTATTGGCGTTCCTGTCTAAGGAGGAAATTGACATTGAGGGAGTTGGTGGTGTGGTTTGCAGGAGCTTGGGTACAAGAGGAAGAAGGGATTTAGTTGTCAGTGGACTGCTTCCGCTGTTACCCAAAGTTTTTGAACTTGTCAACGACTTCTGATGAATGCGCTCCAGGTGACGTATAAGGGAGGATGTTCCTAGGTGGTAAACAACCTTACCCCTACTTATTGCTTGACAAAGGCAACACACGGCTTGATACCTGGTGTCCGCGTTTCTGCTGAAATAATTCCACACCGAAGAGGTGATTATTTTTTGTATTTTGACCAGGCATGTCAATGGCCTTATTCATCCCACAGACAACAACTGTCTCCCCGGGTGCCTGACTTAAACAAACCACATCACCATAAGAATCCTCATCGTCAACTCTGCGCGCGCTCCCGAAAAGGGGTGTGGCCTAAGAAAAGGGGCGTGGCTTTGTGGAGGACCCGCGATCGCGAGCCACGCCCCCGTTTTCATCACTGAGGGGGCATGCCCAGCGCTCTGTGAGCCGCTGGCATGCCCCCTCTCCCTCTGAATCCAGTGAATAGATGCTGTGCGCATGCGCACAGCGTTTATTCACCGCAGGGCAGCGAGACACAGAGACTCCCAACTGCCCCCCCCACCGCGGGACACTGCGGCCCGCGGGTGGGACAGCGGGATAGTCCCCAAAAAACGGGACTGTCCCGCGAAAATCGGGACAGTTGGGAGGTATGTTAGTGTGCAGCACAAAAGCACTCTGGAATTGTCACCCCCCCAGATACCACTGTGACTGGAATGATGATGACCGTTGCACTGTCACAGGACACTACTACCACAGCACTCTACAGCACAAGATGCAGCACAAGAGAGACACTGTACTAGTATTACTGAGCAGCAATAAGCACTGATACTGAGCACTGATACTGAGAACTGACACTGAGAGAACGTAGCCACGTCCTCTCTGTACAATGCCCGAGTGAAAATGGCGGCGACACGCAGCTCTTTATATGGAATCCGAATCTTGCAAGAATCCGACAGCGGGATGATGACGTTTTGCCTCGTTCGGGTTTTCAGAGTCAGGCGTGAACAACAGAGCCGGGCTCAGAACCGTGTTTGACACGTGGAATTCGGGAGGGGGGTTTCGGTTATCTCTAATAATATATATATATATATATATATATATATATATACACAGACACACATATATACATATATAAATCTATTTATATGGCTGCAGCAGAGAAGATAGTAAGTGCTGCCCACTTCCCTCTCCTGAAACCCACCCACTGACCTTATGCCCGTGAGGGCTGCTGCTGCCCCTTCAAGTCCAGGTGCTGGTGAGTCGCCTGCATCATTAATGTACGGGCCGAGCCAAGCACCAGCGGCTGCCGGTCAGTGACCCCTTCGGCAGCTCACATGTCGCTTGTGGCTGCACCGTGGAGGAGGGGAGGAGAGAGAAGGGGAAAGTGTCTCCTCTCCTCCAAGTCTTACGGCTTTTCTACAGCCGGCTGCAGCGTACTGTAATGAGTCAGTCTGACTCATTAGTACTGCTGCCACTGCCACTAGACCCTTCATCGAGGCGGGCGCAAGTGAACTGCACCGTCTGCGTCGCCGCTTCTTTTTTCAAGGGGCCGCTGTTTTTATTTTATTTTTTTAAAGTGCCAGACATGACAGGGGAGGCACGGGCCCGCCACTGGGGCCAAGCGCATTGCTGTGCCCCGGGGCCTACACTGCTGTTAAGACGGCCCTGGGCTGTTTGCGACAGACAGTCTCTCCCAGCAGCCCTTAGGTGTGGGCACATCTGCCTTTTCTTCCCTGTGTGGGCAGCTCCATCCAGCCCCACACAGAATCCGTGACTCATTATTGTCCTCAATGCTGATATTGGCACTCAATATATATATGCAAAATTCTGGCAAGAATGATTTATCCTTGGAAGGCAGCAATGTATAGTTCAGTTACAGTAAACAACCTGCTGCATTTCCCTATTTCTTCGTGCCAGAAATGAACTGCAGAATTAGTCGATAACAGCTCCTCTAGTTTGGTCATTTTTTATCCATAATCTGAGTTTTTTCTTCAGCTGGTAAGGATTCTTAGCTAACTTAATGCTGGTTTTCCCTCGCTGAAACCTACAGTATTAACAATACATCTTGCTAGCATGGGCTTTACTGATTTATCTCTACCTGAAGTTGCAGAACCGTGTACTTTCCCTATAGGAAGAGGCAGGGGTGTTTCTAGAGAGGAGGGGACCCGTGTGCAGACTCCGTGTGTGGGCCCCCTCCTCTCCCGTAGCCATCACCACCGCTGCTAGCGCTCTCAGCGCTGAGACTCTGGTACAGTGCCAGAGTCTACAGCGCATGCGCAGGACTCCGAAAAATGCCCACCGCGCCATTTTTCCGGAGTCCTGCGCATGCGCTGTAGTCTCTGGCACTGTGCCAGAGTCTCTAGCAGAGGAGGTGACGGCTACGGGAGAGGAGGGGGCCCACACACAGTTGCCAATGGATGCTGGAAAGGTAAGTATATAAAAAATGGGTGCGGTGTGTGCCCCCTCTGGACCCAGGGACCCGTGTGCACCGCACACACTGCACCCATTATAGATACGCCAGTGGGAAGAGGCATAAACATATGTGGTACAAAATGTTAATGTTTCGGCTGTCAACATTCAGAATATCAACATGGACGGGAGGTTGACATGTCAAATGTCAACATTCACAATGTTGACATTGATATACTGTAATTGGCATGTTAGCAAGGTGAGTATAGCTAACCCTGAACCTATAAAGTAAACTAACCCTTATTGTAGCATACTGTATCTCTAACTATAAAATCTTGGCGAAAAATGGTTGTCGAAATGTACAGTGTTGACATTTCTCCATTCTGTCATTGTCGGCATTGTGAAAGTTGACGTGTTGACCAGGGACGTGCGGTGAGCTAAATGGCTCAGGAGGCACTGTTTAGCACCAGAGCCAGATTTACACACAATATATGAGCCAAAGGGTTCATCTGGGCATTATACACAGGTGCAGCAGCATAAACTCCTGGAAATTTGGTGAGTTTTGATCAGAGACGTGCAGAAAAGATATTCAGGTGAGGCAATGCCTCACCTGCCATAGACTTTTTACTAGAGATGAGCGCCTGAAATTTTTCGGGTTTTGTGTTTTGGTTTTGGGTTCGGTTCCGCGGCCGTGTTTTGGGTTCGAACGCGTTTTGGCAAAACCTCACCGAATTTTTTTTGTCGGATTCGGGTGTGTTTTGGATTCGGGTGTTTTTTTCAAAAAACACTAAAAAACAGCTTAAATCATAGAATTTGGGGGTCATTTTGATCCCAAAGTATTATTAACCTCAAAAACCATAATTTACACTCATTTTCAGTCTATTCTGAATACCTCACACCTCACAATATTATTTTTAGTCCTAAAATTTGCACCGAGGTCGCTGTGTGAGTAAGATAAGCGACCCTAGTGGCCGACACAAACACCGGGCCCATCTAGGAGTGGCACTGCAGTGTCACGCAGGATGTCCCTTCCAAAAAACCCTCCCCAAACAGCACATGACGCAAAGAAAAAAAGAGGCGCAATGAGGTAGCTGTGTGAGTAAGATTAGCGACCCTAGTGGCCGACACAAACACCGGGCCCATCTAGGAGTGGCACTGCAGTGTCACGCAGGATGGCCCTTCCAAAAAACCCTCCCCAAACAGCACATGACGCAAAGAAAAAAAGAGGCGCAATGAGGTAGCTGTGTGAGTAAGATTAGCGACCCTAGTGGCCGACACAAACACCGGGCCCATCTAGGAGTGGCACTGCAGTGTCACGCAGGATGTCCCTTCCAAAAAACCCTCCCCAAACAGCACATGACGCAAAGAAAAAAAGAGGCGCAATGAGGTAGCTGACTGTGTGAGTAAGATTAGCGACCCTAGTGGCCGACACAAACACCGGGCCCATCTAGGAGTGGCACTGCAGTGTCACGCAGGATGTCCCTTCCAAAAAACCCTCCCCAATCAGCACATGATGCAAAGAAAAAGAAAAGAAAAAAGAGGTGCAAGATGGAATTGTCCTTGGGCCCTCCCACCCACCGTTATGTTGTATAAACAAAACAGGACATGCACACTTTAACCAACCCATCATTTCAGTGACAGGGTCTGCCACACGACTGTGACTGATATGACGGGTTGGTTTGGACCCCCCCCCAAAAAAGAAGCAATTAATCTCTCCTTGCACAAACTGGCTCTACAGAGGCAAGATGTCCACCTCATCTTCACCCTCCGATATATCACCGTGTACATCCCCCTCCTCACAGATTATCAATTCGTCCCCACTGGAATCCACCATCTCAGCTCCCTGTGTACTTTGTGGAGGCAATTGCTGCTGGTCAATGTCTCCGCGGAGGAATTGATTATAATTCATTTTAATGAACATCATCTTCTCCACATTTTCTGGATGTAACCTCGTACGCCGATTGCTGACAAGGTGAGCGGCGGCACTAAACACTCTTTCGGAGTACACACTTGTGGGAGGGCAACTTAGGTAGAATAAAGCCAGTTTGTGCAAGGGCCTCCAAATTGCCTCTTTTTCCTGCCAGTATAAGTACGGACTGTGTGACGTGCCTACTTGGATGCGGTCACTCATATAATCCTCCACCATTCTATCAATGTTGAGAGAATCATATGCAGTGACAGTAGACGACATGTCCGTAATCGTTGTCAGGTCCTTCAGTCCGGACCAGATGTCAGCATCAGCAGTCGCTCCAGACTGCCCTGCATCACCGCCAGCGGGTGGGCTCGGAATTCTGAGCCTTTTCCTCGCACCCCCAGTTGCGGGAGAATGTGAAGGAGGAGATGTTGACAGGTCGCGTTCCGCTTGACTTGACAATTTTGTCACCAGCAGGTCTTTGCACCCCAGCAGACTTGTGTCTGCCGGAAAGAGAGATCCAAGGTAGGCTTTAAATCTAGGATCGAGCACGGTGGCCAAAATGTAGTGCTCTGATTTCAACAGATTGACCACCCGTGAATCCTTGTTAAGCGAATTAAGGGCTGCATCCACAAGTCCCACATGCCTAGCGGAATCACTCCCTTTTAGCTCCTTCTTCAATGCCTCCAGCTTCTTCTGCAAAAGCCTGATGAGGGGAATGACCTGACTCAGGCTGGCAGTGTCTGAACTGACTTCACGTGTGGCAAGTTCAAAGGGCATCAGAACCTTGCACAACGTTGAAATCATTCTCCACTGCACTTGAGACAGGTGCATTCCACCTCCTATATCGTGCTCAATTGTATAGGCTTGAATGGCCTTTTGCTGCTCCTCCAACCTCTGAAGCATATAGAGGGTTGAATTCCACCTCGTTACCACTTCTTGCTTCAGATAATGGCAGGGCAGGTTCAGTAGTTTTTGGTGGTGCTCCAGTCTTCTGTACGTGGTGCCTGTACGCCGAAAGTGTCCCGCAATTTTTCTGGCCACCGACAGCATCTCTTGCACGCCCCTGTCGTTTTTTAAAAAATTCTGCACCACCAAATTCAAGGTATGTGCAAAACATGGGACGTGCTGGAATTTGCCCATATTTAATGCACACACAATATTGCTGGCGTTGTCCGATGCCACAAATCCACAGGAGAGTCGAATTGGGGTAAGCCATTCCGCGATGATCTTCCTTAGTTGCCGTAAGAGGTTTTCAGCTGTGTGCGTATTCTGGAAACCGGTGATACAAAGCGTAGCCTGCCTAGGAAAGAGTTGGCGTTTGCGAGATGCTGCTACTGGTGCCGCCGCTGCTGTTCTTGCGGCGGGAGTCCATACATCTACCCAGTGGGCTGTCACAGTCATATAGTCCTGACCCTGCCCTGCTCCACTTGTCCACATGTCCGTGGTTAAGTGGACATTGGGTACAGCTGCATTTTTTAGGACACTGGTGACTCTTTTTCTGAGGTCTGTGTACATTTTCGGTATCGCCTGCCTAGAGAAATGGAACCTAGATGGTATTTGGTACCGGGGACACAGTACCTCCAACAAGTCTCTAGTTGGCTCTGCAGTAATGATGGATACCGGAACCACGTTTCTCACCACCCAGGATGCCAAGGCCTCAGTTATCCGCTTTGCAGTAGGATGACTGCTGTGATATTTCATCTTCCTCGCAAAGGACTGTTGAACAGTCAATTGCTTACTGGAAGTAGTACAAGTGGGCTTACAACTTCCCCTCTGGGATGACCATCGACTCCCAGCGGCAACAACAGCAGCGCCAGCAGCAGTAGGCGTTACACGCAAGGATGCATCGGAGGAATCCCAGGCAGGAGAGGACTCGTCAGAATTGCCAGTGACATGGCCTGCAGGACTATTGGCATTCCTGGGGAAGGAGGAAATTGACACTGAGGGAGTTGGTGGGGTGGTTTGCGTGAGCTTGGTTACAAGAGGAAGGGATTTACTGGTCAGTGGACTGCTTCCGCTGTCACCCAAAGTTTTTGAACTTGTCACTGACTTATTATGAATGCGCTGCAGGTGACGTATAAGGGAGGATGTTCCGAGGTGGTTAACGTCCTTACCCCTACTTATTACAGCTTGACAAAGGGAACACACGGCTTGACACCTGTTGTCCGCATTTCTGGTGAAATACCTCCACACCGAAGAGCTGATTTTTCTGGTATTTTCACCTGGCATGTCAACGGCCATATTCCTCCCACGGACAACAGGTGTCTCCCCGGGTGCCTGACTTAAACAAACCACCTCACCATCAGAATCCTCCTGGTCAATTTCCTCCCCAGCGCCAGCAACACCCATATCCTCCTCATCCTGGTGTACTTCAACACTGACATCTTCAATCTGACTATCAGGAACTGGACTGCGGGTGCTCCTTCCAGCACTTGCAGGGGGCGTGCAAATGGTGGAAGGCGCATGCTCTTCACGTCCAGTGTTGGGAAGGTCAGGCATCGCAACCGACACAATTGGACTCTCCTTGTGGATTTGGGATTTCGAAGAATGCACAGTTCTTTGCTGTGCTGCTTTTGCCAGCTTGAGTCTTTTCATTTTTCTAGCGAGAGGCTGAGTGCTTCCATCCTCATGTGAAGCTGAACCACTAGCCATGAACATAGGCCAGGGCCTCAGCCGTTCCTTGCCACTCCGTGTGGTAAATGGCATATTGGCAAGTTTACGCTTCTCCTCCGACAATTTTATTTTAGGTTTTGGAGTCCTTTTTTTTCTGATATTTGGTGTTTTGGATTTGACATGCTCTGTACTATGACATTGGGCATCGGCCTTGGCAGACGACGTTGCTGGCATTTCATCGTCTCGGCCATGACTAGTGGCAGCAGCTTCAGCACGAGGTGGAAGTGGATCTTGATCTTTCCCTAATTTTGGAACCTCAACATTTTTGTTCTCCATATTTTAATAGGCACAACTAAAAGGCACCTCAGGTAAACAATGGAGATGGATACTAGTATACAATTATGGACTGCCTGCCGACTGCAGACACAGAGGTAGCCACAGCCGTGAACTACCGTACTGTACTGTGTCTGCAGCTAATATAGACTGGTTGATAAAGAGAAGATGTCTATGTAACTATGTATGTATAAAGAAGACTGAAAAAAATCCACGGTTAGGTGGTATACAATTATGGACGGACTGCCTGCCGAGTGCAGACACAGAGGTAGCCACAGCCGTGAACTACCGTACTGTACTGTGTCTGCAGCTAATATAGACTGGTTGATAAAGAGAAGATGTCTATGTAACTATGTATGTATAAAGAAGAATGAAAAAAAACCACGGTTAGGTGGTATACAATTATGGACGGACTGCCTGCCGAGTGCAGACACAGAGGTAGCCACAGCCGTGAACTACCGTACTGTACTGTGTCTGCAGCTAATATAGACTGGTTGATAAAGAGAAGATGTCTATGTAACTATGTATGTATAAAGAAGAATGAAAAAAATCCACGGTTAGGTGGTATTACAATTATGGACGGACTGCCTGCCGAGTGCAGAGACACAGAGGTAGCCACAGCCGTGAACTACCGTACTGTGTCTGCTGCGACTGGATGATAAATGATATAAAAAATATATATATATCACTACTGCAGCCGGACAGGTATATATTATATATTATATAATGACGGACCTGCTGGACACTGTCTGTCAGCAGAATGAGTTTTATTTTTATAGAATAAAAAAAAAAAAAACACACAAGTGAAGTCACACGACGAGTGTTTAACTTTTTCAGGCAATCACAATATAAGTATACTACTAACTATACTGGTGGTCAGTGTGGTCAGGTCACTGGTCAGTCACACTGGCAGTGGCACTCCTGCAGCAAAAGTGTGCACTGTTTAATTTTAATATAATATGTACTCCTGGCTCCTGCTATAACCTATAACTGGCACTGCAGTAGTGCTCCCCAGTCTCCCCCACAATTATAAGCTGTGTGAGCTGAGCAGTCAGACAGATATATATAATATTATATATAGATAATAGATGATGCAGCACACTGGCCTGAGCCTGAGCAGTGCACACAGATATGGTATGTGACTGACTGAGTCACTGTGTGTATCGCTTTTTTCAGGCAGAGAACGGATATATTAAATAAACTGCACTGTGTGTCTGGTGGTCACTCACTATATAATATATTATGTACTCCTGGCTCCTGCTATAACCTATAACTGGCACTGCAGTAGTGCTCCCCAGTCTCCCCCACAATTATAAGCTGTGTGAGCTGAGCAGTCAGACAGATATATATAATATTATATATAGATAATAGATGATGCAGCACACTGGCCTGAGCCTGAGCAGTGCACACAGATATGGTATGTGACTGACTGAGTCACTGTGTGTATCGCTTTTTTCAGGCAGAGAACGGATATATTAAATAAACTGCACTGTGTGTCTGGTGGTCACTCACTATATAATATATTATGTACTCCTGGCTCCTGCTATAACCTATAACTGGCACTGCAGTAGTGCTCCCCAGTCTCCCCCACAATTATAAGCTGTGTGAGCTGAGCAGTCAGACAGATATATATAATATTATATATAGATAATAGATGATGCAGCACACTGGCCTGAGCCTGAGCAGTGCACACAGATATGGTATGTGACTGACTGAGTCACTGTGTGTATCGCTTTTTTCAGGCAGAGAACGGATATATTAAATAAACTGCACTGTGTGTCTGGTGGTCACTCACTATATAATATATTATGTACTCCTGGCTCCTGCTATAACCTATAACTGGCACTGCAGTAGTGCTCCCCAGTCTCCCCCACAATTATAAGCTGTGTGAGCTGAGCAGTCAGACAGATATATATAATATTATATATAGATAATAGATGATGCAGCACACTGGCCTGAGCCTGAGCAGTGCACACAGATATGGTATGTGACTGACTGAGTCACTGTGTGTATCGCTTTTTTCAGGCAGAGAACGGATATATTAAATAAACTGCACTGTGTGTCTGGTGGTCACTCACTATATAATATATTATGTACTCCTGGCTCCTGCTATAACCTATAACTGGCACTGCAGTAGTGCTCCCCAGTCTCCCCCACAATTATAAGCTGTGTGAGCTGAGCAGTCAGACAGATATATATATAATATTATATATAGATAATAGATGATGCAGCACACTGGCCTGAGCCTGAGCAGTGCACACAGATATGGTATGTGACTGAGTCACTGTGTGCTGTGTATCGCTTTTTTCAGGCAGAGAACGGATTATAAAGTAAACTACACTGTCCTCACTAGTAAACTCTCTCCACTCAGTCTCTACACTTCTACAGTAACAGTACTCCTCCTAGTCAGCTCAAGTAAATCTCTCTCAGTCTCTTATAATCTAAATGGAGAGGACGCCAGCCACGTCCTCTCCCTATCAATCTCAATGCACGTGTGAAAATGGCGGCGACGCGCGGCTCCTTATATAGAATCCGAGTCTCGCGATAGAATCCGAGCCTCGCGAGAATCCGACAGCGTCATGATGACGTTCGGGCGCGCTCCGGTTAACCGAGCAAGGCGGGAAGATCCGAGTCGCTCGGACCCGTGAAAAAAAACATGAAGTTCTGGCGGGTTCGGATTCAGAGAAACCGAACCCGCTCATCTCTACTTTTTACTCCAGAGTTTTGGCTATAAAAAGGATTAGAATAATACAAAGAAGATATTTCAAGCATATTCTTTGTATTTTTCATATACTTTATACAGTCAAAACTCTTGCACAAACGTTAGTATGACAGGAAAAGCTCTGCCTCACCCCACCGCACGTCACTGGTGTTGACATGTCGACATCCTGGTGAACAATAAATTTCGACATTATGAACGTTTACTGTATAAACACTAACAGTACTTTTCCTATAGGAATCTGAGCAAAATATTATGTGACCTTTACCTTGGCAAAAAAGTAAGTAGAATAAAAAGAAGTGGATATTTAAAGCACACTGTTACCTTCCCCATCCCCCTTGTTTTAGCACCTTCTTAGAGTTCTATCATAGGAATTTCTGGCAGGACACAGGCTGAATTGGTAATTGCCGGGCAGGCACTTTAAAAGGGCAGCCCCTGTAGGACTCATAGAGTAACATGAGGACAGTGGTGTGTTAAACAGTTCAGACTGATCAGAGTGACACATTTATATAAAACACCACATCTTTCTCAGTCTTTTAAGACCAAACGAAGATTTCTGAGGCAAGTACGTGTTGTATTTAATTTTATTTCATTTCATAGTTTTACCTCATGTCTGCTGGTAGCGCGAATGTCTCCTCACAGTTTATTCTGTGATTATGAAGTCATCCACGTCTAAAAATAAGTTCCTGGTGGACAATTACAGAGCAGGGTGCAGGTGTCACTTCAGCAGGGTGCTAATGAATAAAACTATTTGCTGTTCATGATTACGTATAGAAAAATCTGCTGCAAAGAATTCTAGATATATTGGAGAGTAGTTGAATTTGAATCTACTCACTTCTGCCTGGTCCGCCATAGAGTCTAAAGGGGCCTACACACTATCAGCAATGCTTGCAATTTTGACGATGATCATCCAAATTGACTTGTATTGCAAAGCGACGGAGAACCAATGATGAACGACCGCGGGACCGCGCATTGTTCATTGTTGGTGCATACACACTTAGCGATATGACCGATTTCTCGTTCATTACTGAGCAAGATCTTTCATATCGCCCGCACACATCGGCAAGTGTGTAGGGCCCATAAGGTTTTAGAGAAGATGCATTGTTTTTCCTCTTAACTAGTACCCCTTTCACATCGCACAAATAACCCGGTATCGACACGGGATATTGCCGTGTTGAAACGGGTAATTCAACCTGGTAAAAAAGAAGGGTTATTACCGGGTTGAATACCGGGTCAGGCGCAGTGTGAATGGGAGCTTCGATGCGACATGGCTCCCATTCACAGCATAGGGAGAGGCGGCGCAGGAGATGGGGCTTATCTCCCAGCACCGCCTCCACCCCCGCCCCTGCTGCTGCTGCGCCCCCCCCCCCCCCCCCCCACGCTGCTATGGCAACCGACCCGGTATATTGCCAGGTCGGAAAGCCAGCAAAGCAGAGCAAATGCCGGATCCCACTCGGTAAGGACACGTTTCTCTTACCGGGTGGGATCCGGCATTTGCGATCTGAAAGCGGTATAGGAGGGTTGCAATGATTAGCCGTATGCAATTGTGGTTATATGCTAATATGGGAAAAGTTAACCCATGCAAAAGGGCACTCACTGTGATCACATTTTATGCATACAGCACCGTATGATTGCAGAAACATTGCTAACATCGTTGCATATTGGGTCACTACGCAGAACCTGAATGCCTCTGAAGATGCGTAGGCTGAGCTGCTCCCCCGTGGCATACAGGCCTCTTCAGTAGCAGGTGTGATCACAGCTGCTAATACAGGCATGCCCAGAAAATGCCGTCCAAATGGCCATGACACGCCTGCGTTTGCATGACCACTCCCCGTTACCACCTCCAAACACAGACTTCCTGTCACTAACTTTGTGACTAAAATCTTGCTGCGACCACACTTGCGAATCAGTCGCTGTGCGTGCGCACTGCGAAAACAATGCTCGATATGCGTATAAACTGCAGCTTTGCATCTGCACCCCAATGACCCCCCAAGTGCATAGTCAGTTACCTCTTATTCTATACATTGGATGCTTTTAACTGTGTATACCTATTCTCTGGACAAGATAGCATAGTATCATGATAATGTTATTAATTCATGCAAAAGTCACATTTACTGTATGAAATATTATTAATTACAAAAAAATGCAAAATACATTGAAATTCAATTAAATTAAGTGAAATTAAATACAAACATTTATTATATATCAATTAAATATTGCCAATATAACAGCAGCACTAGCAGGAGTGCTGAGGGGGTGGGGTCTTATTACCAGTTGGAGGCCTGGTTCAGTTGCTGAGGGGATAAATGTCCCCCTTTGCAGCACACGTAGGAGGTCATTCCAGCCTGATCGCACGCTAGGATTTTTCGCTGCGCTGCGATCAGGTCAGTACTGCGCATGCGTATGCACCACAATGCGTAGGCGCGTTGTATGGGTACAAAGCGGATTGTTGCTGAGCGATGGATTTAATGAAGAATCCATTCGCACAGCCGAACGCAAGGAGATTGACAGGAAGAGGGCATTTGTGGGTGTCAACTGACCGTTTTCTGGGAGTGTTTGGAAAAACGCAGGCATGTTCAAGCGTTTGCAGGGCGGGTGTCTGACGTTAATTCTGGGACCTGACAGGCTGAAGTGATCTCAGCGGCTGAGTAAGTTCTGGGCAACTCAGAAACTGCACAAAACTTTTTTGTAGTGCTCGGCTGCACATGCGATCGCACGCTTGCAAAGCAAAAATACACTCCCCTATAGGTGGCAACTATCTGTTCGCAGCACTGCAAAAAATAGCTAGCGAGCGATCAACTCGGAATGACCCTCATAGTATCTAGTACTTTAAAAAAAAACATTTCTGGAGTGAGCATGACCACACCTCCCAGATTTGGCCACGCCCCCAGTATCAGGGATTTGTTCAGCTCTTGCAGCCCTGTACACTGGTAAATTAGGTACTATCAGCTGAAGCCCTGATCATGCAAACATCTAATCAGAAGCAGCTAGCTACAGTAGTATCATCATCATCGTCATCGTTGTTTCTCATTGCACCAATCCAACAGATACTTCTCCTGTCAACTGTAGATGAGTCTGCTTACAGGTTTGTCTTACTTGAAATTCCATGAGCACCACTTGCCTTCTCCCTCTAATTCTGACTCTCCAGTCGTAAGTAGTTGCATGTGTATAATGGAACTAAATTTGGATATGGATGTACAGTATGTGTTTGTATTTTTGGTGCAGACACACATTACAGAAATATGTATTTACTCACATAAAAGAGACATAGAGGTCTATTTATCACCATCCGCATCTAATGATGCGGATGACAGGTGATAAACTCGACCAGACTCGCACTGCGATAATTGAGTATATTGCATGGATGTATCAATTATCGCATGTAGGGACAGAGTTTGCGGTCAAGCTCTGTCCCTGCGATGCCTCTTTGCAGCATCATCAGGGTATTTTTTGTAAAAAATAAGATTTTACTTACCGATAAATCTATTTCTCGTAGTCCGTAGTGGATGCTGGGGACTCCGTCAGGACCATGGGGATTAGCGGCTCCGCAGGAGACAGGGCACAAAAATAAAGCTTTAGGATCAGGTGGTGTGCACTGGCTCCTCCCCCTATGACCCTCCTCCAAGCCTCAGTTAGGATACTGTGCCCGGACGAGCGTACACAATAAGGAAGGATTTTGAATCCCGGGTAAGACTCATACCAGCCACACCAATCACACCGTACAACTTGTGATCTGAACCCAGTTAACAGTATGACAAACGTAGGAGCCTCTGAACAGACGGCTCACAACAATAACAACCCGATTTTTTTGTAACAATAACTATGTACAAGTATTGCAGACAATCCGCACTTGGGATGGGCGCCCAGCATCCACTACGGACTACGAGAAATAGATTTATCGGTAAGTAAAATCTTATTTTCTCTGACGTCCTAGTGGATGCTGGGGACTCCGTCAGGACCATGGGGATTATACCAAAGCTCCCAAACGGGCGGGAGAGTGCGGATGACTCTGCAGCACCGAATGAGAGAACTCCAGGTCCTCTTTAGCCAGGGTATCAAATTTGTAGAATTTTACAAACGTGTTCTCCCCCGACCACGTAGCTGCTCGGCAGAGTTGTAATGCCGAGACCCCTCGGGCAGCCGCCCAGGATGAGCCCACCTTCCTTGTGGAATGGGCCTTGACAGATTTAGGCTGTGGCAGGCCTGCCACAGAATGTGCAAGTTGAATTGTGCTACAAATCCAACGAGCAATCGTCTGCTTAGAAGCAGGAGCACCCAGCTTGTTGGGTGCATACAGTATAAACAGCGAGTCAGATTTTCTGACTCCAGCCGTCCTTGAAATATATATTTTCAATGCCCTGACAACGTCCAGCAACTTGGAATCCTCCAAATTGCTAGTAGCCGCAGGCACCACAATAGGCTGGTTCAGGTGAAACGCTGACACCACCTTAGGCAGAAACTGAGGACGCGTCCGCAGTTCTGCCCTGTCCGAATGGAAAATCAGATATGGGCTTTTATACGATAAAGCCGCCAATTCTGACACTCTCCTGGCTGAAGCCAGGGCCAGTAGCATGGTTACTTTCCATGTAAGATATTTCAAATCCACCGATTTGAGTGGCTCAAACCAATGGGATTTGAGAAAATCCAAAACTACATTAAGGTCCCACGGAGCCACTGGGGGCACAACCGGGGGCTGTATATGTAGTACTCCTTTTACAAAAGTCTGGACTTCAGGAACTGAAGCCAATTCTTTCTGGAAGAAAATCGACAGGGCCGAAATTTGAACCTTAATGGACCCCAATTTGAGGCCCATAGACAATCCTGTTTGCAGGAAATGTAGGAATCGACCCAATTGAAATTCCTCCATGGGGGCCTTCCTGGCCTCACACCACGCAACATATTTTCTCCAAATGCGGTGATAATGTTGTGCAGTCACCTCCTTCCTGGCTTTGACCAGTGTAGGAATGACCTCTTCCGGAATGCCTTTTTCCCTTAGAATTCGGCGTTCAACCGCCATGCCGTCAAACGCAGCTGCGGTAAGTCTTGGAATAGACATGGTCCCTGCTGAAGCAGGTCCCGTCTTAGAGGTAGAGGCCACGGATCTTCCGTGAGCATCTCCTGAAGTTCCGGGTACCAAGTTCTTCTTGGCCAATCCGGAGCCACGAGTATCGTTCTTACTCCCCTTTGCCGTATAATTCTCAGTACTTTTGGTATGAGAGGCAGAGGAGGAAACACATACACTGACTGGAACACCCACGGTGTTACCAGAGCGTCCACAGCTATTGCCTGAGGGTCTCTTGACCTGGCGCAATACCTGTCCAGTTTTTTGTTGAGGCGAGACGCCATCATATCCACCTTTGGTTTTTCCCAACGGTTCACAATCATGTGGAAGACTTCTGGATGAAGTCCCCACTCTCCCGGGTGTAGATCGTGTCTGCTGAGGAAGTCTGCTTCCCAGTTGTCCACTCCCGGAATGAACACTGCTGACAGTGCTATCACATGATCTTCCGCCCAGCGAAGAATCCTTGCAGCTTCTGCCATTGCTCTCCTGCTTCTTGTGCCGCCCTGTCTGTTTACGTGGGCGACTGCCGTGATGTTGTCCGACTGGATCAACACCGGCTGACCCTGAAGCAGGGGTTTTGCCAGGCTTAGAGCATTGTAAATCGCTCTTAGCTCCAGTATATTTATGTGAAGAGACATCTCCAGGCTTGACCATACTCCCAGGAAGTTTCTTCCCTGTGTGACCGCTCCCCAGCCTCTCAGACTGGCATCCGTGGTCACCAGGACCCAGTCCTGTATGCCGAATCTGCGGCCCTCTAACAGATGAGCACTCTGCAACCACCACAGAAGAGACACCCTTGTCCGTGGCGATAAGGTTATCCGCTGATGCATCTGCAGATGCGATCCGGACCATTTGTCCAGCAGATCCCACTGAAAAGTTCTTGCGTGAAATCTGCCGAATGGAATCGCTTCGTAAGAAGCCACCATTTTTCCCAGGACCCTTGTGCAATGATGCACTGACACTTTTCCTGGTTTTAGGAGGTTCCTGACTAGCTCGGATAACTCCCTGGCTTTCTTCTCCGGGAGAAACACCTTTTTCTGGACAGTGTCCAGAATCATCCCTAGGAACAGCAGACGTGTCGTCGGAAATAGCTGCGGTTTTGGAATATTTAGAATCCACCCGTGCTGTCGTAGAACTACTTGAGATAGTGCTACTCCGACCTCCAACTGTTCTCTGGACCTTGCCCTTATCAGGAGATCGTCCATTTTCTTTGAAGAAGAATCATCATTTCGGCCATTACCTTGGTAAGGACCCGGGGTGCCGTGGACAACCCAACCGGCAGCGTCTGAAACTGATAGTGACAGTTCTGTACCACGAACCTGAGGTACCCTTGGTGAGAAGGGCAAATTGGGACATCGAGGTAAGCATCTGTCCCGGGACACCATATAGTCCCCTTTTTCCTGGTTCGCTATCACTGCTCTGAGTGACTCCATCTTGATTTGAACCTTTTTATGTAAGTGTTCAAATATTTCAGATTTAGAATAGGTCTCACCGAGCCGTCTGGCTTCCGTACCACAATATAGTGTGGAATAATACCCCTTTCCTTGTTGTAGGAGGGGTACTTTGATTATCACCTGCTGGGAATACAGCTTGTGAATTGTTTCCACTACTGCCTCCCTGTCGGAGGGAGACGTTGGTAAAGCAGACTTCAGGAACCTGCGAGGGGGAGACGTCTCGAACTTCCAATCTGTACCCCTGGGATACTACTTGTAGGATCCAGGGGTCCACTTGCGAGTGAGCCCACTGCGTGCTGAAACTCTTGAGACGACCCCCCACCGCACCTGAGTCCGCTTGTACGGCCCCAGCGTCATGCTGAGGACTTGGTAGAAGCGGTGGAGGGCTTCTGTTCCTGGGAATGGGCTGCCTGCTGCAGTCTTCTTCCCTTTCCTCTATCCCATGGCAGATATGACTGGCCTTTTGACCGCTTGCCCTTATGGGGACGAAAGGACTGAGGCTGAAAAGACGTTGTCTTTTTCTCCTTTATACGGCAATACTTCCATGTGCCGTTTGGAATCTGCATCACCTGACCACTGTCGTGTCCATAAACAACTTCTGGCAGATATGGACATCGCACTTACTCTTGATGCCAGAGTGCAAATATCCCTCTGTGCATCTCGCATATATAGAAATGCATCCTTTAAATGCTCTATAGTCAATAAAATACTGTCCCTGTCAAGGGTATCAATATTTTCAGTCAGGGAATCCGACCAAGCCACCCCAGCGCTGCACATCCAGGCTGAGGCGATCGCTGGTCGCAGTATAACACCAGTATGTGTGTATATACTTTTTAGGATATTTTCCAGCCTCCTATCAGCTGGCTCCTTGAGGGCGGCCCTATCTGGAGACGGTACCGCCACTTGTTTTGATAAGCGTGTGAGCGCCTTATCCACCCTAAGGGGTGTTTCCCAACGCGCCCTAACTTCTGGCGGGAAAGGGTATACCGCCAATAATTTTCTATCGGGGGAAACCCACGCATCATCACACACTTCATTTAATTTATCTGATTCAGGAAAAACTACACACTCCACAAAATACCCTTTTTTGTGGTACTTGTAGTATCAGAAATATGTAACACCTCCTTCAAGTAACGTGTGGCCCTAAAAGAAAAATACGTTTGTTTCTTCACCGTCGACACTGGAGTCAGTGTCCGTGTCTGTGTCTGTGTCGACCGACTGAGGTAAAAAGACGTTTTAACGCCCCTGACGGTGTTTGAGACGCCTGGACAGGTACTAATTGGTTTGCCGGCCGTCTCATGTCGTCAACCGACCTTGACATTATCACGTAATTCCTTAAATAAGCCATCCCTTCCGGTGTCGACTCCCTAGAGAGTGACATCACCATTACAGGCAATTGCTCCGCCTCCTCACCAACATCGTCCTCATCGTCCTCATACATGTCGACACACACGTACCGACACACAGCACACACACAGGGAATGCTCTGATAGAGGACAGGACCCCACTAGCCCTTTGGAGAGACAGAGGGAGAGTTTGCCAGCACACACCAAAACGCTATAATTATACAGGGACAACCTTTATATAAGTCTTTTTCCCTTATAGCATCTTAATATATATAATCATATCGCCAAATAAGTGCCCCCCCCTCTCTGTTTTAACCCTGTTTCTGTAGTGCAGTGCAGGGGAGAGCCTGGGAGCCTTCCCACCAGCATTTCTGTGAGGGAAAATGGCGCTGTGTGCTGAGGAGAATAGGCCCCGCCCCCTTTTCGGCGGGCTTCTTCTCCCGTTTTTCTGAGACCTGGCAGGGGTTAAATACATCCATATAGCCCCAGGGGCTATATGTGATGTATCTTTTAGCCAGTATAGGTATTTCATTGCTGCCCAGGGCGCCCCCCACAGCGCCCTGCACCCTCAGTGACCGCTGGTGTGAAGTGTGTGACAACAATGGCGCACAGCTGCAGTGCTGTGCGCTACCTCATGAAGACTGAAAAGTCTTCTGCCGCCGGTTTCTGGACCTCTTCACTTTTCGGCATCTGCAAGGGGGTCGGCGGCGCGGCTCCGGGACCGGACTCCATGGCTGGGCCTGTGTTCGATCCCTCTGGAGCTAATGGTGTCCAGTAGCCTAAGAAGCCAATCCATCCTGCACGCAGGTGAGTTCACTTCTTCTCCCCTAAGTCCCTCGTTGCAGTGAGCCTGTTGCCAGCAGGACTCACTGTAAAATAAAAAACCTAAAAACTTTTTCTAAGCAGCTCTTTAGGAGAGCCACCTAGATTGCACCCTGCTCGGACGGGCACAAAAACCTAACTGGGGCTTGGAGGAGGGTCATAGGGGGAGGAGCCAGTGCACACCACCTGATCCTAAAGCTTTATTTTTGTGCCCTGTCTCCTGCGGAGCCGCTAATCCCCATGGTCCTGACGGAGTCCCCAGCATCCACTAGGACGTCAGAGAAAATACTTTGATGGCCTGCTGCACATGCACCGCTGCCTGTCGCTACCGCCGCTGCCGGGTACACCCAATCGCGACTGCCCCCGCGCCAGATAAAGTCCCCCTCCCCCCGGATTCATAACCACCTGTCCAGGGAGGCGGTGTCCGCTGGTCCGGTAAACACTGTGATGTAAAGTGCGCTGCCGCTTTGCAGCGTCACTTTACTGCAAAGGGGTCACAGTGCAGCATATGGGGGATCCGGCACCCGGCAGCACTCACCGGAGCAGCGGACACCGGCACCCTGGACAGGTGAGTATGTTTGGGGTTTTTTACTTTTTTTTTTACAAGTGATGAGCTTGAGTGACCATCAGACACACATAGCTGATCACTCTGCCGGGTCCTCACTCAGCTTTCTCTGCCAGGGGACAGAGAAAGCTGGGCAAAAGGGTGCACGTCACAGTGCTGCCCTGTGATCTCACCAGCTGGGGAGATTATCACAGGGAACACTGCGGTATTTTTTAAAAAAAGATTGGCCACATCGCATTTCCCATTATAAGTATGGGGAATGCGATGTGGCTAACTAAAAAAAAAATACAATTAAAGGGTTTGGAACAGTTTTTCATGAAAACTACTCCAAATGCCCTTTTCTACATTCAGGTGATACTAAAATAATGTGAAAAGGGTGTGAAAACACCCCTTTTCACATTATTTTAATAAAATAAATGTTAATAAATTGGCCCCTTAATGTCTAGATTGGGCCCTATGTCTCCTGGATTGAAGATTGCCAGATCATTGGTACTACAGTTGTAGGGGTTTGGGTTTGGGTGACTGGCAGTCGGGATCCCGGCGGGCAGCATCCCACCGCCAGGATCCTGGCCGTCAGAATGCCAGCAGGGGGGGGCGAGCGCAACAAAGCCCCTTGTGGTCATGGACACCCATGAGTGGGAATAGCCCTGGTCCCCATGCCGGCATTCTGTCAGTAGGCGTCGGTATGCTGATCACCAGGATCCCGACCGTCGGTAACATGACTACATCCCGTTGTAGGGTTATCTTAGATTTCATTATAGCTTTGTTAATATTTTGTGAGGTTTCTGGGACCTGGGGCCAAAGAATTTCTGTTGCTCTCCTTAACACTACTCACCAGTAGCAGAACAGTCTACTTGTCAAAGCCAGGAGAGCACTGCTGCGTAGGATCAATATTGGCTCCTTTAGGGAGGCTTCTATCCCTAACAAAGATGGCCAGTCTGTACTTCTGTGCATGCGCAACGCCAACTTGTCACTATGCTAGAGCGCCACAGTGAGACACATTTTCCACTTAGCTCTGTGAGACTTTGTGAATACTGCAATCAACAAGGTGCACAGTGATGTTGCGTGACTTCAGGGAGCCTGCTGGTGAGTACTATTACCCTCCCATACCATCTCCAACAGTACACACATATTCCTACATTACTCAGGGCGGTAACTGTGTGTGTGGGAGGGGGATGGGTGCGCTATGGGGCCGGATTCAAGGGTGCATCAAGACAGAGAGACCGTACCAGCCGGTGCCTGGAGCCATGTGCCGCGGTGAGGGGGGCACAGAGTTGAGTACAGATAGGAGGCAGTACATAAGATGGGTACACTGGCTGGTCTTCAATGTAGTATGTGATAGGTGTCTGATAAATAGTGAGGTGAACTGAACAATAATAGGCCTATGTTACAGTATAGGACAGGTCTGTCATATAAGGCCTACATATGTCATACCTACTTGTGAGTACTCCTTGGGGTACACTGCATAAATATTACCATTACATGGAGGCCCTGAAGCTAGACATCCATATGCTGGGGGTTTTATATTATGACAGTTTTGTGGTTAATTCTATATTTTCTGTATGTGAGTACAATTTTGGGTACAACAAAAGAAACTCACAATTGTGCGGTTAAATACCACATCTTCTTTATATTTCCCAAGTGGTGTCCAGTAGTAATATACCACCCATGTCAGCAACTAGACAAACATCATAGGCAAACGCAGGGAGGGTTTCTGGTTGCCCAGAAACCACCCTCCTCTTGGCAAGTGGCTCAAATTATGACAACAATAGCAATGGTATATAATATGATTACTAGAGCTGCCACCACATCATTTAGTTTAAGGGACAGAGCATAGTTGCTGCAAGTGCCCTGTGGTAGCAGCTTCTACAAAATTGCGGTGTGTGTGGCTGTGAGTCCTCAATCAGTGACCTGGACCAGAGCGTACAGTAGCTACCAGGAAGAAGAGACAGGTGCCTTACCATGAGGTGGGAGAATGTGTGCTTAGAAAGTGCAGTACTGGTTCTATTATATTTGTATATTTATTTATTATAGTATATTTAACCTTTTCCTGGCCACTTATTTATATTATGTAAATATGTTTGATACAACCTATACTATAGACCATCTATAGTGTTAAATATTAATGCTGTATTCCATGATCTGCAGAGTGGGAGATTGTGGATTGCATTTGGAAACCCCCCTTAAGAAATCCTGCGTTTGCCACTGAACATGATGGACAAATTACTGCCTTGTTGCCTTTGGGGACAAAAGTCCTAGTTTCGGCCCTGCACTTCTAAGATGGTGAAGAGTTAAGTATGGATCGACGCCAATGCTAAATTGCTTTAAAATGAAAGTTCATAATATGAATAATTCTGTGAGCTTCATATTTGTGTGTCTAATGAGGTCTACAGGGCCCATAGCAGGCGCTTGCAGGTCATTGATGTTTTATGGTTGAATTGATTTGAGCAGCAAACAATACCAGCAACGTGGTTTTTTGGTTATGTCACTTTGTGACGGGATATGTGCAAAGACATATCATGCAGCTGTTTACTAGCTGTATAATTTATTAAATGTAGGGATGAATTTGACACTGCTGTTAGAGATGCAATGGTTCTTTCCTGCCAGGCGAGGATGTACCCATCTGGAATCATCTGACAGAGGTTAAATTGCTACTATAAAAAACATAAAGCTCCCAAACCGGGTGGGAGAGTGCTGATGTTCCTGCAAAACTGATTGACCAAACTGAAGGTCCTCAGAGGCCAAAGTATTGAACTTGTAGAAGTTAGCAAACGTGTTCGAACCAGACCAAGTAGCCGCTCGGCAGAGCTGTAAAGCCGAGACACTCCGGGCAGCCGCCCAGGAAGAACCCACCGACCTAGTAGAGTGGGCCTGTACAGATCTTGGAACCGGCAAACCTGCCGTGGAATAAGCATGCTGTATAGTGAGCCTGATCCAGCGTGCAATTGTCTGCTTTGAAGCAGGACTCCCAATTTTATTGGGATCATATAGAATGAACAGCGAGTCAGATTTTCTGTGACGAACTGTCCTCTTTACGTATACCTTCAAAGCCCTCACAACATCCAAAGACTTTGAAGTAGCAGAAGTATTGGTGATAACCGGAACCACAATAAGTTGGTTGATGTGAAACGCAGACACCACTTTTGGAAGAAATTGCTGACAAGTTCTTAGTTCAGCTCTAGCCTCATGGAAAATTAAATAGGGGCTCTTGTGAGACACAGCCCCCAGCTCTGACACACGTCTTGCTGAAGCCAAGGCCAACAGTGTGACAGTCTTCCACGTAAGCTATTTTACGTCCACCTCCTATATTGGTTCAAAGTTCAAACCAGGCCGATTGGATGAAACTGCAGCACCAAATTGAGATCCCAAGGTGCCGTGGGAGGCACAAAGGGAGGTTGCATGTGCAGAACCCCTTTCAAAAATGTCTGGACTTCAGGGAGAGAAGCCAATTGTTTCTGAAAGAAAATAGACAAAGCTGAAATCTGGACTTTTATGGAGCCCAGACGTAGGCCCACATCCACACCTGACTGCAGAAAAAGCAGTAAACGTCCCAGGTGAAATTCCACCGCAGAATAAGTTCTGCTCTTGTACCAAGAGACGTATTTCTTCCAGGCTTGGATCATAGTCGGGATAACTTTGTTAGGCCGTTCAACTTCCATGCCGTCAAATGTAGCCGGGGTAAGTCCTGATAGACAAATGGGCCCTGTTTCAGAAGATCCTCGCGAAGAGGTAGAGGCCACGGATCTTCGAGGAGCATCTCCAGAAGCTCCGTGTACCAGGCCCTTCTTGGCCAGTCCAGAGCAATTAGTATTGCTTGAACCTTTTCCCTTTTTATTCTTTTGAGAATTCTTGGGATCAGAGGAAGTGGAGGAAACACGTACACCATCTGATAGACCCATGGAGTCAGAGCATTTACCGTCGCTGCCTGTGGGTCTCTCGACCTGGAACAATACCGCTTGAGCTTCTTGTTGAGATGAGAGGCCATCATGTCGATTTGTGGATATCCCCACCAAAAACGTGTCAAGCACCTGAACACTTCCGGGTGAAGGCCCCACTCCCCTGGGTGCAGGTCAAGTCTGCTGAGGAAGTCTGCTTCCCAGTTGTCTACTCCCGGAATGAAGACCGCTGACAATGCCACAGCATTTTTTCTGCCCAGAGGAGAATTCTTGACACCTCTGACATTGCTGCTCTTCTTTTTGTTGCGCCCTGTCGGTTTATGTACGTCACCACCGTCACATTGTCCGACTGGACTTGAATGGCCCGATCGTGAAGACGATAAGAGGCCTGCAGCAGGGTGTTGTATATGGCCCTGAGTTCCAGAATGTTGATTGGAAGGATGACTTCCTGACTTGACCATCTTTCTTGAAACTGCACCCCCTGGGTGACTGCTCCCCAACCTCTGGGGCTTGCGTCCATGGTTAACAGGATCCAGTCCTGAATTCCGAACCTCCGAACCTCCGACCCTCGACGAGGTGAGAAATCTGTAACCAACACAGAAGGGAGATCCTGGCTTTTGGTGACAGACGGATCCTCTGGTGCATGTAAAGATGCGATCCGGACCATTTGTCCAACAGATCGAGCTGGAAGGGTCTTGCGTGAAACCTTCCGTATTGAAGCGCCTTGTAAAAGGCCACCATTTTCCCCAGAAGGCGAATGCATAGATGCACTAATATCCGGGTTGGCTTCAGGACATCCCGAACCATCGACTGGATCACCAATGCCTTTTCCAATGGAAGGAACATTTTCTGTGACTCCGTTTCCAGTATCATTCCCAGGAATGGGAGCCTCCGTGTTGGCTCTAGGTGAGATTTTAGAAGGTTCAGAATCCACCTGTGATCCTGGAGAAGTTTGGTTGAGAGACCAATGCTATCTAGCAACCTCTCCATGGACAGCGCCTTTATCAGAAGATCGTCCAGGTACGGAATTATGTTCACTCCCTGCTTGCGAGGTATAAACATCATCTCTGCCATCCCTTTGGTGAACACCCGGGGTGCGTGGAGAGACCAAATGGTATGGCCTGGAACTGGTAGTGACAGTCCTGCAGTGCAAACCGTAGATAAGCCTGATGAGGCGGCCAGATCTGAATGTGAAGGTACGCATCCTTGATATCCAGAGACACTAGGAATTCCTCTTCCTCCAGACCTGAGATCACCGCTCTCAGAGACTCCATCTTGAATTTGAACACTCGTAAGTACGGTTTCAACGACTTGAGGTTCAAAATTGGTCTTACCGAACTGTCCGGTTTCGGTACTACAAACAAGTTGGAATAGTACCCCTTGTTGTGCAGATGAGGTGGAATTGGAACAATGACTTGAGTCTGTACCAGTTTTTGGATGGCCTGCTGTAAAGTTATACTTGCGTCTTGTGAAGTTGGTAAGCCTGATTTGAAGAATCTGTGAGGTGGTAGCTCTTGGAACTCCAGTCTGTAGCCCTGGGAAATAAGATCTATGACCCAGGGATCCCGGCACGAACTTGACCAGATGTGGATGAGGAATTTTAGTTGGGCTTCCACGTACAGTCCTCCAGGCCTCGCGGTCCACCGTCATGCTGAAGGCTTTGAGGAAGCAGAGCATGAGCTCTGTTCCTGAGCACCTGCAGTTGCTGGTTTGCGTGGTTTACCTCTTGCGCCTCTGGAGGCCGTAGAAGCACCTCTGGATTTTCCTTTAAACTTGGCTGTCCAAAAGGACTGTAAACTTGAAGCTGAATAAGCTTTCCTGGCTGGGGGAGCTGCGGAAAGTAGATACGTAGACTTACCCGCAGTAGCTTTGGAGATCCATTTGTCTCGTTTGTCTCCAAACAAGGCCTCTCCTGTGAATGGTAGGCCTTCCACACCTTTCCTAGAGTCCACATCAGCAGTCCACTGGCATAGCCACAAGCCCCTGCGTGCTGACACTGCCATAGCGGTGGCGCGTGCATTAAGCAAGCCTATCTCTTTAATGGCTTCCACCATAAAGTTTGCAGAGTCCTGTATATGCTGCAAGAGTAAAACAACATCCCCCCTAGACAAGGAATCTAACCCCTCAATTAGGTTACCTGACCATTTAGCAATGGCTTTTGTGTTCCGCGCACATGCAATAGTGGGTCACTGGGCCAGCCCAGCAGCTGTGTACAATGGTTTGAGTGTGTGTAAACTCATCCACAGTCTGTATTAAGTATTGCGTCTCTTTCTCATTGCGTGATAGTTTTGTAGAAATATTTGAGATCATTCCCTTAATGGAATTAACCCACTCCGGTTCAGCCCCGCTATTCTGGGAAGTTGCACTGCCCTGAGTACCCAGTAGTGAGCCCCCTGGTGAAGACGAACACTCCACTGTACAAGAAATACACTGTTTGCCTGACATAATGTAAATTTGACTACATACACACACACACACACACACACACACACACACACACACGAAAAGGTTAAGCACAATTAACCCACAAAGACCCCTTCAGGGAGACACGGAGTTATTTGGAGCCAGCCTCCACCCCGCCCTTATCGCTAATGCCAAGCTTAGCCGGGTCGCAGACTAAGTACCCTGATAGGGGACTTAGTACACTAATAATCGATCCCCCCCTGCTACGACCCCTGGTACCGCTGAGGTAATCTGGAGTCTCTCCAGGGGAGCTGCACGTCCCTGTCAGTCAGCGTCTGTGTCCTCTGCAGAGGGAAAATGGCGCTGGTGAGCTGCTGGATCCGCTCATAGTGAAGGCCCCGCCACTTCAATGGCGCGCGGTCTTCCCGCTATTTTTATACTGGCTGAGGTAATCTGGTGCTAAAAATGGAGAGAAAACCATTTTAAGGCTATTTTTGCCAGTGTGGGTACTGTGTACAGTGTTCTGAGACGCAGCTGTGTACTGTGTCTAAAGACGCATTCCGCCCCGGTTAGAAGCCGTGCGCCATAATGGAGGGTGACCCGCTAGCCGGGACACCGGCTTAGTACTTACCACTCTTCATTCTTCTGGCTCTGTTAGGGGTGGCAGCGTGCTGCGGCAATGTACGCTCACCATGCTGGGGCTTGCGAATACTTCCCTCAGGAGCTAAGTGTCCTGTCAGAGGAGAACGGGACCATTAACCCTTTAAGAGGTTGGACCATCCCCCCCTAAGTCCAATGAAGCAGATAGGCAGGTGCCAACCAGCTCTGCCTGAAAATAACAAACATATAAAATAAATGCAGAAACTCTTCAGGAGCTTCCATAAGCGTAACCGGCTACTCTGGGCACATTTTCTAAACTGAGTCTGGTAGGAGGGGCATAGAGGGAGGAGCCAGCCCACACTATCAAATTCTTAAAGTGTCCATGGCTCCTATTGGACCCGTCTATACCCCATGGCACTAAATGTAACCCCAGTATCCTCTAGGACGTAAGAGAAAGTGACTTTTAAATGCTGGTAGGCAAAAGGTTGCAAGAGGAAGACAGCATATGGACCAACTGGTGTACAGTGAAGAAGGGAAGTACAAACCCCTTGGGAATGCCATTTTTTTTAAATAAATTTCTTTATTATACAGCCATAGAGTCACAACATAGGTTATCAGGGTCGAGTTACAAGAATATTCAACAGTGACACAAACAATCAAATTCAATAAGTATAAAAATAGATTAAATTGAGGGCTGTACGGCTTTTTTGTTTTTTTTTAAAGTAAAGGGGAAGAAAAGTGCAAACATTTCACTTAGAGTAATTTCTACTCAGCTGTCTGACACAATATTAGGGGGCATGATTCACCGGGGTGAGCTCCTGCCTCCAACTTCAGGTAACATACATAATATGTAAACTAGACATCTCAGCTGTCAGGAAGGAAAGGAGACAGGAAAGGCAAGGATAGAAATGGAAAGTAAAGAGAAAGAAAAATTGCAGGGATACTATAACCAAATATTGTATATATTGTCAGGGGGGGGGGGGGTGGAGTGAGGGGTTAGTCATAAGTACAGTCTGGATTAGGAGGTGAAGTCTTGGTTTTGGGGTGAACGTTGTAGTGTGTAGTATGATCTTTTTGGAGGGTTTATGTTATAGGTGGGGCCCCCTCAGTAATTCTATCTTCTTGGAACTTGAGATCAACTTATAGTTCCCGTTATCCTATTAGTCCAATACCACGTTGTGTCTCGGAATACCCTCCAGATGCATTCACGTCTGTCCAAGGGTAGACTCTCGATATACATTCCCCATTTTTTATGAAAAAGTATGACTCCATTTTCAATTTGGAAGGTAGCCATTTTTCTCTCACAAAATAATACCTCCAATAAGGCGGACTCCCGTTCCCCTAATGATGGGGCAGTTTTATATATCCAGTGCCTCAGTATCACTTGTTTTGCTACCGTGACCATCACAGTCAGTAGAGGGATCATCGGGGTGAGATCTACTTGTGACAACCAGGGTGAAAAGTCAGCATACAGCAGCGGGGCCACCAGGGCAGGGAGAGTTACTTTGAGTAGTCGGGATAGATATTGGAGAATCTTATACCAGAAACGTTTAATTTTCCCACATGACCAAAAATTGTGTGACAGGGAAGCTCCACTTATTCCACATTTAGGGCAATTGCCCGACTCATCCGGGCGGAAGTGTTGTCTTTGGGAGGGGGATATATACATCCTGTTTACCACCCTTAGATGTATTTCTTGTAACTTAGCGGACTTTAAGGCCTTAAGGACTCGGTCAATGTTCGTGGAGGTCTCACTCATGTCAGGTGCTTCTGGGAGTTCTCGTCTCCAGGAATCAGAGAGAGGGGACCAAGAGGGGGCCGACATTTCAACCAGGTCGTTGTAAAGATACCGGATTTTGAAGGGGTTATGTCTGCAAAATGTGAGAGTGTCAAGGACTGTTCGGATAGAGATCATTTTGCCTAAGGGGTCAGTAAGAGAGTTGATGTAATGGCGCGCTTGGAGATACATGAAGAAGTTGGAGTGGGGTAAAGTGAATTTGTCTCGCAATTGCAAGAAGGAGAGCATCTTTCCACCAGGGTCAAAAACATCTCTAATAGTGAGTATCCCCTTACATTTCCATGTGTAGAAGTGTCGGTTGTCTAAAGAGGAGGGAAAGTTGGGGTTTCCCCATAAGGGTATGTATGGTGACTCGTATGGATCAGTACCGAATTGTTTATGGATGGAGGTCAAGGCTCTATAAGTGTCCCAAAATAAAATATTAGTCTTAACTTCCTGAGGTAGGTTGGCTTTTGGTGTGTGAAGCAATGCTGCAGGTGAGTAAGGATAGAACAATGCCTCTTCCAGTTCTCGATTTGTGAATGTGTTTGACTGTAAGAGCCAATCTGAGGCAAACTTGAACAGTGCTGACCTAGCAAACATTGTTATATTGGGCATACTCAACCCGCCTTTTCGTTTATTAATATAAGTTCGGGTTTTGGGCATACGTGGTTTTGAATTTTTCCAAATAAATTTTGAGAATATTTGCGAACAGAGTATGGTGTCTTGTTTATTGATCGTGACGGGGAGCATCTGAAGTAGGTAGGCCAATTTTGGAAAGATAATAGCCTTTATCACTACTACCCTACCCAACAGTGAAAGTTTGAGGTCTTTCCAAGATTCTAACTGTGCTTTGATTTGTTGAATAATGGGTGTATAGTTGAATAGATATAATCGGGAGAGCACCGAGGGGATATAGATACCTTGGGAATGCCATTTTAAATCACCAAATGAAAATGCAGGTAAAGGATGGACCAGCATATGATCTAACAAGCTAGACGAATCAGCAGCCGAGAAGTGCGGAAGTACAAAAGAGTCATAAAATCTCATCAAGTCCGCCCCACATGACGGGTCCTGCCCACCCACTACCCCCCAGCCACAAATATGCGAGCGCATCGCACAACGGCGATGTTCTCGCATGTTAAGGGTTGCCCTCTGCCTTTGCAGCCTAGCTGCTTGCGCAGATGGCAATCCGGAATCTTTTGGGTCGCAGCGGCTGCGTGTGACGTCACGCAGCCGCTGCAGCCCACCCTGCAAATGTTTCGAACATGCCTGCGTTGTCCGGACCTCGCCCCTCCAACGCCATCCACGAAAGACCAACGCGATTCCTCCTCCCGCCCTGTGAACGCCTCTGCCTGTCAATCAGGCAGAGGTGTTCGCATGTGTGATATACCGTCGCATCTCACTGTGTTCACACTGCGGTGGGATTCAGCATGCAAACTGGCCCCTAAGTTCAACAGAGTAAAAGAAAGTTCTTTTGAGAGAGAGGTACAGTATTCGCAACTGTTGCCTGGTTGAATACTGTGATGACTGGAAAATTAATGCCCCCTGTTGGATTTCATTTGGCACAATTTTCTCAGGCACCCTCAATATAAAGCTTTTTAAACAGAGAAGTAATAGTACTTATATATTTTTTGGTTTGAAGGAGGTACAAATATTGTACTAAATAAAGTAGCCATATTGCATGGAGCTGTCCTCCTGCAACTGCATCTGGAAAACACATCATAACAATAATTATAATAATACTTGCTGCAAGTGGACCGGATCACTGGAAGCCTTCTGATTGGCTCCCTCATTATAGTGTAAATAACTCAGTATCGCTATGACGATCATAGCTGCATTCTGTCATGCTAGGCAGGTGTTGGGAAACCGGCAATTGAGGCTGGACTTGGGAGACAGGTCCCTGAGGAGGAGGAAGGCATGAAGGCTGAATGTAATTCCTTCTCATAGGATGAGGAGCTCAAGAAAAGACTATGGGGGTCATTCCGAGTTGATCGCTAGTGAAAATTGTTCGCAGCGCAGCGATTAAGTGAAAAAGCGGCACTTCAGCACATGCTTATGCGGCGAAGGGCGCACGCGCGACGTACTTTCACAACGGCCGATGTACTTTTACACAAGGTGTAGCAACGCATTTCAGTCGCAATGCCAGCTGCAGAGTGATTGACAGGAAAGGGGCGTTTCTGGGTGTCAACTGACCATTTTCAGGGAGTGTTCGAAAAAACGCAGGCGTGCCAAGAAAAACGCAGGCGTGGCTGGCCGAATGCAGGGCGTGTTTGTGACGTCAAATCCGGAACTGGACAGTCTGAAGTGATCGCAAGCTAGGAGTAGGTCTGGAGCTAATCTGAAACTGTACAAATTATTTTTGTAGCCGCTCTGCGATCCTTTCGTTCGCACTACTGCTAAGCTAAAATACACAACCAGAGGGCGGCGGCTTAGCGTTTGCATGGCTGCTAAAAACTGCTAGCGAGCGATCAACTCGGAATGACCCCCTATAGACGATGAAGAAAATATAAAAGATGTAATGAAGTAACGATGGTTCACAAAGACTGAGGTTTCCCAAATGACTGAGCTGAAGAATAAAGTTAATGATTGAAAGACAATGCTGATGAACTCTGTATGATGAACTGAATATTGTGGCTGTGGCTTTAAGATGAGACTGGAGGACACTGAATGAAGTACTGGAGACTGTGGCTGTGACTTTAGGATGAAACTGAAGATTACTGAACGCAGAACTAGAGACTGTGACTTTAAGGCAAAACTGAAGATTACTGAACAAAGAACTGGAGACTGTGACAGTGACTTTAATACGAGGCTGGAGAGTACTGAACGATGAACTGCAGACTGTGACTGTGACTTTAAGACAAAGCTGGAGAGTACTGAATGACGAACTGAGGACTGTGACAGTGACTTTAAGATGAGGCTGGAGAGTACTGAACAAAGAACTGGAGACTGTGACTGTGACTTTTAGACGAGGCTGGAGAGTACTGATCGATGAACTGCAGACTGTGACTTTAAGATGAAGCTGGAGAGTACTGAACGATCAACTGCAGACTGTGACTGTGACTTTAAGACGAGGCTGGAGAGTACTAAAAAATGAACTGCAGACTGTGACTTTAAGACGAAGCTTGAGAGTACTGAATGATGAACTGCAGACTGTGACTGTGACTTTAAGATGAAGCTGGAGAGTACTGAACGATGAATTGCAGACTGTGACTGTGACTTTAAGGCGAACCTGGAGAGTACTGAACGACGAACTGAAGACTGTGACTTTAAGATGAGGCTGGAGAGTACTGAACAAAGAACTCGAGACTGTGACTGACTTTAAAACGAGGCTGGAGAGTACTGAATGATGAACTGTGACTGTGACTTTAAGACAAAGCTGGAGAGTACTGAACGATCAACTGTGACTTTAAGACAAAGCTGGAGAGTACTGAACAAAGAACTGGAGACTGTAACTGTGACTTTAAGACGAGGCTGGAGAGTACTGAACGATGAACTGAAGACTGTGACTGTGACTTTAAGACGAAGCTGGAGAGTACTGAACGATGAACTGAAAACTGTGACTGTGACTTTAAGATGAGGCTGGAGAGTTACGAACAAAGAACTGGAGACTGTGACTTTAAGACGAGGCTGAGAGTACTGAACGATGAACTGTAGACTGTGACTGTGACTTTAAGACAAAGCTGGAGAGTACTGAAGTTCAACTGCAGACTGTGACTGTGACTTTAAGACGAGGCTGGAGAGTACTAAACGATGAACTGCAGACTGTGCTTGTGACTTTAAGACGAAGCTGGAGAGTAAAAAACTATGAACTACAGACTGTGACTGTGACTTTAAGGCGAAGCTGGAGAGTACTGAACAACGAACTGAAGACTGTGACTTTAAGATGAGGCTGGAGAGTACTGAACAAAGAACTGGAGACTGTGACTGACTTTAAGTCAAGGCTGGAGAGTACTGAACGATGAACTGTGACCTTAAGACAAAGCTGGAGAGTACTGAACGATCAACTGTGACTGTGACTTTAAGACAAAGCTGGAGAGTACTGAACAAAGAACTGGAGACTGTAACTGTGACTTTAAGATGAGGCTGGAGAGTACCGAACGATGAACTGTAGACTGTGACTTTAAGACGAGGCTGGGGAACACTGATGCCCACGGGAACTACTGTTTAGCAGCTGGAGCTCCTCTACAACCTGGGACCCCGTAAGCGATTCGCGGGTAGTGACAGGCTTTAAGCAATGGGACTGCTGCAGCAATAGGTAACCGTCAGATGATAGCTTAACCAGAACCAGGGCACCTGGAGCCATCTGGGAGCACAGAGCTAGAGTACCTT
The DNA here is from genome assembly GCF_028390025.1 of Pseudophryne corroboree. Lineage (NCBI taxonomy): Eukaryota > Metazoa > Chordata > Amphibia > Anura > Myobatrachidae > Pseudophryne > Pseudophryne corroboree. Next base: position 910,076,248 of record NC_086445.1, on the reverse strand, counting down.
ACTCAGGAAAGTAACTTGAAGCACTGGCACTCTCACTCTGAACCAGACCCTTTTTGTAAGGGAAAGCAGCACAGGATTGGCTGGACACAGAGTGGGATCAGCTATTGGCACAGCTTTGGTCTCCAACATGGCATCCACCAGCACAGAGGACACTCTCAGCTGCAGCACACAACACACCAGGCTTTGGCCACTGAATCCCGGGAGCCGTGTTCACACTAGAGACCTCTGCTGCAGCTGCTCCCTGCCGCAATACTCAGCTCCCCAGGCTCTGGCCCCGGCCTCAGGAAGCCAAACTCATGTCCTGGCCGCAGCAGCCCCCCCACCACCACAGCCGCATCAACTACCGGGAAGGTAATTCCCGGGACCCCACACTGGAGGTAAGACTCCTGATACTGACAGTACCCCCCTTTTAGGGTGGACCCCGAACACCCTTGTACTTTAGTCAGTTTATTTGCATGAAAATCCCAGACCAATCTTGGAGCATGGATGTCCTCTGCAGATTCCCAGGATCTTTCCTCTGGTCCATATCCCTTCCAATCAATAAGGTATTGGAGACGATCATACCTTCTACGGCCGTCAAGAATCGTGTGAACTTCGAATTCCTCTCCTTGAGTGGCTTGGATCTTGGGAGGCTTAGTAAACGCAGCTCGGAATCGATTTAGTATGAGAGGCTTCAGTAAAGAAATGTGGAAAGCATTGGGAATCCTAAAATAAGGAGGCAACTTCACCTTATAAGCCACTGGATTCAGTACTTTTTCTATGGGATATGGACCAATGAATCTGGGAGCAAATTTTTTACAGAGCTCTATGGCCCTCATTCCGAGTTGATCGCACCAAGCAACTTTTTGCTGCTGGTGCGATCAACTAATCTCCACCTAAGGGGGGGGGGGCTGTATTTTAGCATAGCATAGCAGGGCTGCGATCGCTTGTGCAGCCCTGCTATGCTAAAAAAAGTTTCACACAAATCAAGACCAGCCCTGGACATACTTACCCTGTGCGACGAATCCAGCGATGATGGGGTCGGCTTTGACGTCAGACATCCGCCCTTCGTTAGCCTGGACACGCCTGCGTTTTTCTTACCACTTCCCGAAAACGGCCTCCAACGGTCAGTTGGCGCCCCGGAATGCCTTCCTGCAGTCAATCTTCTTGCGGTCGCCGCTGCGACCGCTTTCTCCGCCGTCAGCGTCGTTGCGGCAACGACGCACGTGCACCATGCGCACGCCGCGCATGCGCATTCCAGGCCCGATCGCACCGCTGCAAGGAAGTGCAGCGTGCGATCAGGTCGGAGTGAGGTCCTATAAGTCTTAAATTACGAGTAGAAATACAGACTCGGTCTCCCACTTTGAGACTCGGGACAGCTCTCCGTTTCCGATCTGCAAGGCCTTGTGTACTTGTCTCCACATTTTGGTGAATTGTTGTAGCGCCGATTCAGCAGCAGGTACTTCGAAAGCTGGGAGAGACTGAAAGGCTGGAACTTGTGGATGATATCTGTAATTCACATAGAAAGAGGTGGAGTTTGTAGCAGAATGATAAAGATTGTTGTGAGCAAATTCATCAAACGGAAGATAATCCAACCAATCGCCCTGAGAAGAAGACATGAAAATTCGTAAGAAAATCTCTAAGTCCTGGTTGACTTTCTCGGTCTGGCCATCTGATTGGGGATGGTATGCGGAGGAGAAATTCAACTTAATTCCAAGGACTGAGCAAATCACCTTCCAGAATTTGCCTACAAATTGAGGCCCTTGATCGGAAACAATTTCCTGTGGAAGTCCATGTAACCAAAAAATTTCTGACATGAACAATTTTGATAACTGAAGAGCAGATGGGAGACCAGAGAGGGGAACGAAGTGCGCCATTTTAGAAAACCGTTCTACAATAACACAAATGGTGTTTCGTCCTCTAGAAACAGGCAAGTCAGTTATAAAGTCCATGGAAATGTGTGTCCAGGATTTCTGAGGACACACATCCCCATGAGGACGAAGACCAGGTGGAGATCCTCTAGGACTCTTCTGTTGAGCGCATTTTGGACAAGCAGCAATGAATTCTAGAACATCTGTTTTGAGATGAGGCCACCAGTAGGAATGCTGGGTAAACTTCAAGGTTTTGAGACTGCCTGCATGCCCCATGAAGGGTGAGGTATGAGCCCATGTAAGCAGATTTTTTTAAAGTTCTGGCACAACTAAGGTTCTTCCTGCTGGAGGAAGTGGAGCAATGCAAGTTGCAGCAAAGAAAGCTGGATCCAAGATAAATTGTCTCTCCAGAAGATCAATTGAATCATCAGAATTCAATGAGCAATAGAGTGCATCTGCTTTCCGATTGAGATCACCTGGACGATAACTGAGTTTGAATGAAAAACGGGAGAAGAGCCCATCTGGCTTGCCTTGGATTTAAACGTGGGCAGTTTGAAAATACAAGAGATTCTTATGATCTCTGATTACGGAAATTGGATGCTGAGCTCCCTCTAGCAAGTACCTGCACTCTTCGAAGGCCAATTTTATGGCCAACAGTTCTTGTTCCCCAATAGCATAGTTCTGCTCTGTCGAGGAGAATTTACGGGAGAATAGGCACAGGGATGGATTTTCTGATCCTTGAAAAACTGAGATAAAACTGCTCCTACTCCTACTGAGGAAGCATTTACCTCCACCTGAAAGGAGCGACTGAGATCCGGTTGTCGAAAGATTGGAGCAGTCATGAAAGCCTCTTTCAAAGTTGAGAAAGCTTCTAGAGCCTCAGGTGGCCAAACTGAAGGCTTTGCTCCTTTCCTTGTCAGTGCAGTAATAGGAGCAATGATGGAGGAATAACCTTTAATAAATTTTCTTTAAGAATTGGCAAAATCTAGAAAACGTTGGACCCCCTTCAGGGTGGTAGGAAGGGTCCAATCTCGGATTGCCTGGACTTTGGCAGGATCCATCTGCAACTCCCTTGCGGAGATGATATAGCCCAGGAAAGGAATGGAGGAAGCCTCAAAGGTGAACTTCTCTAGCTTACAGAAATGCTGATTCTCTCTTAGATGACTCAGGACTTCCTTGACTTGCTCGCAATGGGCATTCAGGTCTTTGGAGAAGATCAGAATATCATCTAAATACACTACCAAACACTTGTAGAGTAGATCTCGAAAAAGCTTGTTGACATAATTCTGAAAAATCCCTGGAGCATTGCACAGACCGAATGGCATTACTAGATGTTTGTAATGCCCATCACAAGTATTGAATGCAGTTTTCCACTCGTCTTCTGCCCGAATGCATATTAGATTGTAAGCCCCACAGAGAGGTCTAATTTGGTGAAAATGGTAGCTCCCTTTACTCGATCGAATAATTTGGGGATCAAAGGCAAGGTGTACCGGTTCTTAACTGTAACCTCATAAAGGCCCCGGTAATCAATACAGGGCCGCAGGCCCCCGTCCTTCATTTTAACTAAAAATAACCCTGCACCAGCTGGAGAGAAGGAAGGTTGAATAAATCCTTTGGCTAAGTTCTCCTGTATGTACTCGGACATTACTTGGGTTTCTGGGAGAGATAAAGGATAAGTTCAACCTCTGAGGGTTTTTTTGTTAGGTATTAAATCAATAGGACAGTCCCAACTGCGGTGAGGAGGCAAAATATCTGCCGCCTGCTTACTGAAAACGTCCAGAAAGGGCTGGTTAGCGACTGGAAGGCTGGAAGAGTTCAGATAAAGAAGAGGCGTGACGGTTGTCAGACAACTCTGGGAACAAGACTTTCGCCAGGTGAGTACATCCATAGTTTGCCAATCCATACGAGGATTCTGCTTCTGTAACCACAGGAATCAGAGGATTATTTCTTGAGAGGCTTTGGGAATTACCAGGAAAGAAATGGCTTCAGAATGGAGGATACCAACTTTCATCTTCAGAGGAACAGTACGGAAGGTGATGATCCCTTCTAGGCTATAACTTCCATCCACAGCGGTGATCGAAATGGCTTGATCCAAATGGACCGTCTGTATTCCAGAGTGATGGACTAAGGCCAAAGTAATGAAACTTTCGGCAGCTCCAGAATCTAAGAGCGCCGCAAGATGAAGAGAAGAGGAGGGTCGTTCCAAACAGATAGACAACAACGACTCCTTCCTGGTAAATAGTTTGGGAAATGCTCCTAGGTTAACCTCTTCTGCGTAAGCTAGGAGTGGGAGTTTCCCAGCCGTTGACTACAGGACTTAACGAAGTGGTCGGCCACCCCACAATACATACAAAGGTTGTCTTGTTGGCGTCTCTGACGTTCTTCATTGGTGAGACGAGAACGGTTCACCTGCATGGGTTCTTCTGTAGGGGGTGAGGATGGTCTTGGAGTGGGAGCAGGCCGAGGTTTGGGTCACTCAAACTTAGCTCGCTCAAGACAGCGCTCCTTATATCTTAGATCCAGTTTATTGCATAAAGAAATTAATTGCTCCAGCTTATTTGGAACGTCTTGGGTGGCCAGATCATCTTTAATTCTGTCGGAAAGACTGTTCCAGAAGCTAGCAATGAGCGCCTCCTCATTCCAGCTCAGTTCAGATGAAAGGGTATGGAATTTGGTCACATACTGTGACGGAACGGGTTTCCTGACGCTGCCGCAGAATCTCCAGAGAGGCAGAGGTGGTCTGACCCAGCTCGGCAAAAATCTTACGGAAGGTTGCCACAAATTCCGTGTAGTTCAAGAGAATGGGATCTGCTCTCTCCCACAATGGTGAAGCCCAGTCCTAGGCTTGTCCAGTTAGAAGCTAAATGATGTATGGAATTTGCATTCGATCAGATGGGAAATTGGCAGACTGCAACTCGAACTGGATCTCACATTGATTAAGGAACCCACGGCATTGCTTTGGACATCCGTCAAACTTACTAGGTATAGGCAACTGTAATCGAGGGACTGGTATCAACACAGGAGGACTAGAAGCTGGAGGAGCTGGTGCTTGAGATGAGGATATGGCAGCATGAAGAGAATCCAAATGAGCTGACTTACTCTGCATGAATTGTACAATCTGTGTCTGTGTGGTCTCCTGCTTGTTCAAATGAGACAGGATATCTGCAGTGGCATCGCCTCCAGTAGCCTGCTCACTCGCAGAGTCCAGTCGGCCAGTGCTTACTGTCACGCTAGGCAGGTTTTGGGGAACCTGCAATTGAGGTTGAACTTGGGAGACAGGTGCCTGAGGGGGAGGAAGGTGTGGAGGCTTAATGTAATTCACTCTCCTGGGATGAGGAGCTCAAGAAAGGACTATAGACAATGTAGAAAATATAAAAGTAAGATTTAATGAAGTAACGATGGTTCATAAAGACTGAGGTTTCCCAAATGACTGAGCTGAAGAATAAAATGAATAATTGAAAGACAATGCTGAAGAACTCTGTATGAATAACTGAAGATTGTTGCTGTGTCTTTAAGACGAGACTGGAGGACACTGAATTAAGAACTGGAGACTGTGGCTGTGACTTTAGGACAAGACTGAAGATTACTGAACGAAGAACTGGAGACTGTGACTTTAAGGCAAACTGAATATTACTGAACAAAGAAGTGGAGACTGTGACTGTGACATAAAGACAAGGCTGGAGAGTACTGAACAATGAACTGAAGACTGTGACTTTAAGACGAAGCTGGAGAGTACTGAACGATGAACTGAAGACTGTGACTTTAAGATGAGGCTGGAGAACAATGATGCCCACAGGAACTACTGTTTAGCAGCCAGTGCTCCTCTATAACCTGGTACTCCGTAAGCGCTTCACAAGTACTGACAGGCTTTAAGCAGCGGGACTGCTGCAGCAATAGGTAACCGTCAGATGATAGCTTAACCAGAACCAGGGCACATGGAGCAATCTGGGGGCACACAGCTAGACTACCTTACTCAGGAAAGTAACTTGAAGCACTGGCACTCTCACTCTGAACCAGCCCCTTTTTGTAAGGGAAAGCAGCACAGGATTGGCTGGACACAGAGTGGGAACATGGCGTCCCCCAGCACAGAGGACACTCCCTGCCGCAGCACTCAGCTCCCCAGACTCTGGCCCCTGGCCTCCAGAAGCCGCACTCCTGTCCCAGAGGACCCGGCCGCAGCAGCTCCCTACCGCCGCAGCCGCATCAACCACCGGGAAGGTATCCCCTGGGACCCCAGACCAGAGGTAAGACTCCTGATACTGACACATTCATGCTCTTCCTGTTAGAAAACAAACGAGAAGAAAGGCAGTGCTGGTTAAGAATATCAGATGGATTGTCAATAAAGGTTTAGCAATTTATTCTAAAACAATTAAAGATAAAAAAACACATAATTCATAAAAACATTAGACTGCTAATAGTCACCATAATACAAATTTAGACTGTTCCCTGGTTTTACCGAAGCTGTAGCGTTTACATATGGACAATGGTACTTCATAAGACTGACTGCACAGTCCCAGGAATCGGTTGATGGCACAATTCCACCGCTGGAGAAAACAAAAGTCCCATTAGCGGTGGAAGTGTACCATCAACCGATTCAAACCAATAGGAACAGGCTAAATTTGTATTATGGTGACTATTAGCAGTCTAATGTTTTTATGAATTATGTGTGTTTTACCTTTAATTATTTTAGAATAAACCTTTATTGGTAATCCATCTGATTTTCCTAACCAGCGCTGCCTCTCTTCTCGTTTGTTTCCTATATGCACATTAGGCTTGACTAACCTATATTAGGCAGCAGCTTACCTTTTAACAGAAACACAGTCCTAATTGCGCCCGATCCCAATTCGTTGGTTATTCCTTTTAGAAGCTTGTTTTAATGTGGACATTGTTCTGATTCTGATGATGACCTCTGACTAGTTTTTATGTTGCTGTTTGCCCTGGGGCTGCTAACGGTAAATACCATGACTTGCCTGGTTCTCCAGCTTAATCTAAATATTTTGACCACTGTCCTCTCTCTTGCCATACATGCACTATTTGGTATCTTTGTTTAAACTCACTTTGTGGAAACATGATGCATGATATAAAATTAAATCAGAGAAGAAAGAGATCAAGAAAAGAAAATAAGTTCAGTAAGCAACTGCAAAAATTTATCCATTGGCATCTTTTTCTATTATTATTTATTTTATTTCTATGATGCAACAAGGTTCCACTGCGCCATACATAGAGGTAGCACTTAATGAAATGGACAGTTATACCCCTTTCACACCGCAGCTTGAACCCGGTAAATTGCCGATTTTTAAGGCTTCCTAAACGGTTCGAGCTGCGATGTGAAAGGGTCATCTTCAATTTACCGTTTTCAAAATACCGGTATTTTGAAAAGGTAAAAAAGCAGGGTCCTACCCATTTCAGACCCGTTTCATTGTGCAGTGTGAAAGGGTCTGAAACGGTATTTGCAAGCCCCAGAAGGTGATAGGCTGTCTCCATGTGTGATGTCACCAGGCAGAAGCAGGAAATAAATATTTAAAATGACAACCACTGTTTTGTATGGGTGAAACGGGTTCAGTGTGAAAGGTATCAAAACGGTAATGAAATGGTAATATACTGGTTACAACATGCGATGTGAAGGGGGTTTAACTGCTCAGACCCGTTTTAAGAACCGTTTAAAGAACCATTTCAAAAGCAGGTTTTGCGATGTGAAAGCAGCATTAGAGAATAGTGCAGACAAGAACATAACTTACATATAAACATAATTACATAGGGACAAGGCAGGACTGGACATCTGGTCATCTGGCACTTCTGGTAAATGTCAGAAGGGTCGATGGCCTGATGGGCTGGTCCAGCCACCCGGCACCCGGAGAGATAGGGACTGGCTAAGCAGCTCCACCTCCCGGTGCTCTGCTTGGTCACCCTGCATACAGAGAGATGGGGGCTTTCCACAAGGCCAGGCCCATGTGACTAGTGGCATGCCTCTTGAAACATAGCCTCACCCCCTTGTCATGTGCGAGCATGCCTGCGCGCATACCGCAGTTTATTTAAATTGCCAGTCCGTCCCTGCATAGAGAATACAGAAGCGAGAGGACCCTGCTCGTTAAAGCTTATAATATGGGGGACAAATGGACACGAAAGGGGAGAGGGGAGTTGAGATGGGGACAATTAGGAGGAAGGGTGGTAGGCTTGAATGAAGAGGTTAGTTTAAAGGCTGGGAGGTTAGAGGCAAGTGTGATTGGACAAGGGAGGGCATTTCAGAGGTTAAGAGCTTAAAGAAGTATGGGAGAAATCCTTTACAGTTTTACTATTGTTGAGTTTAGGTTAGGGAAGTTCTGGGTCGTCATTCAAAAGGAGACGGCTGATAGCTGGTGACACAGGAGAGGTTACAGAGCGAGAGGTCAGGTGACGACAACTAGCTATGGGTGTTACTGGCATACACGTGGTATTGTTGGCTGAAGGAACTGATAAGCTCCCAGAGGATGAGGTATAGAAGGCAAAAAGAAGGGTAACATTGTCAGAGGTTTGAGAGACACCAACAGGAAAGAGACAGAGAAGTAGGAGGTGAACCATGGGAGTGCCCTGGTCTTGATGAATTTTGTGGCAAATCTAAAAAATGTACCCACAAAATGTATCAAGGTTATCAGTCCACTGCGTGTTAGAAATGAACTCATTATGCCTAAATATGGAGGTATTTTGTAACAGATGAAACAAGTACTTTCCAAACACACCAAATATAGGGAGTTATTCAGAGTTCTTAGCAAACCAAAAAAGTTAGCAATTGGGCAAAGACATGTTGCACTGCTGGTGGGGCAGGTGTAACATGTGCAGAGAGATTTAGATTTGGGTGGCTTATATTGTTTCTGTGCATGGTAAATCCTGGCTGCTTTATTTTTTACACTGCAATTTAGATTTCAGTTTGAACATACCCCACCCAAATCTAACTCTCTCTGCACATGTTACATCTGCCCCACCTGCAGTGCACATGGTTTTGCCCATAAGTGTGCTTTTTTGCTTTGCTAACAACTCTGAATAACCCCCATAGAGTATATATCTTAGAAGCTGGGAGAAGTCGCACAATTTATTTTTGCTGACTTAAAGTCATTCATGAGTATCTGATCAATTCTATTCAATTTACTACAAGGGAGCTGCGGGGCTTTGATGCATCCAGTAACAAATATGGAACAGTTTCCCTGTCTTTAAATTTCGTCTGCTCACTATGAACAGTTATGGATAGTATAGTCTCAAAAAAAATCCTAAAACACGTACAATTGAAATATAATGACAAACCTATGTGTCTTGCCATATCCTTATACCATGAATGAATTAGTCATAGTAGGAAAAAACCCAAACCCTTCCTGTTTGCATGAAACTCTTTTAGTTGACATGTTACTGCTCAACAGATGAAGCTTAACTATTTCAGATGTAGACAAATCAGAACAGAACACCTGTCAGTGGCAGTCTCTATGAGTGCCTGTGGCCGGAGAGACTAACCAGCCAGTGCCCGGCGCCATTAGGAGGACAATGGGCGCTTGGTGCCACTTTTAAACTGTGCACTGGCGCTAGTCGCCATCTTTAAATGTATTGTGGGTGCTAGGCACCGGGTATTTAAAATATGTTTAATAATGTGTCATATGTTATATCGCTGCGCAGTGCGCAATTGGAGAATGATGAACTGATGGACAGGACACTTATGAGGAAAGTACAAGGTATTTTGTTTCTAAAAAGGCCTTGAAAATAGTTTGTGAGACACTTTTTGCATAGGAAGTCATATGGTAATTGTCCTAGCTAGTGACTTGCTATGTACAAGTAAGTGTCAATTAGCCGGCCCTTTTGGTGGCCAAACATCTTTGAAATACAAACGAAGGTGGAAGTAAGACTGTTTGTTGTGTTGCAGCCTTTCCTGTTGTAATCCCAAACACTGGGTTTGCATGGAGATGGGAATGAGACAGAAACATTTGTATTTTGAAGCTACAGTATGTGTTAAATGTCTCAATGGCGAAGTGTAAACTCCCTGGTGGTAGGAATTGGAGTTTAAATGATACAAAACTTTGTGTGTGCCAGGAAGGAGGAAATTGCTTAATTAACTTATATCCTTTTAAAATGTAATTTATTTATATTTTGTTAGATATCCTGATTGGATGAAAAGGACTGTGGTTTGTGATTTTACTGTATAAAAAGAGGAAGCCTGTGAGCCTCCAGTGTGTATTATACCAACTACTTTCTGCTATGAACATCTTGCTGTATTGCTGAGCCTTTTTGAAGGCTGTATTTGGGCAAATAAAGATCTTCTGCCTAAAGACGACAGCGTCATCTTGTGACCTACAGGGCTATGCGAAACCTAGCCCTGTTCACCAGCTGTCCAGGGTGAACCAGCGTCTCCAAGTTCCGCCTTCCGCCAGCTACCGGTGCAGGCCTAGTCCAGTGACTAGTGGGGATTCGTCAACTGACTTTTCCATGACTGACCCCTACCAGACTGACCCTAGTAGTCCCCACCTAGATCCCCCTGTAGAGTGTCCTAATTTAGGAGAGATTGAGGGCCACAGGCAGGAATTTAGGGAGGCTCAACTCTCTGACCCATCCCTGAAAGGCATGAGGCGCCACTCTGGCAGGGGGCCTTGACAGGGTTGGGGTAGGAAGTTTGACCTGGCGGGAAGGGTTAAAGTACAGGGTAGCCAGGAAAGTGGGAGGGGATAGACCAGATAGGGAATGTGTCCAACTGGTCCCCCCAGGGAACTTTCCTGTGCAACTGGTGTCGGTTGCCAGCGAAACACCTTTAGACAGTAACCCGGAGATAGACCATACCCTGAAGTGCCTGACACAGAGCTTACCCTGGTCTGGAATGTCGGATGATGCCCAGACCAACTGTAAGGCTGGTGCCATGTGTTGGCAGCTGGGGCACTCCAGCGGTTGTGTTGTCTCTGGGCCTCTGCCCATAGGAGAACCTTTACAGCAAGTTGCTGAGGACATAGCAGGTCCCCTGCCTGTGCGCAGTAGATCGGGGAAGACACGCAGCCTCCCTGTAGTGGATGCCACACAGGATCCAGAGGCTAGTGGTCTGGCCGCCATCAATGTGGCACAGGTAGCGGACGGGGAGGAAAGAGCAGACCTAGGTGACGGTAGGTTTCCCGAGTCATAGGTCGACAGAGGAGGATTGGAGGGCAGGTCTGACAGTTAGGGCAGACAGTTGCCAGATAGGAATGATGGAGGTGCAGTGCCTGGGGCATCATGTGGGAGGAGACAATGGTAGGCCCAAAGCAGAGTCAACCAGAGGCTGTCCCCGGCCTCCATCACTCAGACTGGTACTGACCTTAGAACCTGTAAGGCCCTACGGACACATTGTCATTGACTTTAGTCCTGTAGTGAACCCCTTTACCGAGATGGCTAGGAAGGGCATTCCCAAGTCAGTGGACTTTGCACCCGCTTGCGAGTTGGCATTCCAGTCATTGAAGGAGGCTCTGGTACCCGCTCCAGTGCTGATGGCGCACATTCGTGACCAGGACTGTGTTTTATGAACTACTGCGCCACTGTACGGACTGGGAGCAGTACTGAGCCAGGAGGAGCCATATGGGCAAGAGCACCCTGTGGCCTGTTTGAGCAGAACTCTGCTATGGTGGGAGGTGGGGTATGCCACAGTTGGGACACTTTGGGTGGCACTTCTGTGTACATTGGACCAGTTTTTACTCTGTTCGTGTAACTGGCCCCCCACAGTGGTGACTTACCACCCACCTGTTAGGTGGCTGCAACCTACCTTGGAGAAATCTGACTGACTGTTGTGGTGGAGATTTGGACTTCATGTGGACTATTTGAACATTGTGTTCCCACAAGAATTGGGCCACCATAATATGGATGAACTGTCTAGGCCGGAGCCTACACCCCCCAGGTAGCGTCCCCTTCAACCCAAGAGACTGCGGGACCAGGAGCCATATCATTGGGACATGACTCGCTGGTTTTCCCGCTTGAATTGGGGGGAGGAGTGTGGCCAGAGAGACTAACCAGCCACACGTGTAATGGCGGCTGCAGCTTTGAAGGGGTTAACCCCTAGTGCCCGGCGCCATTAGGAGGACAATGGGTGCTTGGCACCACTTTTAAACTGTGCACTGGCGCTAGTCGCCATCTTTAAATGTATTGTGGGTGCTAGGCACCGGGTATTTAAAATATGTTTAATAATGTGTCATATGTTATATCGCTGTGCAGTGCGCAGTTGGAGAATGATGAACTGATGGACCGTGCACTTATGAGGAAAGTACAAGGTATTTTGTTTCTAAAAAGGCCTTGAAAATAGTTTGTGAGACACTTTTTGCATAGGAAGTCGTATGGTAATTGTCCTAGCTGGTGACTTGCTATGTACAAGTAAGTGTCAATTAGCCGGCCTCTTGGTGGCCAAACATCTTTGAAATACAAACGAAGGTGGAAGGAAGAATGTTTGTTGTGTTGCAGCCTTTCCTGTTGTAATCCCAAACACTGGGTTTGCATGGAGATGTGAATGAGACAGAAACATTTGTATTTTGAAGCTACAGTATGTGTTAAATGTCTCAATGGCGAAGTGTAAACTCCCAGGTGGTAGGAATTGGAGTTTAAATTATACAAAGCTTTGTGTGTGCCAGGAAGGAGGAAATTGCTTAATTAACTTATATCCTTTTAAAATGTAATTTATTTATATTTTGTAAGATATCCTGATTGGATGGAAAGGACTGTGAATTGTGATTTTACTGTATAAAAAGAGGAGGCCTGTGAGCCTCTAGTGTGTATTATACCAACTACTTTCTGCTATGTCATCTTGTGACCTACAGGGCTATGCGAAACCTAGCCCTGTTCACCGGCTGTCCAGGGTGAACCAGCGTCTCCAAGTTCCGCCTTCCGCCGGCTACCGGTGCAGGCCTAGTCCAGTGACTAGTGGGGATTCGTCAACACCACACAGGTGTGGTAACAGTGGCGGAACTGTGGGAGGCAGTGGAGTCGGCTGCCGCCGGGCTCCTGACCGCAAGGGGGCACCTCTCATCCACTGTCTCCCGCTGCCTGAGGACAGCTCGCTGCTATTGCAGATGGAGGAGCTGTGTCAGTGACACGGAAGCTGTCTCCTGTATTTACAGAGAGCTGGCACTGGCTGCAGCTAGGGGGAGCTCCAGAGCGCAGCTCCTCCCGGGCCCTTCTAGTTAAGCAAGCCAGCCGAGGGAAGCTCTCTGCTCCTCCATGCTCCGTCAGCCTGATGATAGCCAAAGGTAGGCACTGTGTGGGGGGTGGGGGATAGGTGTATTTGGGGGGATTTTGGGGGGGGGAAGCACTGTGTTTTTTTGGTGTGTGTGTGTGTGTTTTTAAGGAAAATTGTGCGTTCAAGTAAAAGAGGCATGTGTGTGAGAGGCATGTGTGTGAAAGGCATGTGTGTGTGTGTGTGTGTGTGTGTGTGTGTGTGTGTGGCATGTGTGTGAGAGGCATGTATGTGTGTGTAAGTGAGAGGCATGTGTATGTAAGTGAGAGACATGTGTAAGTGAGAGGCATGTGTGTGTGTGTGTGTGTGTGTGTGTGTGTGTGTGTGTGTGTGTGTGTGTGTGAGAGAGGCATGTGTATGTAAGTGAGAGGCATGTGTGTGTAAGTGAGAGGCATGTGTGTGAGAGGTGTGTTTGTGTGTAAGTGAGAGGTATGTGTGTGAGAGGAAAGGATTAAAGGAGGCATTTGAGCATTTCTACAGGACTATGTACAGAGCACACACCTGGTCTGGGTACACGCTACCTTATAAATATATGGAGGGGTGTCCGTTCTGAATGTGTGTGTGTGTGAGAGGCATGTGTGTGTGTAAGTGAAAGGCATGTGTGTGTAAGTGAAAGGCATGTGTGTGTGTGTAAGTGAAAGGCATGTGTGGGTGTTTGAGTGAAAGCGGCGTGTGTGTGTTTAAGTGAAGCGGCGTGCGTGTGTGTTTTTAAGTGAAGGAGGCATGTGTGTGTGTGTGTGTGTGTGTGTGTGTGTGTGTGTGTGTGAAAGCGGCGTGTGTGTTTTTAAGTGAAGGAGGCATGCGTATGTGTTTAAGTGAAAGAGACGTGTGTGTGTTTAAGTGAATGAGGCGTTTGTGTGTTTTTTTATATATATCTAGTGTTCACGCTAGGTGTCTTTCACAGGGCGCTGCACCCTGCCCCTTTTTTAGACAGCTGAATCCCGCACCTGCCCATTTTTGTGCGCCTTGCCGCCCCACCGTTTGCTGCCTGCCGGACCCCGCCACGCCGCCGGACCCAGCTGTGCGCCGCCGGACCCGGTAAGCACATGAGAGTCCCCCTGGGCTAAATTAACCTTGTAAGTATTTTGCAGCTGTAAACTTCAATCTCAGTGCTCTCTACCTGGTGCAATGCTCTCTACCTGGTGCAATGTGCCTCAGTGCTCTCTGTCTGGTGCCAGGGCCGTAACTAGGGGGGGGGGGGGGCTAAGGGGGCACGCGCCCCGGGTACAGGATTTGAGGGGGTGCCAAGGGGTTACAGAGGAGCAGGATTTTTTTTTATTTTTTTTACCGGCAGTGCTGTTCTGCTCCAGTGAGACAGTAGACAGCTCCCAGGGCAATGTATCTGAGCCACCTGTCTGCCCGCAGCTGGCTCCGATGCTGCTCGGGGGATCTCCAGTATCTGGGATCTCTCCTATGCCGGCTACTGTCTTAAACTCTCTTCTTTGCCATGGAGTGCTGTGACTAGCGTGCGGTGCACCGCACAAGCTGTAGAAGCGCACTGTGCTCGCAGTTAGCAGTATCAACCTCTGCTTTGCCTCCCAGGTGTGAAATTTAGTGTAGCTTATAGGGGGGTGTAGTACAGTGATGTAGTGTACCATATACTGTAGGTTATGTAGTGTAGTAATGTATTGCAGTATATAGGGGCATGTAGTGCACTGATTTGGTGTAGCATATAAGGGGATTTAGCGTAGTGATGTAGTGTAGCATATAGGGTATGTAGTGCAGTGCATAGGGGCATGTAGTGTAGTGATGTAGTTCAGCGTGTAGGAGATGTAGTATAGTGATGTAATGCAGCGGATAGAGGAATGTAGTGCAGTGATGAAGTGTTATGATATAGTGCAATGTATGGGGACATACATAGGAGCATGTAGTTGAACACGCTCGTGGGGACTGTAACACATAGGGCATTTGAGGCACATAGGGGAATATTGTCCAGTAGTATCCCCTTTTTTTCAAAATATTTGATAATCTGATAATTTTAGTCTGATAGGGTTTGTTTGTTTGTTTGTTTGTTTGTTTGTTTTGTCCTTTGTTTTTTTTTAGGGGAGGGCGCCAAATTACTGCCTTGCCCCGGGTGACGAAAATCCTAGTTTCGGCCCTGCTGGTGCAATGTGCCTCAGTGCTCTCTACCTGGTGCAGTGTGCCTCAGTGCTCTCTACTTGGTGCAGTGTGCCTCAGTGCTCTCTACCTGGTGCAGTGTGCCTCAGTGCTCTCTACCTGGTGCAGTGTGCCTCAGTGCTCTCTATCTGGTGCAGTGTGCCTCAGTGCTCTCTACCTGGTGCAGTGTGCCTCAGTGCTCTCTACCTGGTGCAGTGTGCCTCAGTGCTCTCTACCTGGTGCAGTATGACTCAATGCTCTCTACCTGGTGCAGTGTGCCTTAGTGCTCTCTACCTGGTGCAGTGTGCCTCAGTGCTCTGCCTGGTGCAATGTGTATAACGTGCTCTATCTGGCGCAATATGTATAACGTGCTATACCTGTTGCAGTGTGTATAGGAGGTTCTACCTGGTGCAATATGTATTAGATGCACTACTGTGTGGTGTAATGTGAATTGCCACGCCCCTTCCCCACAAAACAACGCCCCTAGTTTTTTGCTGCGCTCCTTCGGCGCGCACTGTCCATGTTTTGGCCTATAGGATTGGGAGCACCAAGCATTATAGTATGTACCTAAGTTTGCCCATCTAACTTAAAAATGTGCCCTCCCGAATGAAAAATGTGCCCTCCCAAATGGAAAAATGTGCCCTCCCCGTGATCAGCACCCTGCCCTAAAAAAATCCTAGAATGAACACTAATTATATCAGCACACCGCTGCGCCAAAGCATCTCCATTGAGACCTGCTGGCGGGTGAGGGAGCACTGTAGGTGTACTATAATGGTATGCTGGTGTCTGTTTTATTGTAATGACTGACTTGGAGTGCCGTCCACTTTCTATGTGTATCTATATTACTATTGGGAAAGGTACCTGAGCACGCTGCTACTGTTCACCCTTAGTGCCGGATAGCTACATATGGTATGTGTATATGTAGGGGGGCACCAACATTTATCATGCCTCCTGGGGACTGGGACGAACTTACGCCACTGTGTGGTAAGGCAGCGTGTCGGCACATACAGAGCAGAACCATGGTTCCAAACGCCACAGCAGGTTAGGAGTTTGGTGGTGGCAGCATAAACCCGCCCACAGTGCAGTGGGTGGAGTCAGTAACAGGCGGTTACTGACGGTAAGCGTGAATCCCCTATGTGGCCAGGTCCCGTGTGACCTAAATATCCATTCTGTGTACTGGGGAAGGGACACGAAAGCGGAGAGGGCTTTTCGTACGGAACCGTCCGGTCACAGTGCCTATCGCAGCTTGAAAAGGCAATGAAATATAACTTGAGCAGAGGTTAGAGGGCTATAGAGACCTCAGGTACAAGTTTCATAAATATGTACGGATGAGCTTGGCTATAGTAAAGAGGTGCCTTTGAGAGGGGATGCGGTTACAATACCGCTAGTCGTGATCCCGGACGTCACAATTCCGAGAGAGCCCATGAAAGTTGGTGGAGAGTCTGGTCAGGTGAGGTAGCCTTTTCCATAAGTGGAAGAACAGAAAAATGCTTGGAGATCCCATATTAGTAAATAATGCTAGAAACATTCATCAGAGGAACATAGACACTTGCCAATAAAAAGCAGTTCTGTTAGGATCCAGTCTTCATAAATGTGCAGAAGAGAATTATGCAGACATACAATATAACGCCACTGGAGATGGAACACATGCTCTTGAGAAGATGGTACCAGAAATCCACAGTGGCAGCTCTTTATAACAACATTTTCTGGAGATCTTCTACCTTATAACATTACCTGGTGCATGTTCAGTTTAACCTACCGCACATTTCCTGTCTGTAGCCAGTCCCATGCTTCCTGACTCTATAATTCTGGTCAACTGCAGTAACTTCACGATCATTAATCCTGCATCCATGAAATCTCTGCTTGACCGATGGGCGTAGCTACCATAGGTGCAAGGAGTGCAGCTGCTATGGGGCCCAGAGCTGAGAGGGACCCACCTTCCCTGTCCAAGTTACATGTCCTATATACATTTTTCACCATTCGTAGATAAACAGGGGCACTTTCAAATGTTGGCCTACAATATATCTAGTTATGTCCCTGCTCATTGTAATGTGGTATGAAATGAACTGGAGGGCATTATAGTGTTAGATAATATGAACTGGGGACACTATATATCATAATGTGATTTGGGGGTACTGTGTTACATAATGTGTATTGGCAGCCCTACAATTTGACATAATGTGAACTCTGACACTACTATGGGGCAGAAAATAAACTAGGGCACTACTATGGGGAATAACATTAACTAACGTCCTACTACAGTTAAAAACAAATGAACTACTGCAGGACAGTAAAATGGGGCATAAAATTAACAACTGCTGCGGACAGGTGTCTCTCTAGAAGCATTGTGACAGTGGCCCCTTCAGACTGTTGCTATGGGCCCCATAATGTTCTAGCTACGCCCCTGGCTTGACCTTCTGTGCATCTGTTCTGAAGTAAGTTTGCAATTGTCTGGTCACCTCACCTCATCTATGCTGAAAATGTTCTGCCAAATATTTAACTTAAAATACAAGGTGTTAGATCAAGTTGCCAGCTAGGTATATGGGACATCAGAGTACATAGCGCACATTACAGACTGTTGGATAACACTTAACAACTGGCAAAAATCACCAAATTGTTACTTGCCATGGAAAAGAAATGAATGCATATTGAATTGCCTTGAAGAGCAGGATGTTCCTACAGACGGAAATCTATCGTTTTATAGATCTAGTGTCCAACCAGACTTCTCATGTAGCTACACTGTAATGTAATTAAACAGATACATTGATTATTTAACAATGACTTGTCTCTAATTTCTTTTTTAATAGGTTTTCTCTTGAATTGTAAACTTTCCAACTGATACAGATGTTAAACTTATCAGTTACAGTTGTAGTAGAATGAAAAGACAATGGGGGTCATTCCGAGTTGATCGTAGCTGTGCTAAAAATTTAGCACAGCTACAATCAGGCACTAAAACATGCGGGGGGACGCCCAACACAGGGCTAGTCCACCCCGCATGTAAGTGCCGCCCCCCCCCCCCGCGCAGAAGTGCAAAAGCATCGCACTGCGGCCTGCCCCCCGCACGGTCCGGCCACACATGCGTTAGCCGGACCGCACCCCCAAAACGGCGGCCTAATACCGCTGTGCCGCCTCCTTCCGCCCAGCGACCGCCTCTGCCTGTCAATCAGGCAGAGGCGGTCGCTAGGGAACAACGGCCTTGGGCCGTCCGGCATGCGCCGGCGCACTGCGGTGCCGGTGCATGCGCAGTTCCGACCCGAACGCTGCGCTGCGATAAACTGCAGCAAGTGATCGGGTCGGAATGACCTCCAATAACAGAGAATGTTCATCACTGAAGGTTTCACAAAGATCTGTTAGCCTTGGTGTATGTTAAGATTATAATCAACTATGTAAATAATAATAAAATTAATAATGATAATAATAACTTTATTTATATAGCGCTCTTTCTCCAACAGGACTCAAGGCACTTTTGATCATATGCTAGGCAGATATACTACTTGTCTTTTCCCGCTGCAGACTGCAGTGACAAAGGGGGTAATTCAGAGTTGATCTTAGATGTGCTAAATTTAGCACATCTACGATCATTTACTCTGACATGCGGGGGGGACGCCCAGCATGTCAGGCCCTCCCCCCCCCCCCCCCCCCCCCCGCACAAGTACAAAAGCATCACACAGCCCCCACATGGACCGGACACGCCTGCGTTGCCCGGGCTGTGCCCCCAAAATGGCGGCCAAACACCACCAGCCCGCCCCCTGCCACGCAGTGAGCGCCTCTGCCTGTCAATCAGGCACAGGTGATCGCTGGGCTGAGATGCCAATCGCATCTCTGGCATGCACATGCGCACTGCAGCGCATGCGCAGTTCAGACCTGATCGCCCACTGTGCACAGCAGCGATCAGGTCTGAATTAGCCCCAATGCCTGTTGAATAATACTGTTGTTTTCTTTCTCTCTCAGGTGTTGCTCATGTGTACAAATCTTAGGTTGGAGTTTGTAGGAGGAAAATCAGGCAGTTGTTAAAAGGCATTTAGAACTGTTTATCTTAATAATAATAAAGGTAGATGCGGATTTAGACCTCATGGGGCCCTAAGCAAGACACCGACTTGTGGCCCATCTTCCTCAAACAATTCTCAGTGTCGTTCCCCCCACCCCACACACACACACATACACACACACACACACACACACACACACACACACACACACACACACACACACACACACCAATTGTAGCAGACAGGTCTCCACTCATTATGCTGCCCCCCAGTCAGTGTATGCTCCCCAATCTGCCCCCAGCCGTTTATAGCAGGCGGATGATAGTTGTATTGATTATTATTTACCAGATATTTATTTAGCGCATACATATTTTGCAGTGTTTTACAGAGAACATTTGGCCATTCACATCAGTCCCTTCCCCAGTGGAAACCCATGCAAGTATGGGGAGAATATATAAACTCCACACTGGTGGGAATTTGGTTGCCTAGTGGTAAATCCGCTACTGCACGCTGGCGAGTTTGCTAATTTAATTGTGAGACCTCATATAACGGAGTCACACTAAAGGCACTGATCTATATGCAATACAGTCATGGACTGAGGGGTGCAATAATGGATATTATAGGGGATGGGATGTGTGTGCGTGGGGGGGGGGGGCCTTGATATATAATGCAGGCACCCATACCTTGTAATGGGATTGGTATGAGATCCCGCTGCACGGGTTGCCGAGCGTCAGGATCCCGACATCGGCATCCCGAGCAGTGGAAAGCCAGCAGGGAGGTGAGAGCAAAGAAGCCCCTTGCGGGCTTACGCTCACCACAAATTCTGTTCTCCCTCTATGGGTATCTTGGACACCCATAGAGCAAGAATCACATACCTCGCCTAGTGGCCCTGGCGGGATCTTCACGTCGGTATTGTGACAGCCGGGATCCCGACTATCGGTATGCTGACCGCATACCCTTATAATCCTAACCCTCTTTCCCACGCTCGGTTTACCCCACCTGTGTCACCCCTGTCTGTCTGCCCCACCCCTTTAGAATGTAAGCTCTCACGAGTAGGGCCCTCTTCCCTCATGTGATTAACCTTTTCTTACTTTAATAATCCTCAACTGCCCCAAATCCTGCAGTTCTCGGCCACCTTGATACTTATCTCAGTGTCGTCTACTAATGTAGTTATACTTAGTTACCCTGTACTTGTCCGATAATGTCTTCAACTGTAAGTCACTGTTTTCCTGTTTTGATTATGTGCATATGTACTCTACTGTAATTGGGCGCTGCAGAACCCTTGTGGCGCCATATAAATAAAGGATGTGAGAGGTGCGGGGGCCTGCGGGTGCGTGTGGTGGTGCCTGCTGCCGTGCAGGTGTAGACGCGGTACTCACCAGGCGCCGCTCTCTCTCAGCTTCAGGTACCGGAACCTTCAACGGACCTGGAATTCTTCAGTCGGATCCGGACACGGCGATTCCCTCTTGGAGCTGACCGTCGACCGAGCTGAGGAGAGAATGGTTTACATCAAAGGGGGTATCAATCAACCCTTCTTCCGCTGGAACAGGGGATACCCCAGGGGTGGCCGCGACCTTCACCGGTTGGGTGAATGGTCATCACCGGCACAAAGCCTCAGCCAACCAGATTTCACACACTCGCGCTTTCGCACGTAGTGTGATGAAAAGGATTCTCACGTCCGTGAGCAATCCCGACTCCGGCGCTCGGGGACAAACAAGGGACAAACGTACACGGATGCTACTCACCGTCACAAGTCTTGCACTCCGATCTTCTCCACTTACAGGTCCCTGTAAGGAGGCAAAGAGAAACAACCGTGCAGGGCCTAACTCTACCCTAGTGTCACACCCTATACTATCTACAACGGCAGAGCCCTCAAACTAGCTCTGTGGGTGTGGTGCAACATAACTAGCACAAACCTCATAACAGCAATTTGCCCTGCACGGTAACCACACACATCGGAATACAACTTAACACGGTGTTGTCCCTTTATCTACCCGACTCAGAACACCCCGTAGTGAGGGCCGCACAGCTCACCCACCTAATTACCTCAGGGTGGCCTGGGCCTAGCGCCCAGGGCCACCTGTACTCACCTCGGGGAAACACTGATTAGCTGGGCCTAGCGCCCCCTAACTGCACACAGGCCGGAGGCCTGACTTCGCCCACGGGCCTAGCGCCCGCCTAACTTGTTGCCGTTGGGTGACCTGGGCCTTGTGCCCAGGGTCACCTTAATATTCCCTAATGGCCAAAATACACTAGGGCCTAATGCCCTCTAATGTCCCACAGGCCTAGTGCCTGATATGCCCCCGGGCCTAGTGCCCGCCTGACTGGTGCCGCAGGGGTTGGGTGGCTTGGGCCTAATGCCCAAACCACCTAATACAACAGTGGCCCCAAACTCCTATCTGTCCCACAGGCCTATTGCCTGACTTGTGCCCTCGGGCCTAATGCCCGTCCCTGGTGGTCGAGGGAGGAAGAGGGGAGGGGGAAGGATAGCCTCACTGAGGCCTTACCTAACCCAGGTATCTTCGGGGCCCTCTTCGGCCGCTGGCCCGTCCTGACCAGCGGCGCCGCCGTCCCGTCCTGACCAGCGGCGCCGCCGTCGCCTCGCCGCGTCCAGCCGCCGCTGGACATCTTTCCCAGGGCTGGAGTCTTCAGGCCTCTTCAGTGGCCACCGGAGCTCTTCTCCCCGCGGCCGTCTTCGTCCACGCCGTCTGTCCTTTCCGTCCGGCTCTTCCTCCTTCTTCGCGCTCTTCTGCGCGCCCGCCCTCTTCGGCTCCCGCCCGGCGTCCCTTCTCAACGCGCTCCTGCGCGCCGTCTTGTCTTCTGGCTCCCGCCCGGCGTCTGACGTCAGATGCCGGGGGCGGGGCCTATGACGCGGCGAGCGCAGATTGGCTCGCCGCGCCCCTCTCCGATTGGCTGCCGCTTCGGGAGCCGCGATTGGCTCCCGGAGGGCGCCAACATTCAAATGCCCCAGCAGTCTCTGGTCCGGTGCAGGGAAAAGGGTAATCCCTGCACCGGACACCCGCCGCCGCCACACACCGACAGGCGCTGGGGACAGACAAGCTGTCCCCGCGCTGTCAGGGACATTGTCCCGCAGGGGACACAGGCGCCCTGGCCGCTGCAGCTGGAATGTGTCCTGTAAAACAGGACACATTCCCACATTTCCCCCCCCTTTTTCCTTTGTAGTCCCTACAAAGATCTCCACGACGTCCATCGTCCGCGGGTCAGGGAATTCCGAGATCCTTCCGGCGAGGGTGTATTCGGGGGCCCAGCCTGGACCAGCTGTGACCCCACATCCTCCCTCCTCCAGCTCCGGGTTCCTCTTGCGTCCTGACCTCCATCGGCGGATCCTCTGAGGGAGTGGCATCTCCTCACGGTCGCTTGACGTTGGCCACCAAGGGGAATCTTCCTCCACGGGGACAACAGTCACCCACTCTTGGCCTCCGATATCGTCTGTGGCTTCGTCCCTGTCTTCCGGGTGTGGTATCGACCACCACCCAACAGCGGAATCCTCCGGGGCATCCGTTTCCTCCCGGGCAACAGCCACCACATGTCGAATTTCCTCGTGGGGCATCTCCAAAGGTCCTGTGTCTTCCTCTGGAACGGGTCCTCCCACGGCATCACAGTCCTGTCCCCGTACGTTGGTCCATTTCGGCACTCCCGGCAGGTCTTCTTGCTCCAGGACTATCTCCTCTTCTTCACGGAGGGCATTCAACTGGGAGCATGACTCCACCCGATCCTGCCAGTCACTCTCGTCGGCGCTTCCGATGCCAGAGTCGTCCTCCATCTGCTCTGGGAGGGATTCGTCGGCGGACAGCTCACCGTAGTCCGAGTCCTCCTCCGATATCTGGACTGGGGTATTACTTTCCTCCTCAGCGTACTTCTTCGCTTCCGCTGGCACCTCTGCTTCCTCAGCGTACTCCTTCGCTTCCGCTGGCACCGCTACTTCCTCAGCGTACTCCTTCTCTTCCGCTGGCATCGTTACTTCCTCAGCGTACTCCTGCGCTTCCGCTGGCATCTCTTGGTACCCAGGACACTCCTGTTCCGCACGTCCTGGTCGTGGACGGTTCCATCGCGGGGAGATTCCGGACGTCTCAGTCACTGGGTCTTCACGCTTTCCTTGGCAGCGTGGTCTCTCCACCTCCCAGTCGTCCACCTCCGCCTCATGCGGGAAAGGATTCTGCCTTACTGGGGTCACTTTCCTGGGACAGAGTAGGTCCGCGGCATCTTCCCAGGGGCACTCACTGGCCGCATGTCCTGGTCGCCGACACTTCCAACAAGGGAGGGCCACTGCCACCTTCTCCAAGACGGGTTCCTGGTCCACCTCCTTCACTGGGGAATCTTCACCCGTTGGTTCCGGCTCAGAGGAAATGGGCACCTGCGAATTAACTTCAAGCAAGGCCTTCCGCTCCATTTCCCTGGTTTCCTCCTCCCATCTCTGGGCGCGACCATCCGCAATCATCCGGTCTTCATCCCACGGACAATCGGGAAGCGCATGTCCTCTCGCCTCGCAGAGCGCACACACAGGCTCTGCAGCCACCCGGTCCCAAAGCTGCTGACGAGACTCCGTCATCTGCTTCACCGTGGCCTCGTAGTCCGTCCTGTCTTCCGTCCATGGACATTCCAGGAGCCGATGTCGGGGATCTCCACAGCTTTCACACCGGGAATCAACCTCGTCTTCGCTCAACTCTTCGTCCCAAGGACAACTGTTGTGCTCATGCCCGTAATTTCCGCAGAGCAAACACCAGGACTCCTTCTTCGCTTGGCCCTTCTGACGTCTTCGGCCCGCTTCCTGGACCACCTTCTTTGGGGACGTCTCTTGCCAAGTACACTCGCTGGCAAAGTGACCTGTTTGCCGACATTTCTTGCAGGGCGTCACAGCGGCTTTCTTGCGCCCCTTCTCCCGGCGCTCTTCTTTTCCACGCTGGACCGACCGCTGCACCATCTTCAGGATGTCTGCCCCAGACACCGTCACCCAGTCGCTCTGGTCCGCACACATCCGGGGGTGAGTCTTCTCCGGAGCCGTCCGCAGGAGGTCTTCTTGGTGGCGTTCCACATCGTGTCCGTGATCCGGTCTCTCGATCCTGCCGACTACGCCAAGTGTGAGAGGTGCGGGGGCCTGCGGGTGCGTGTGGTGGTGCCTGCTGCCGTGCAGGTGTAGAC
Source organism: Pseudophryne corroboree (assembly GCF_028390025.1). NCBI lineage: Eukaryota > Metazoa > Chordata > Amphibia > Anura > Myobatrachidae > Pseudophryne > Pseudophryne corroboree. The sequence continues at coordinate 910,051,958 of NC_086445.1, read as the reverse complement.
GCGGTACTCACCAGGCGCCGCTCTCTCTCACCTTCAGGTACCGGAACCTTCAACGGACCTGGAATTCTTCAGTCGGATCCGGACACGGCGATTCCCTCTTGGAGCTGACCGTCGACCGAGCTGAGGAGAGAATGGTTTACATCAAAGGGGGTATCGACCCTTCTTCCGCTGGAACAGGGGATACCCCAGGGGTGGCCGCGACCTTCACCGGTTGGGTGAATGGTCATCACCGGCACAAAGCCTCAGCCACCCAGATTTCACACACTCGCGCTTTCGCACGTAGTGTGATGAAAAGGATTCTCACGTCCGTGAGCAATCCCGACTCCGGCGCTCGGGGACAAACAAGGGACAAACGTACACGGATGCTACTCACCGTCACAAGTCTTGCACTCCGATCTTCTCCACTTACAGGTCCCTGTAAGGAGGCAAAGAGAAACAACCGTGCAGGGCCTAACTCTACCCTAGTGTCACACCCTATACTATCTACAACGGCAGAGCCCTCAAACTAGCTCTGTGGGTGTGGTGCAACATAACTAGCACAAACCTCATAACAGCAATTTGCCCTGCACGGTAACCACACACATCGGAATACAACTTAACACGGTGTTGTCCCTTTATCTACCCGACTCAGAACACCCCGTAGTGGGGGCCGCACAGCTCACCCACCTAATTACCTCAGGGTGGCCTGGGCCTAGCGCCCAGGGCCACCTGTACTCACCTCGGGGAAACACTGATTAGCTGGGCCTAGCGCCCCCTAACTGCACACAGGCCGGAGGCCTGACTTCGCCCACGGGCCTAGCGCCCGCCTAACTTGTTGCCGTTGGGTGACCTGGGCCTTGTGCCCAGGGTCACCTTAATATTCCCTAATGGCCAAAATACACTAGGGCCTAATGCCCTCTAATGTCCCACAGGCCTAGTGCCTGATATGCCCCCGGGCCTAGTGCCCGCCTGACTGGTGCCGCAGGGGTTGGGTGGCTTGGGCCTAATGCCCAAACCACCTAATACAACAGTGGCCCCAAACTCCTATCTGTCCCACAGGCCTATTGCCTGACTTGTGCCCTCGGGCCTAATGCCCGTCCCTGGTGGTCGAGGGAGGAAGAGGGGAGGGGGAAGGATAGCCTCACTGAGGCCTTACCTAACCCAGGTATCTTCGGGGCCCTCTTCGGCCGCTGGCCCGTCCTGACCAGCGGCGCCGCCGTCGCCTCGCCGCGTCCAGCCGCCGCTGGACATCTTTCCCAGGGCTGGAGTCTTCAGGCCTCTTCAGTGGCCACCGGAGCTCTTCTCCCCACGGCCGTCTTCGTCCACGCCGTCTGTCCTTTCTGTCCGGCTCTTCCTCCTTCTTCGCGCTCTTCTGCGCGCCCGCCCTCTTCGGCTCCCGCCCGGCGTCCCTTCTCAACGCGCTCCTGCGCGCCGTCTTGTCTTCTGGCTCCCGCCCGGCGTCTGACGTCAGACGCCGGGGGCGGGGCCTATGACGCGGCGAGCGCAGATTGGCTCGCCGCGCCCCTCTCCGATTGGCTGCCGCTCCGGGAGCCGCGATTGGCTCCCGGAGGGCGCCAACATTCAAATGCCCCCGCAGTCTCTGGTCCGGTGCAGGGAAAAGGGTAATCCCTGCACCGGACACCCGCCGCCGCCACACACCGACAGGCGCTGGGGACAGACAAGCTGTCCCCGCGCTGTCAGAGACATTGTCCCGCAGGGGACACAGGCGCCCTGGCCGCTGCAGCTGGAATGTGTCCTGTAAAACAGGACACATTCCCACAAAGGATAATAATAATAATAATAATAATACTTATTATTACACTCAATTGCATTAGTTTTAACTGCATTATATATGAGTGCCTCCCCCCCCCCCCCCCCTTACTAATTGTAGAAGCCTAGTAGGTCCCCCATCCTGTATAATACCCGTTATTACATCCATCAGTCAGTGTGACTGTATTGATTATACATCAGTGCCCCACTGATTGTAGCAAGCATCTCCCATACACTGTAGTACTGTACTTAAAATAGAGTATTACAGCATATTGATATATCACCAGTCAGTGTGTGCCTCCTTCCCAGCCATGATTGTAGCAGGCGGATGTTAGACACTGTACTTAAATACCGTCCACCTCCTCATCACCCACTTCCGCCTGATTGGACTTTGAAGTAGGTAGATGTTATACAAAATGTAAATAATACTGTAATAAAGCACATTGGAAGACTTCATGTTTTTTTCTGTGCACATCCCAGCTCCTCTCTCTGAGCATCTGACGTCATACACATGTGTCATGACTGGTCACACGCATAGTATTGCAAGACTGGAGACACAGGCATGCACTGGAGCCGGCACCCAACAGCTGTCTAATCACTGACAGCCTGCCGAGAGTATTCAGCCAGCCCAGCTCTCAGACATTTTTGGTGAAGCTTGTGGTCCGCTGAAATGCCCTTTATACAGCCTTGTTGGCGGGCCCCCAGGACCAACAAGGCCCTAAGCAGCTCCTTTGGTTGCATTGTGGTAAAATCTCCTTTGAATGAAGGTCCCTGGAAAAAGAGGGGTGTGGATTATTAGATTGACAGTAAAAAGTTATACAGTCAATAGATAGATCACTAATGGTCAGCATGTATTAGGTCGACAGGGTGAAAAGGTCAACATGGAATAGATAGACAGAAGAAAAGGTCGATGGGGTGAAAAGGTCAACAGGGTGAAAAGGTCAACATGGAAATGGTTGCCAGAAAAAAGGTAGACACAATTTGCTCGCCATGCTTCAGGCAAGGTGCCTCACTCCACTACCACTGCGCTCGGCACAGGTTACTATTCCCAATCGTAGTCCACGTCGATGGTAAAGTATGAAATAGTTGAAAAAAACACAAAAAAACTTATGTCGACCATATGTGTGTCAACCATTGTCATGTCGTCCTTTTGAACCTATTGACCTTTTGAACTTACACTTTAACCTCACACTGGTGTGCTGCCCTGGGGTGTCTGGCTCTTCCCGGTGTGTGGGGTGTCGCGCCCCAGACTTAGACTTAATGTTATGTACCCCCCGTATGCGGAGATGCCTTGAAGTGGCCTGGGGGCTTCTAATACCTTTGCAAATGTGTGCAACTGAGATCTCTGAAATTTCTACCACCATGTAGTTATCAAATTTTATTGCTGATGTCATCCAGTGTCCTGGGGGATACCAATGTACCTTTAACCATTTTTAGTGTAGCTCTACGGACCGTTTACCGAAAGAGAGATTGTGACACAGGAATGGACTGAGGTGAAAAGGGGGCATGGTCACAGCTCATGAGGGTGTGCGGCATGCCCCCATATCTCTGTATGTTGGGTGGCCGAGCAGTGCGCCGGGAGGTTGCACTGCTTGGCCAGCCCATCTCTCTGTGTGGCCGGACTGGCCCATCAGACCATTTGTCAGACATGCCACATGGACAGTCCGGCTCTGCCTGTAATGTGCACAAACTGGGTGAACGAATGTTCCAGGGACGTGCAGTCAGGGGAGGCAGTGCCTCCCCTGTCTTTACTGATTAAAATAATATAAAGAAAATACTTATGACACATATTCTGTGTCATAAGTAATTTCTTTATATTATCCTATCTATTTCAGTGATTAAAAGTAGTTTGGGAGGCACTGATAGCAGTGCCTCCCATTTACAATAGGGACAGGTTAAAGTGCGGGGGGCGGGGCAAAGCGCTGGGCTGAAAAAGCCCATTAAAACCAAAGGGGAAAGCGGCACTTCTGCAAGTGCCTCGTTGACAGGGGAAACCCGCCCCTGTCAGCGAGGCAAATGTGATTGGACAGTGGATCCAGTGCTAGATCCGCTGGTCCAATCACGCGGCGTGGTGAAGCAGAGGTGGGTCCCGGAACCAGCTACTGTAGAACTGTCACTACAGCAGCCTCAGCCTCGGAGCCAGCGGGACCTGGCGGTTGGGTTGCTGCTTCTTAGAGGATGCACAGGGGAGAGCTGGCGGCTGTGCGCGCTTCCCTTCCGGTTCTCGCTGCCCTGTACGGGGTGTCCTACGGCGGGAGAGCCCTGCCTGCTCTCAGTGATGACATTCCCTTCCGCCTCAACTGGCCCGGGCCGGACTTGCAGTTCAATCACCCTGGATTAGCATTGCGGCGGCTTCATGAATACCTGGCACTGGGGGGGCATGTACAGTATACCTGGCACTGGGGGCATATCTGGCACTGGGAGGCATGTATACCTGGCACTGGGGGCATGTATACCTGGCACTGGGAACATATCTGGCACTGGGAGGGGGATGGGGCATGTATACCTGGCACTGGGGGCATATCTGTCACTGGGGGCATGTATACCTGGCACTGGGAGCATACCTGGCACTGGGGGGGCATGTATACCTGGCACTGTGAGCATATCTGGCACTGGAGGCATATCTGGCACTGGGGGGGCATGTGTACCTGGCACATGGGGGCATATCTGGCACTGGGGGGGCATGTATACCTGGCACTGGGAGCATATCTGGCACTGGGGGGGCATGTATATCTGGCACTGGGGGGCATGTATACCTGGCACATGGGGGCATATCTGGCACTGGGGGGCATGTATACCTGGCACTGGGAGCATATCTGGCACTGGAGGCATATCTGGCACTGGGGGGGGGCATGTATACCTGGCACTGGGGACATGTATACTGGCACTGTGGGGACATGTGTATCTGCACTGAGGGCATATCTGGCACTGGGGGCATATCTGGCACTGGGGGGCATGTGTATCTGGCACTGGGGGCTTATCTGGCACTGGGGGGCATTTATGTATCTGGCACTGTGGGGCAATGTATATCTGACACAGTGGGAGCATGTATACCTGGCACTGGGAGCATATCTGGCACTGGGGGGGGGGGATGGGGCATGTATACCTGGCACTGGGGGCATATCTGTCACCGGGGGCATGTATACCTGGCACTGGGAGCATACCTGGCACTGGGGGGGCATGTATACCTGGCACTGGGAGCATATTTGGCACTGGAGGCATATCTGGCACTGGGGGGGCATGTATACCTGGCACATGGGGGCATATCTGGCACTGGGGGGGCATGTATACCTGGCACTGGGAGCATATCTGGCACTGGGGGGGCATGTATATCTGGCACTGGGGGGCATGTATACCTGGCACATGGGGGCATATCTGGCACTGGGGGGCATGTATACCTGGCACTGGGAGCATATCTGGCACTGGAGGCATATCTGGCACTGGGGGGGCATGTATACCTGGCACTGGGGACATGTATACTGGCACTGCGGGGACATGTGTATCTGCACTGAGGGCATATCTGGCACTGGGGGCATATCTGGCACTGGGGGGCATGTGTATCTGGCACTGGGGGCTTATCTGGCACTGGGGGGCATTTATGTATCTGGCACTGTGGGGCAATGTATATCTGACACAGTGGGAGCATTTGTGTATCTGGCACTGTGGGGCAATGTGTATCTGGCACTGTGGGGTAATGTGTATCTAGCACTGTGGGGCAATGTATATCTGGCATTGTGGGGCAACGTGTATCTGGCACTATTGGGGTCATATGTGTATCTGCCCCTTCCCAATATGTGTATCACGCCCTTATTTTCCTTGGCCGCGCCCCATGTGACATTTGGACACACCCATTTTTTGTACCTGTAAAACATTTTTCTACTTTCACTACTGGCAGTGATGCACAGAAGACGCTGGCGTTGTTATGTAGATGTCTGAGATGCACAGGGGGTGCTGGCATGGTTATGTAGGGGTCAGTGATGCACCGGAGGTGCTGATGGGGTTACCATATATCTTAGTGCCTCCCCAGTCAATGACCTCACCTCACGTCACTGGAATGTTCTATACAACAGGAGTTGAAAAGATATTAAGGAGTCTATTTATCAACCAATACCCACAATTATTATGTATCCCCTGCATGTATCTTCAGGGGACTGCAGCAGATACCAGAAATCAGAGATGCCGCAGTCCGCAGTTTTCAACTGCAAAAACAGCTCCCAAAGCTTTCTTGAAGAATTAACCAAGTAAGCTATGGGAAGTTTTGCATAATTTCTTTCTGCTGCTGCAAATAACGTTGGTAATTATAATCATTGTCAAAAACCTTATGATAAATGGGCCACAAAGATTTATTTTTCTAATACAATACAAGTCTTAGTTAAATGAAAGTAACTGTAAAACACAGCACTTACAACCATGGCTCCCTAACTCCGTCGGTATTCGGTCTTTAGGTTGACAGTAAAAAAGGTCAACAGTCAATAGGTCAATCACTATTGGTCAACATGCATTAGGTCGACATGGTCAAAAAGTCAACATGAGTTTTTCCCAATATTAACTACAACAGTGTTGAAAGTTCTACCCAACAAAAGTGTTACACCTTGTTGTTGTCTTGCAGTGGAGGCATGTCTAGTTTTACAACACTTGTATCTAGTCTTGGGCCTCTTTGTGGCCATGTATTTCACTTGTTTAACCACTTGCCTGGCATGGTCGCATCAGAAGCGACCATGCCTGCAAGTGCTCTATCTGACCTGGTTGCACAGGATGCGACCAGTCAGATAGAGTGTTAGCAGTGGCAGGGAAGGGAAACTTCCCTCCGCTGCTGCTGTCAGAGGGACCGGAAGGTCCCTCTGCCTCCCCGCACTCTCCCCCTGTGTGATCGGCAGCACTCTCCCCCTGTGTGATCGGCAGCACGGCAGGATCCCCCCCTCCAGTGGCTGCAGACAATGGCAGCCGCTGGGGAGTGTAAATGAACCCTCCCAAGCCACCCTCAGATCCCCCCTGTATACCTGCAGGCTGTACCGGCTTTCAAAGTGAAAGTCGAGATGGTCGCGATGTTCCTGAGGTTTCAATGGTCACGATGTTTCCTATCGATGTTTGAAACCATATATATATTTATTTATTTTTTAATAAAAAATATTTTTTTTCCTTTTTTTTAACTAAAATCATATGGGATAGGGTTAAATTCATGTTCTTCACCTAATTCACTCATAAGAAAAAACGACAATTTCGGAGCGGTTTTCGGCGAAATAAATTGTCAGGTAAGTGGTTAATCAAGTATTCAATTTTATATTGAAATTGATGTTGAGTTGCTAGGCTCTTTGCATAACTTTGCTCAAAATGTCATCATGCTTCTGCCTACATAATATCATGTGCTATTAGGTGGATGCCTCTTATACATGAGAATACTTTTGCATTTTTCTGTTGATACACCTCATTAGCAAACTTGATTGGATATGAAAGGTGATGGAATTTGTATTGCCCCAAAGGTACTGTATGTCAAAGGTCCACAGACTTGATGATTATTCATTGTTTCTAGACTCACTTGCTAGATGCCATTGTTATCATAGATTATATTTCCTCATTTGTGGGAATAGAGAAATGCTGCAGTTTTATAATGTTATTAGAAGCTAGATCAAATGAAGAGCTGAGATTTCCATTTTCCCTTTTAGTGATCATTTACCCATGTGGTCGGTACAGTAACAGGATGTACAGCAGTTATTAAATTCTCTAAGTGTTTCCTTAACTTTGTCCAAGACAGCCTGTGACTATGGAGACCATATGAATATGATGCAGAACTACCCATTTTTCATTTCAATAGTAGTAGTATATTTATATAGAATAAAAAACAATAAATTAACTTGTTACCAAGAGTTGGAAAGAAACACAATTAAACTAATATCTGTAGCCTCCATTTATATAGATTGCACATACTGTGCAGTTATTCACACCATTCCCCTGCCCCAGTGTTGCATATAACACAATTACACAAACTAAGACCAATTTCGTGATCAGTCAATTAACCTACCACATACCTGCCAAATTCCCTAATTTAGGTGTTTGGAAGGGAATGGTGTAAGGGATGCTAGGCAAGACCTCAGGATGTGACCAGGGTGCCCAATCCTGGGCCGTTCTTTCAATCCCCTTTTCCATAAGCCACGCCCCTTTTTGGTTGAGCACGGCTTCAACGCACAATGGAGTCCCGCATTCCTTCTCCAGCCACACAATATGAGCCGAAATCCACATTATGCCACACAGTATGAGCCGAAATTCATATTAAGCCACACAGTATGATCTGAAATTCACATTGCACCACACAGTATGAGCTGAAATTCACATTAAGCCACACAGTATGAGCAGAAATCCACATTATACCACACAGTATGAGCCGAAATTCATATTAAGCCACACAGTATGAGCCGAAATTCATATTAAGCCATACAGTATGAGCCAAAATTCACATTAAGCCACACACTATGAGCCACAAGTCAAATTATGCGACACAGTATGAGCCACAATTCACACTGAATGAGACCAAATTCTGGGACAGGGAGAGCAACAAAGGGACAGGGAGAGTGAGAGAGAGGGACGGTAGGGACTAGGGAGAGAGAAAGGCAGCAGGGTAAGAGATTACCCAATGAGCAGCGGTGGTACGGAGGAGGCTGTAGTTGGCGGTGCGGAGCATTTAGTATGATACATTATACTGTAAGCTGCAGGGCACAGGCATTTACTGTGGATGGTGGATTATCAACGCAGCTGATACAAAAATGCTTTATACCTGGTACCTAATATTGCATTGGTAGATGGCATTCAATGTCATCTGACTATCAGATACAACGCTGACATTTGATGTATTATATAAAAAAAATAAAAGTGCACTATATGCGCCGCTCTGCCTGTCTCAGCTGCTGCACTGCTCCGTGCTGCGGCTGCTCCTCCGTTAATCCTTCTGCGCATGCAGAATGTCGTGTGGTATGTCGTCGCGACCGCATGGCAGTATTGGAAAGTGAGAGGGTCGGTGCTGACTGCGCTGAGATGCCTGTACACACACATCACAACCGCGTTGCCAGGCCAGCAGGGTGGCTGAGGCGGTGCCCTTATGGCCGCAGCACCCTGGGCAATAGAAGAACTGCTCCTGGTCCATACCTAGGCTTAATGTGACTGCAGCTGTCTTTTAGCAAGGGATTTCCAGGCCCCTTGGGACCCCTCGGGCCCAAGGCAACCACTTAGGTTGTCTAGTGGTAAATCTGCCTCTGACAGCCACGCGTCGCCACCATTTTCACTCCGGACTTGTAGAATGAGGGAGACAGACCTCTGTGGGTGGTGGCATTGGGTGGGGTCAGTGTGCTCTGTAGGGGTGCTGTTCCTGTCACTATGGTGTCCCTGTGATGTTAGGGATGCTGTTCTGGCTGTCACTGGTGTTTCATGTGCTGTTAGGGGTGCTGCAGCTGTACATGAGTGTTGCTGTCTGGCTGTCACTGTGTTGTACAGGAGGCAGGGACACTGTCCTCCTGTATGCAGTGAATATACAGGGGTGCTGGCCCTGTCTTGTATGCTGTAAAGATCCAGGGGTGCAGTGAAAATTAATGTTCACTGGTCCTGTCTTGTATGCTGTAAAAATTCAGGGATGCTGTTGTTAAAATAAAAGTACACTGGTCCTGTATGCTGTAAAAATATGGGGGTATTGTTAAACTGAAATTACACTGGTCTTGTATGCTGTAAAAATACAGGGGTGCTGTTGTTAAACTAAAAGTACACTAGTCCTGTATACAGTGAAAATACAGGGGTGCTGTTGTTAAAATAAAAGTACACTGGTCTTGTTATGCTGTAAAAATACAGGGGTGCTGTTGTTAAAATAAAAATACACTGGTCCTGTATGCTGTAAAAATACAGTGGTGCTGTTATTAAAATAAACGTACACTGCTCCTGTATGCTGTAAAAAATCAGGGGTGCTGTTGTTAAAATAAAAGCAGAATGGTCCTGTATGCTGTGACAATACATGGATGCTGTTGTTAAAATAAGATTACATTGGCCCTGTATGCTGTAAAAATACAGGAGTGCTGTTGTTAAAATAAACGTACACTGGTCCTGTATGCTGTAAAAATACAGGGGTGCTGTTGTTAAAATAAAAGTACACCGGCTCTGTATGCTGTAAAAATACAGGGGTGCTGTTAAAATAAAATTACACTGGCCCTGTATGCTGTAAAAATACAGGGGTGCTGTTGTTAAAATAAAAGTGCACTGGTCATGTATGTTGTAAAAATACAGGGGTGCTGTTGTTAAAATAAAAGTACACTGGTCCTGTATGCTGTAAAAATACAGGAGTGCTGTTGTTAAAATAAAATTACACTGGCCCTGTATGCTGTAAAAATACAGGGGTGCTGTTGTTAAAATACATTGTCCCTGTATGCTGTAAAAATACAGGGGTGCTGGTAAAATAAAAGTACACTGGTCCTGTATCCTGTAAAAATACAGGGGTGCTGTTGTTAAAATAAAAGTACACTGCTCCTTATGCTGTAAAAATACAGGGGTGCTGTTTTTAAAATAAAAGTACACTGTCCCTGTATGCTGTAAAAATACAAGGGTGCTGTTAAAATAAAAGTACACTGGTCCTGTATGCTGTAAAAATACAGGGGTGTTGTTAAAATAAAACTACACTGGCCCTGTCTTGTATACTGTAAAATGTCAGGGGTGCTGTTGTTAAAAGAAAAGTACACTGCTCCTGTATGCTGTAAAAATGCAGGGGTGCTGTGTTAAAATAAAAGTACACTGTTCCTGTATGCTGTAAAAATACAGCGGTGCTGTGAAAATAAAGGGGCACTGTTCTGTGTGCTATAATAATAAAGGGGTGCTGTCCTGTGAAATGGAGAACAAAAATTTGGAGGAAAAAATAGTGGAAGATCAGGAACCACTTCGAGTTTCTAGTACTAGTGCTGAAGCTGCTGCTGCCACCAGTCATAACATTGACAATGCAATTCCATCAACGTCTGCTAAGGCCGATGCCCAATGTCATAGAGCAGGCATGTCCAAAGTCCAGCCCGGGGGCCAATTGCAGCCCGTGCTGACATTTCACCGGCCAGCAGCCTCTGCTCACATTTTCCATCTGCTCACATTTTCACCGGCCTGCAACCTCTGTGCAGTTGGAGCAGTAGACGCGGAACGCCAGAGGGCGGGATGCACAGTGAGGACAGTGCAATGAAGTGGCGTCCCATCAGCAGCTGATGGTGGGGCCCCGCGAGTGCGCATTTACCTTCCCAGGAGAGGTGGAAGGACTTTCCGGCTTTCTTGCTGTCTGGAGTGGGTGAGGGGGTACCGGCTGCCACTGTGAAGCTGTGAAGTTTTTGCCATCTTTCTGGTGAGTGTGCGGGTGGGTGGGATTGCCATCTTTCTGGTGAGTGTGCGGGTGGGATCTTTCTGGTGAGTGTGCGGGTGGACGATGCTGCAGCATACTGGAGGGAGGGGGGATTAGGGGTATTGGCACACTGTGTATGGATGATTCTGGCAGCACTGCTAGGGGCATATAATGTGTATCTGGCACTGGGGGCATTTGTCTAACTCACTGCATTCGGGACATTTGTGTATCTGGCAGCACTGTTGGGGGCATTTGTGTATCTAGCAGCACTGCTGGGGGCATTTGTGTATCTGGCAGCACTGCTGGGGGCACATAATGTGTGTCGGGCAGCACTGCTGGGGGCACATAATATGTGTCTGGCAGCATTGCTGGGGGCATATAATGTGTATCTGGCAGCACTGCTGGTGGCATACAATGTGTATCTGGCAGCACTGCTGGTGGCATATAATGTGTATCTGGCAGCACTGCTGGTGGCATATAATGTGTATCTGGCAGCACTGCTGTGGGCATTTATTGTGTATCTGGCAGCACTGCTGGGGCATATAATGTGTATTTGGCACTGAGGGCATTTGTGTATGCGGCAGCAATGCTGGGGACATATAATGTGTATCTGGCAGCACTGCTGGGGGCATATAATGTGTATCTGGCAGCACTGCTGGGGGCATATAATGTGTATCTGGCACTGGGGGCATTTGTGTATCTGGCAGCACTGCGGGCATTTGTGTATCTGGGAGCACCGGGGGGCATTTGTGTATCTGGCAGCACTGCTGGGGGCATTTGTGTATCTGGTCGGCCCCCACACGTTTTCACTTCACCAAATTGGGCCCTCTTTGCAAAAAAATTGGACTCCCCTGTCATAGAGGGCATGTAAAATCCAAGAAGCAAAAATCAATAATCAGAAAAAAAAAAAATATCTGGTGGCTCAGTTTCTCATGGGGATGGATGCCCTCCTAAATCTTGAAAATTTTTTACAAAAATCAAGCTTGTTAAAGCACAGGAAAAGCAACTGTGCATCCAGAGATATCACAAATCCCCAAGGAGAGTCTAAGTGTGTCCGCAGTTGCGATGTCTAAGCCTGACCTTCTCAACACTGTATGGAAAGAGGAGGCTCCTACCACCATTTGCACGCCCCCTGCAAGTGTTGGGAGCACCGCCAGTCCAGTTGCTGATATTGAGATTGAGGATGTCACTGTAGAAGTACACCAGGATGAGGAGGATATTGGTGTAGCTGGCGCTGAGGAGGAAGTTGACGATGAGGATTCTGATGGTGATGTGATTTGTTTGAATAAGGCACCAGTGAAGACAGTTGTTGTCCATGGGATGAAAAAGCCCATTGTCATGCCTGGGCAAAATACCCCCCCAAAAAAATTATTTCCTGATAAATCCGGATAACAGGTGTCAAGCCGTGTGTTGCCTTTTTCAATCCATAATATGTAGGAGTAAGGACATTAACAACCTAGGAACATCCTCCCTTATACGTCACCTGCAGCGCATTCATCATAGGTCATTGTCAAGTTTAGAAACTTTGGGTAATAGCGTAAGCAGTCCACTGACACCTAAATCCCTTCTTCCTCTTGTACCCAAGTTCCTGCAATCCACACCACCAACTCCCTCAACGTCAATTTCCTCCTCAGTCAGGAACGTAAGTAGTCCTACAGACCATGTCACTGGCATGACTGACGAGTCCTCTCCTATCCGAAATTCCTCCGGAGGATCCTTGAGTGGTACGCCTACTGCTGCTGCTGCTGTTGTTGCTGCTGCTGGGAGTTGATCGTCATCTCAGAGAGGAAGTCGGAAGACCACTTGTACTACTTCAACTAAGCAATTGACTGTCCAACAGTCCTTTGCAAGGAAGATGAAATATGACATCATTCACACTGTTGCAAAGCGGATTACTGAGGCCAAAACAACCATGCCGTGTCCCTGGTACCAAATCCCGACTAGATTCCACTTCACTAGGCAAGCAATTCCCGGACTGTACAGGGACATTAAGAAATATGTCCTCAGTGTCCTTAAAAATGCGGTTGTACCCACTGTCCACTTAACAACGGACATGTGGACAAGTGGAGCAGGGCAAACTAAAGACTACACGACTGTGACAGCCCACTGGGTAGATGTATTATCTTCCGCAGCAACAGAAGCAGCAGCATCTCACAAAAGCCAACTCATTCCTAGGCAGTCTACACTGTGTGTCACCGGTTTCCGTAAGAGGCACACCGCTGACAACCTCTTACAGAAACTTAGGGACATCTTCGCACAATGGCTTACCCCACTTAGACTCTCCTGGGGATTTGTGATATCTGACAATGCCACCAATATTGTGCGTGCATTACATCTGGGCAAATTCCAGCACGTCCCATGTTTTGCACATACAATTAATTTGGTGGTGCACAATTTTTTGAAAAACAACTGCAGGAGATGAATTGCAGGCCACTTTCGACATTCACCGACTGCGTGCCGATAAGTTGTAGCGCCATCAAACACTCCTGAATCTGCCCTGCCATAACCTGAAACAGGAGGTGGCAAAAAGGTGGAATTAAACACTCTATATGCTTCAGAGGATGGAGGACAGCAAAAGGCCATTCAAGCCTATACATCTACCTATGATATAGGCAAAGGAGAGGATATGCACATGACTCAAGCGCAGTGGAGAATGATTTCCTTGTTGTGCAAGGTTCTCCAACCCTTCGAACTTGCCACATGTGAAGTCAGTTCAGACACAGCCAGCTTGAGTCAGGTCATTTCCCTCATCAGGCTTTTGCAGAAGCAGCTGGAGAAATTGAAGGAGCTAATACTGACCGATTCCGCTAAGTGGGCCTTGTGGATGGAGCCCTTCATTCGCTTTGCCAGGATTCAAGGGTGGTCAATCAGTTGAAATCAGAGCACTATATTATGGCCACCGTGCTCGATCCTAGGTTTAAAGCCTACATTGTATCTCTGTTTCCGGCAGACACAAGTCTGCAGAGGTGCAAAGACCTGCTGGTGAGAAAATTGTCAACTCAAGCGGAACGTGACCTGTCAACAGCTCCTCCTTCATTTTCTCCCGCAACTGGGGCTGCGAGGAAAATAATAAAATTTCCTAGCCCACCCTCTGGCGGTGATGCAGGGCAGTGAGGAGCAAGTGTTGACATCTGGTCCGGACTGAAGGAGCAGCCAACTATTACTAACATGTCTACTGTCACTGCATATGATGCTGTCACCATTGAAAGAATGGTGGAGGATTATATGAGTGACAGCATCCAAGTAGGCATGTCAGACACTGGCTGGAAAAAGAGGCAATTTGGATGCCCCTGCACAAACTGGCTTTATTTTACCTAAGTTTCCCCCCCCCCCCCATCTCCAGTGTGTACTCTGAAAGAGTATTTAGAGTAGCCGGTAACCTTGTCAGCGATCGGCATAGGAGGTTACTTCCACCAGATGATGTACATCAAAATTAATTATAAATTCCTTCAGGAAGACCTTTACCAGCAATTGCCTCCAGAAAGTACACAGGGACCTGTGATGGAGGATTCCAGTGGGGACAAATTAATACTCTGTGAGAATGAGGATGTGCACATTGAAAGGGGAGAGTAATCGGAGAATGAGGATGACATCTTGGCTCTGTAGAGCCAGTTTGTGCAAGGAGAGATTAATCGCTTCTTTTTTGGTGGGGGGATTAATTGCTTCTTTTTTGGTGGGGGCCCAAACAAACCAATAATTTTAGCCACAGTCGTGTGGCAGACCCTGTCGCTGAAATGATTGGTTTGTTAAAGTGTGCATGGCCTGTCTATACAACATAAGGGTGGGTGGGAAGTCCAAATGACAATTCCATCTTGCACCTCTTTTTTTTCTTTGTATTATGTGCTCTTTGGGGCCTAGTTTTTAAAACTGCCATCCTGTCTGCCACTGCAGTGTCACTCCTAGATGGGCCAGGTGTTTGTGCCGGCCACTTGTGTCGCTTAGCTAAGTCATCCAGCTACCTTGGTGCAACTGTTAGGCCTAAAAAGAATATTGTGAGGTGTGAGGAATAGATTGGAAATGAGTGAATAACGTTAATTATACCGCAGGATCAAAAATACCCCCAAATTCTGTGATTTTAGCTGTTTTTATGGTTGTTGTTTTTTTCAAAAAACATCCAGATCCAAAACGAAAACCCGAAAGGGTGGTTTTGGCAAAACCAATCCAGATCCAAAACACGAACGGAGATCCAGATCCAAAACAAAAACACAAAACCTGAAAAGTGTCCGCTGCACATCTCTATAAACACATATGAAATACTCTATATACCCTTGTTTTACACAAATAAGAAAAACTTAGAAAACTCTAATTAGAAGCTGATTGGTTAGTGATTTATCTCTCTCCAAGGTTTGATACATTTCTTAGGGATCCGGTCTGAAGATCGACAGTGTCTAGGTCGACAATGTTTAGGTCGACCACTATAGGTCGACAGTCACTAGGTCGACATGGATGGAAGGTCGACAGGGTTTCTAGGTCGACATGTGCTAGGTCGACAGGTCTAAAGGTCGACATGAGTTTTGCACATTTTTTTTCTTTTTTTGAATTTTTTCATACTTAACGATCCACGTGGACTACGATTGGAACGGTCAAGTGTGCCGAGCGAAGCGGTAGCGGAGCGAAGGCACCATGCCCGAAGCATGGCGAGCGAACGCGGTGCACTAATTTGGGATCCCGGTCACTCTACGAAGAAAACGACACCAAAAAAAAAAAAAATCCTCATGTCGACCTTTAGACCTGTCGACCTAGCACATGTCGACCTAGAAACCCTGTCGACCTTCCATCCATGTCGACCTAGTGACTGTCGACCTATAGTGGTCGACCTAAACATTGTCGACCTAGACACTGTCGATTTGATGAACCACACCCCATGTCTTAATATGTAAGAAATCTCATGGTAGGTAAAGTAATCCTGCAGCGTGTTTACAGAGCACAGTACTAATCCCCGTAGTGCAACTTCCACAGCTGCATGCGTGAGCTGAAAATGGAGGATCTGCTTCTACCAGGCAGGCTGGCTTCTGATGTATGTATGTCTGATACGAACAGACAGGGCCTTGAGTCAGCAAAGAGCCTGGGGAGTGCGTTGGGAAGCATGTGTCAGTCACAGACACATACAGCGGCTTTGGTCGGAGGCACTGACTTACTCACGTAGCTTTGTAACTCTTTGCATTAATTGAAAAAATCGTCTGGACAAGACAAAACTAGCCTAAGGCAAGAAAAGTGTTGAGGACTCAGTATGCAAAATGTAAGGTCATCCTTTATGTCCTATAATGAATAACAGAGTACTCTAAGGGTTTGTTTGTAATCAATCAATCTGTTTAGTTTTTATTTTAATTACTTTACAAAGAAAAACGGGAAAAAAAGTCACATTTATCAAAGCTATGCTCATGTTATATTCGCAAACAGTAGGGCTAGTTTTTGCTCCGTCTAAGAAAGTGGTGAGTTTTGTAGGAAGAAGCTAATTTTGTATCTCCACAATACTTATGTCATGTATTTTCGGAATAAGGGGGTGCATTTACTAAGCCTTGTATGGGGATAAAATGGATGGTGATAAAGTACCAACCAATCAGCTCCTACTTGCCATGTTACAGACTGTGTTTTAGTGGGTTGGGGCTGATATGCCAGCGTTTGTGATGCCGGTGGTTAGAATACCGAACTTGGCATCCCAATGGTTAGAATACCGACAGAGGCTGGGTAAGTATGTTAACCCTTCACCCCACCCCTCCTTTCTACACAGCCTTAACCTAAGCCCCCGCCCCTCCCCACACACACACACACACACACCTTCCCGCAGCCTTACCCCAACCCTCCCTGGTGGTACCTAAACCTACAATCCTCTCCCTGCAGCCTAAACCTATCCCCCACTCTCTACAGCCTAATC